>NC_046232.1:20360832-20660832 GCF_009819885.2 Catharus ustulatus
ACAAAAAACCCCCCCAAAACAAACAAAAAAGCCCCAAAAAATGCTACAGAAAATAAACAAAAACCAAACCAAAACCCTAAAAAAACCCCAAAAAAACCCCAAACAACCAAAAAAAAACCACCCCCAAAAAAATCAAAAAACCCCAAAAAACCCAAACACACTCACACACAAAAATAAAAAAACCAAACCAAAACAAAGAAAAAACCCAAAAGAACTCCAAGAAAAACCACAACAAAAAACCCCAAAAACACCCACACAAAAATTTAAAAAACCCAAAAAAAACCCCCCAAAAAAACCCCAACCCCCCCAGAAAAAACCACAACAAAAAACCCCCAAAACCAACACCCATATTAAAAAACCCAAACCAAAAAAAACCCCCAAAAAAACCAAACACACCCACACAAATAAAAAAAACAAAACAAAAACCCCAAAAAACCCCAACCCCCCCCAAAAAACCCACAACAAAAAACCCCAAAAACCAACACTCATATAAAAAAACACCACAAAAAACCCCCAAAAAACCAAAATCACACCCACACAAAAATAAAAAAAACAAAACAAAAAACCCCAACCCGCCCCCCCAAAAAAACCACAACAAAAAACCCCAAAAATCCACACACACAAAAATAATAATAATAAAAAAAAACCCAAAACAACAAAAACCAAATAAAAAAACCCCCAAAAACCCCCAACCCCACCCAAAAAAACCACAACAAAAAACCCCAAAAATCCACACACACACAAAAATAATAATAATAAAAAACTCCCCAAAACAACAAAAACCAAATTAAAAAAAACCCAAAAACCCCCAACCCCCCAAAAAAACACAACCAAAAAAACCCCAAAAATCCACACACACACAAAAATAATAATAAAAAAAAACCCCAAAACAACACAAACCAAATATAAAAAAACCCAACAAAAATCCAAATATCCTGGCCAAGTTTGGTCCCACTCAGCCCATTGCAGAGCACCAAAAAAACCCCAAATAAATCAGAATATCCTGGTGCTCTCCCCCCTAATAGAGGCTGAATAAATCAGATTTTTCCTGCACTAAAGAAGCTTCTGGAAGATTCTTTGTCACCTCCTCTGCTGTTTAATTGCCATTCCTCCTCCAGAACCTTCTGCAGTTCTGTTTTTGAAGTCCCTGAAAGTCTCTCTTTGTTTTCATGTTCACAAATTGTTAATCATGAAAGATGACAGGATCAACTTTATGTTTCCTTGGGAAATTTAATTTAAATTTTTTTTTTTCGTGTTGTTCTTTCAAGAGGCCCATTAAAGAACAAAGCAGCCAATCTGAAATCTGGGTTTTGTTCCTGTTAATAATCAGCTGTGATCAGCTCACGTGCTCTGCCCTTTCAAGAATATCTTATTTTGTACTTTTTTCTTGGTTTTTTTAACTTCAGAATGTCTCTTTTTTTTTTTTAACTTCAGTCTCTTTGAGAGAAAGTTTTGCTGCCCAGGCAGTTTGTGGTTGGAGCTCCAAGGAAAAGAAAAATCAGATTTTAGGGGAACAGTTTGTCAGAATAAATCAGATTTTAGGGGAGAATTTTGTTAGAATAAATCATATTTTGGGGGAAAAGTTTGTCAGAAAAAAAAAACATTTTAGGGGAACAGTTTGTCAGGAAAAAATCAAATTTTGGGGGAACAGTTTGTCAGAAAAAAATCAGATTTTAGGGGAACAGTTTGTCAAAATAATTCAGATTTTAGGGGAAGAGTTTGTCAGGAAAAATCAGATTTTGGGGGAACTGTTGGTCAGAAAATTCAGATTTTGAGGGAAAAGTTTCCAAAGCAGCAAATCTGAAATCTGGGTTTTGTTCCTGTTAATAATCAGCTGTGATCAGCTCACGTGCTCTGCCCTTTCAAGAATATCTTATTTTGTACTTTTTGCTTTTTTTTTTTTAACTTCAGAATGTCTCTTTTTTTTTTTTAACTTCAGTCTCTTTGAGAGAAAGTTTTGCTGCCCAGGCAGTTTGTGGTTGGAGCTCCAAGGAAAAGAAAAATCAGATTTTAGGGGAAAAGTTTGTCAGAATAAATCAGATTTTAGGGGAAGAGTTTGTCAGAAAAATCAGATTTTGGGGGAACAGTTTGTCAGAATAATTCAGATTTTAGGGGGAAAGTTTGTCAAAATAATTCAGATTTTAGGGGAAAAGTTTGTCAGAATAAATCAGATTTTGGGAGTTTTGGAAGAAGTTTGAAGCCATTCAAGGTTTTACCCTGTCAATTAAATTCAGTGATGATTAAATCCATAAGTTCAGTGATGGAGTTAAAATCAGTGAGGATTAAATTAATTAAATTCACTGATGGAATTAAAATCAGTGAGAATTAAATCCATTAAATTCAGTGCTGGAATTCTTCTTTTTTCTCCTTTTTTCCTCCTCCTCCCATGAAGGGATTTTTGACTTTTTTTTTTTTTATTTTAAATTTATTTTCCCCCTTAGACTTGGTGAATAAAAACTTGTACAGGTTGTGTGGAAGGGGAAAATTTGATTTTTTTTTTTAATTGTTCAGTGCTTTTCCTCCATCCCTGATCTCTCCACATTTTCTCTTTGGGTTTCATCTCAGAATTTGGAGCCTCAAGTTCCAGTTGTGCTCACTTGGAGTGAAATGACCTTGGGCATTAAAAATAATGTAATAAAAATAATCTAAAAAAAATTCTAATAAAAATCTAACAGAAATCTAAAAAACAAAAAGAAGATCTGAAAGAAATATTTTAAAAATGTATCAAAAAATCTAAAAAAAATCCCCAAAAATCAAAACAACAACAACAAAAAACAAACAAAAAATATAGAAAAAATACCAAAAAATCTATAAAAAAACCCCAAAAAACCCCCAAACCCCCAAAACCCCAAAAAACCAAAAGGACAACAACCAAAAAGAAGAAATAAAAAACAACCCCCCAAAAAATCGAAAACCCCCCCAATAAAGTCTAAAAAAAATCCAAAAGAAATCTTTTAAAAAGTACCAAAAAAATCTTTAAAAAGTCTTACAAAAACCCCAAAAATCGAAAAAAAAAATCTTAAAAAAAACCTAAAAAAATTCTAAAAAATTATTTAAAATCAGAAAAATAATCTTATTTGGTTTTGTTTCTTTTCCAGCTTAAAAAAATCCTCAGCAGAGCTGAAGAAAATCCTCGCCAATGGCCAGGTGGGTGCTGGGAGCTGCAGGGCTGGGATCTGGGATTATTTATTCTGAAATAAGTTTTTATTTTCTTAGAAATTGCTGCATTTTTATTTATTTACAAATAGCTGAAAATTTATTTCCTTGCAAATACTTGAATTTTTATTTACTGGCAAATATTTGAATTTTTATTTATTTAGAAATTATTTCAATTCCTGCAGAATTCTGCTCACAGATCCACAGCTGGAGCTGGGTTTCAGGATAAAATTTTAATTTTTATTCATTTTGGGGGGGATTAAATCCCACTTATGATAACTTAAGCCTGGTTTATTATTTTTGTTGATTTTTTGGGAGCCATTCCTAATAAAATTCCCCTGGTGGTTTCCATTTTCTTTAATCAAGAATTTATTGAGTGCAAATTATTTATTTCAATTTCTGCAAAATTCTGCTCACAGATCCACAACTGGATCTGGGTTTCTGGATAAAATTTTAATTTTTTTTTATTTTGGGGGGGATTAAGTGCCATTTACCATTAATTAATCTTTATTTTTGATGATTTTTTACCATTTTCAGCTGGGAACCATTCCCAATAAATTCCCCCCTGGTGGTTTCCATTTTCTTTAATCAGGAATTGATAAAAACCATGAAAAACAGAGCCCCTGGTTCTTCAGGAAAATCAAATATTGGCAGGTCAGGAATGGCTCTGTGCTGGCTGCCCTGCAGGGGATGGGATATAAATATTTATTTATCATTATTTATCAATATTTATCAATATTTATTTCCCTGCTGTCACTCAGGGGGGTGGCAGGAGTTCATCAGGAGCTGCTGGAAATTTGGATTTCAGCTCCTCATTGGTGCTGGGCTCCCACCCAGGGCTCACTGGGGGCTTCATTATTTACCAAAAATCACCCTGAATTTGTCAGGGTTTATGGGGAATTTGTTCCTAATTTATAGAAAAAACATCTCGATTTTATTGGGAATTTTGTTCTTAATTTATAGAAAAATCTACCTTGAATTTATCAGGATTTATTGGGAATTTTGGTTTTAATTTATAGAAAAAACACCTTGATTTTATCAGGATTTATGGGGAATTTTGTTCTTAATTTACAAAAAAACCCACCTGGATTTTATCAGGATTTATTGGGAATTTTGTTCTTAATTTATAGAAAAACCACCTTGAATTTATCAGGATTTATTGGGAGTTTTGGTTTTAATAATTTAGAAAAAAAATCTTGAATTTATCAGGATTTATGGGGAATTTTGTTCTTAATAGTTCCTAAAATCTCACCTTGATTTTATCAGGATTATTTGGGAATTTTGTTCTTAATTTATAGAAAAATCACCTTGAATTTGTCAGAATTTATTGGGAATTTTGTTCTTAATTTACAAAAAACCCACTTGGATGTTATCAGGATTAATTGGGAATTTTGGTTTTAATTTATAGAAAAAACACCTTATTGGGAATTTTGGTGTTAATTTATAGAAAAATCTACCTTGATTTTATCAGGATTTATGGGGAATTTTGGTTTTAATAATTTAGAAAAAAACACCTTGAATTTTTCAGGATTTATTGGGAATTTTATTCTTAATTTATGGAAAAAACACCTTGATTTTATCAGGATTAATTGGGAATTTTGGTTTTAATTTATAGAAAAAATCCTTGATTTTATTGGGAATTTTGTTCTTAATTTATAGAAAAATCTACCTTGAATTTATCAGGATTTATGGGGAATTTTGTTCTTAATTTACAAAAAAACCCACCTGGATTTTATCAGGATTAATTGGGAATTTTGTTCTTAATTTATAGAAAAAACACTTTGAATTTATCAGGATTTATTGGGAATTTTGATCATAATTTGTTGTGAGGATCCAACTTGGAAAAGCAAAACTCCTTAAAGTGACCAAACCTGCAGGCTGGGAGAAATTAAAATTATTTTTATTTTAGGGATCCTCTGTAGGATATAAAATATATAATAAATATATACTAAATAAATATAGAAAATAGAAATAATAATCACCTTCTAATTGGAGTTATCTCAGCAATCCCAGTGAGAATTCACATTTTTTTCTCAGGTAGTAAAAGGAAAAAAAACCCAAAACCATCAATTTTGGATTAATCATTCCTGTCCTCCCAACTGCTTATAAATCAATAAAATATTTCATTTTCTGCTCATTAGAAATGCTGAGTATTGACTCCTTGGGACATTTCAGTTTGTGTTAATGCACAAAAATGCCATTTTTAACCTGTGAAATATTGAACTTGGTGTCCCATAAAATACAATTAATTACTGAAAACAAGTTCATTTTTCCTTGGAAATTATCTTTTCAAAGCAGGATTTGCCCAAACATTTTCTATTTAAAATGATCAGGCAGTGGGGGAATCTTGGTGGAAAAGCAAATTGTTTAATGAGAATTAATTCTGATTAAAGTATTTATTTTGAAATGGAAATGTGCATTAAAAAAATTATATTTATGATGTTTTTAATTTGTGCAAAATCAGAATAATTGTGATTGTCCAGAAGTTGAACTGGGATTTTATGTTTGAATATTTGGATTGGTTCTGGGATTTTATATTTGAATTATTTCTGGGATTTTATATTTGAATTGGTTCTGGAATTTTATATTTGGATTGGTTCTGGGATTTTATATTTGAATTGCTTTTGGGATTTTATATTTGAATTGTTTCTGAGATTTTATATTTGAATTGGTTCTGGAATTTTTTTATTTGAATTGCTTTTGGGATTTTATTTTTTGAATTGGTTCTGGGATTTTATATTTGAATTGGTTCTGGAATTTTATGTTTGAATTCTTCTTTGGCAATGTGTTAAACTGTTGTAAAATCCAAATATATTTATAAAAAAAAGCCAAATTCAGGAATTTGCAGTGTGCAGAGCTTTCATCAGCTGAATTTCTCAGTCATCCCAATGAGTGCAAAGATTAAGGCAAAAAAATTTGATTATTTCAAGGAAAACTACTTTGATTGCAATTCCAGATTGTTTTTTTTAAATTTAAAATATATTCTTTAGATTAAAAAAATGTATAAACTGAACTGTGCAGCACATCCCTACTGCCACTCAATCAAGCTCAATTATCCTGAATAATTCCTGAATAAATCCTGAATAATTCCAGAATAAATCCTGAACAATCCCAGAATAAATTCTGAATAATCCCAGAATGAATCCTGAATGAATCCTGAATGAATCCTGAATGAATCCTGAATGAATCCTGAATGATTCCAGAATAAATCCTGAATAAATCCTGAACAATCCCAGAATAAATCCTGAACAATCCCAGAATAAATTCTGAATAATTCCACAATAAATCCTGAACAATCCCAGAATAAATTCTGAATAATTTCAGAATAAATCCTGAACAATTTCAGAATAAATCCTGAATAATTCCAGAATAAATCCCGAACAATTCCACAATAAATCCTGAATAATCCCAGAAGAAATCCTGAATAAATCCTAAATAATTCCAGAATAAATCCCAAACAATTCCACAATAAATCCTAAACAATCCCAGAATAAATCCTGAACAATCCCACAATAAATCCTGAATAATCCCAGAATAAATCCCGAACAATTCCAGAATAAATCCTGAACAATCCCACAATAAATCCTGACTAATTCCAGAATAAATCTTCAATAAATCCTGAATGATTCCTGAATAATTCCTGAATAATTCCTGAATAAATCCTGAATAATTCCACAATAAATCCTGAACGATCCCACAATAAATCCTGAATTATCCCAGAATAAATCCCGAACAATCCCAGAATAAACCCTGAACTTTCCCAGCTGCCAGGATTATTCCCATTCCCCTCCAACTTCCCCTTTCCCTCTCCCTCCCCGTGCCCTGACCCTCCTGAGCTCTATTATATCATTCCATTTTGACACCTTTTATCAAACTTTAATGAAATGACCCAGGCAAACAAATTGTCATTAAACTTTCCATCACTTTGTCCCTTGGTATCGTCTTTTATAAATTGGACAGCAAATGTTGTATTGATCTTCTCCTCCTTGCAGCTGAACTTGGGATGACCCAGACTGCTTGTTGTTTATGGCCTGGAGTTGCTTTTCCTTGACATTTCCATCCCCAAATGACATCTCTCTTTTGTTTTTTCCTTCCTTTCTTGTGGAGATGAATGAACAAGACATTCGCTACCGCGACATCCTGGGCCACGGCAACGGCGGCACCGTCTACAAGTGAGTGGGGTGGAGGGGCAGGGCCTGGCCAGGAGCTCAGAGTGTGCTGGGAAAATATGGATTGTGCTGGAAAAAATCAGATTGTACTGGGAAAATTCATATTGTACTGGGAAAAATTCAGATTTTACTGGGGACATGGTCAGGAGCTCAGAGTGTGCTGGGAAATTCAGAGTGTACTGGGAAAATTCAAATTGTACTGGGAAAAATTCAGATTGTGCTGGGAACATGACCAGGAGCTCAGATTGTACTGGGAAAATTCAGATTGTGCTGGGAAAAATTCAGATTGTACTGGGGACATGGCCAGGAGCTCAGAGTGTGCTGGGAAATTCAGATTGTGCTGGGGAAATTCAAATTGTACTGGGAAAAATTCAGATTTTACTGGGAAAAATTCAGATTGTACTGGGAACATGGCCAGGAGCTCAGAGTGTGCTGGGGAAAATTCAGATTGTACTGGGAAAAATTCAGATTGTACTGGGGACATGGTCAGGAGCTCAGGTTGTACTGGGAAAAATCAGATGGTACTGGGAGTGTGGAGAAAAATTCAGATTGCACTGGGGACATGGCCAGAAATTCAGATTGTGCTGGGAACATGGCCAGGAACTCAGAGTGTGCTGGGGAAATTCAGGTTGTACTGGGAAAATTCAAATTGTACTGGGAAAAATTCAGATTTTACTGGGGACATGGCCAGGAGCTCAGAGTGTGCTGGGAAAAATTCAGATTGTACTGGGAAAAATACAGATTGTACTGGGAACATGGCCAGAAATTCAGATTGTACTGGGGACATGGCCAGGAGCCCAGATTGTACTGGGAAAAATTCAGATTGTACTGGGAAAACTCAGATTGTACTGGGTACATGGCCAGGAATTCAGATTGTACTGGGGAAAATTCAGATTGTACTGGTAATGTGGAACAAAATTCAGATTGCACTGGGAACATGGCCAGGAATTCAGATTGTACTGGGGACATGGCCAGGAGCCCAGATTGTACTGGGAAAATTCAGATTGTACTGGAAAAAATTCAGATTGCACTGGGAACATGGCCAGATTGTACTGGGAATGTGGAGAAAAATTCAGATTGTACTGGGGACGTGGCCAGGAATTCAGATTTCATTGGAAACCTGTGCAGAAATTCAGATTGTACAGGGAATATGGCCAGCAACTCAGATTGTACTGGGAAACACGTTCAGAAATTCAGATTGTACTGGGAATGTGAAAAAAAATTCAGATTGCACTGGAAACATGGCCAGGAACTCAGATTGTACTGGAAATGTGGCCAGAAATTCAGATTTCATTGGAAATCTCTCCAGAAATTCAGATTGCACTGGAAATCTCTCCAGAAATATCAGATTTCATTGGAAATCTGTCTTCAGAAATACAAGATTTCACTGGAAATCTGTCTCCAGAAATATCAGATTTCATTGGGAATCTGTCCAAAAATTTGGATTGCAGTGGGAATGTGTCAGAAAAATCAGATTGCACTGAAAATCTGTCCAAAAATTCAGATTTCACAGCCTTTTTTTTTTTTTAATTTTTGGGTGCTCTGCAGGAAAAAAAAATCTTGCTGTGAACTTTTAAAATATTTTGGGGTGTTCAATTCTGTTTTTAACACAGGATCCTTTCTGGGTAACAGATCCCACCAGGGGAATTTGGGATGTGCATCATGGATTTGGGATTGCCAGGATTGATTTTGATCCTGTCAAAATTTCAATAATAAGATTTTTCCTGTGGAGAAAACTCCTTCTTATGCATGGTGCAAAGTTTGAGCTGCAAAATGTGATATCTGGGACTTAATAGTCTGCAGTGGGGTATGAAAAATATTCCAGTGGGAATTAGGAAATCCAGACTTTGTCAGAAAGCCCTGAGGGAGGAATAAAAATAAAAATAAAAAAGTTTTCTCCAGAGATCTATTTACCATCTACAGTAACCCAGCATCCTTTAGGGTTTTGTTTATACCTTACACATTTTAACTTTGATATTAACATTTTTTTTTTAAATAAGCCACAGTGCATTTAGTTTAGTTTCTGATAGGCTGACAGCTTTGCAAAATAAAGCAGAAGGTTTGGTGGAAATGAATTTCCAGAGATTCCAAGGAGGAAATTCAGGCTTGGGATGGAGTCTGGGAAAAAAATTCAGGTTGGCTTGGAGGTGGAAGGCTCAGAAACTCCTGGGTGTTTATTCCTGGGGCTTGAGGAAATGGTGTTTTCTGATTTAATTATAGATTTTATTATTATTATTATTATTATTATTATTAGGAATGTTGTGCTTTGGAGCTCAGTGAGGTGCTGCTGCCAGGTGAGGAGGCTGAGAGGGTTCCTCAGGGAATTTGGGATAAAAGAGAGTTTAAAGGTGGAAATTCTGTGTTCCCCATCCTGGGGCTGACATTCCCAGCCTGGAGGGGTCACTTGGACATTTCCCATTTTTTCCCTGTGTCAGGGCAGTTTCTGTGCCTGGTTCTCCTCCATCCCTGATCCCAAATCCCTCCCCAGCTCTCCTGGATCCCCTTTAGGTCCTGGAAGGGGCTCTGAGGATTTCCTGGATCCTTCTCCTCTCCATCTGAACATTCTCAGCTCTCCCAGCCTGGCTCCAGCCCATCCCAGCCAGGAATTCCTACCCAAAATCCCATTTAAATCTCCATTTTTCCACTCTGAAACCATTCCCATGTCCTGTCCTTCCATCCCTGATCCTCCCCAGCTCTCCTGGGTCCCCTTTAGGTCCTGGAAGGGGCTCTGAGCTTTCCCTGGAACCTTCTCCTCTCCAAGTGAACATTCCCAGCTCTCCCATCCCATTCTCAATATCCCACCCATCCTTTTCCTCTCCCAGTTTAAACCATTCCCTGTGTCCTGTCCCTTGTCCCCAAATCCCTCCCCAGTTCCCCTGGATCCCATTTAGGTCCTGGCAGGGGCTCTGAGCTCTCTCTGGATCTTCCCTTCTCCAGCTGAACATTCCCAGCTCTCCCAGCCCATCCCATCCCAGCCAGAAATTCCTCCCCAATATCCCATTTAAATTTCATTTTTTTCCACTCTGGAGCCATTCCCATGTCCTGTCCCTTATCCCAAATCCCTCCCCAGCTCTCCTGGATCCCCTTTAGGTCCTGGAAGGGGCTCTGAGCTCTGCCTGGATCCTTCTCCTCTCCATCTGAACATTCCCAGCTCTCCCAGCCTGGCTCCAGCCCATCTCATCCCATCCCAGCCAGGAATTCCTACTCAATATCCATTTAAATCTCCATTTTCCCACTCTGAAACCATTCCCATGTCCTGTCCCTTGTCCCCAATCCCTCCCCAGTTCCCCTGGATCCCCTTTAGGTCCTGGCAGGGGCTCTGAGCTTTCCCTGGATCCTTCTCCAAGTGAGCATTCCCAGCTCTCCCAGCCTGGTTCCAGCCCATCTCATCCCATCCCAGCCAGGAATTCCTGCCCAAAATCCCATTTAAATCTCCATTTTTCCACTCTGCAGCCATTCCCATGTCCTGTCCCTTGTCCCCAATCCCTCCCCAGCTCTCCTGGAGCCCCTTTAGGTCCTGGCAGGGTCTCTGATGATTCCTGGACCCTTCTCCTCCCCAGCTGACCATTCCCATCCCTGTGACACAATCCCCCCTTCCCAAGCCATTCCCAGCCCAGCAGGAAATCAGGAATTCCAGCTGGGATCCTGCCAGGGAGCTGCAGTGCCCAGGGATGTTTTATCCCAGTAAATCAATGAACATTTGTCAGGTGAAATGAATTGCAGAGGTTGGGGCAGTTTCCCTCTGCAGCCTGGAGATCGATCTGCAGCTGAACCACGAGCCTGTCTACGCCCTTTTTATCTTTTTATTCTCCTTATCTCAGGTTTTTTTTTGTTGTTTATTTTTATATTTATTTTTTACTCCCCCCCTTTTCCCAGCTGTTTATCCTCCCTCCTATCCATTATGGCAGTGAAATATTCCTGCTGCTCAGGGAACACGTCGCAGGTCGCTGAGCAAAAATTTTCTTTTTTTTTTTATATTTTTATTTATTTCATTATTTTTTTTTTCCATGGGAATGAAGCACTATTGGGATATTTTATTGAGATTGAAGTATTGATCACTTTTCCTGGTTGTTCTCTTTGGAAGGCTATGTTTAGTTAGAAAATGGATTTCATTTATTTGGGTTCTTTACAGCTGCAAGTGGTTTATGGCTTGGAGAAGAGGTGTCTTAGCTTTATTTTTATGACAGTATAATTATACTTTAGAAATACACTTGATTACTGTGTGGAGCAAAATTGTTCCACTATATTGGCTTGGCCAATATTGCTATACAAACAACTTTTCAGTCAATTGAGCCTGGTAAAAAAATCAATACTTTATAGCAATATTTCCAGGGAGAAGTTGCTGAATCTAAATGTTTTTCCTGTTCTAAAAAGAAAGGATTTTATGGCTCTTTGACATCTCATTCTGCCCCTACCTTTTGATCTGCTGTTTGCTTAATTAAGGAAGGATCAAAATTCTCCTGTAAGACATGGCAAAAGCAGTTAATTAGCTCTGCTTGCATGTTCAGAAATATGTGAGAAAATCTAAAAGCAGCCCCAAGTGCTTCTCGAACATTCCAGCAAAAGCAGGAACTCTTGCAGTGCTGCTCAGCAAGCAGAATGAGCCTGGTTTGGGGTAAAATTGTCAAGAAAAGGGTAAAAATCTGCTGGCAAAAAGCAGCTGGGTGAGCTGCTGGAGGTTTGGTTGTGTCACTCTGGTTCCCACTGGAATATTTAATATTTAAATCCAGTTTTATACATTTTTAACTATTTGATGGTGGGGTGGAGAATGCAGGATTTGGGCTCTTCCCAAACATCTGTGTGGCAGAACACCTCTGGATTTGCTTAAATTGCATTTATTTTTTGGGAATAAATCATGCAGGACATCTCTGGATTTGTTTAAATTCCCTTTTTTTGGGAATAAATCATGCAGGACACCTCTGGATTTGGTTAAATTCCTTTTTTTTTGGGAATAAATCATTCCCTGGTCATTCCAAAAGAGGTTGAAGGGATCTGCTCTGTGCTGCATCCTTGGGCTCCAGCAGAGATTTCTCTGAGATCTTTCCTCAGGTGAAGGATTTTGGAATCTCTGGATGTGCTTTGCCAGCCAGGCCCAGCTTCATTCAATTATTTACACCTCAAATCTTTGGTTTTGTTTATTTTGAACTTAAATATTGCAGAGTGGAAGCATTTCTCTCTGGCAGGTGATTACTGAATAATCAGGTCTTGATGTGTCGCTGTTTCCTTTATACAGAAGCAAGATGAAGGTTTTATTCTTATTATTTCTTATTATTTTTAAATTATTTTTTAATTTTTAAAATTATTTTAAAATTTTTTCTTTTGTTCCTTTTTTTCTTCCTTTTTCTTTTTTTCTTGTTTTTTTCTTGTTTTTTTCTTGTTTTTTTCTTGTTTTTTTCTTGTTTTTTTCTTGTTTTTTTCTTGGTTTTTTCTTGGTTTTTTCTTGGTATTTTCTTGGTTTTTTTTCTTGTTTTTTTCTTGTTTTTTTCTTGTTTTTTTCTTGTTTTTTTTTCTTGTTTTTTTTTTCTTGTTTTTTTTTTCTTGTTTTTTTTTTCTTGTTTTTTTTTCTTGTTTTTTTCTTGGTTTTTTCTTGGTTTTTTCTTGGTTTTTTCTTGTTTTTTTCTTGTTTTTTTTTTCTTGTTTTTTTTTTCTTGTTTTTTTTCTTGTTTTTTTCTTGTTTTTTTCTTGTTTTTTTTTCTTGTTTTTTTTCTTGTTTTTTTTTCTTGTTTTTTTCTTGTTTTTTTCTTGTTTTTTTCTTGTTTTTTTCTTGTTTTTTTCTTGTTTTTTTCTTGTTTTTTTCTTGTTTTTTTCTTGTTTTTTTCTTGTTTTTTTCTTGTTTTTTTCTTGTTTTTTTCTTGTTTTTTTCTTGTTTTTTCTTTTTCTTCTTCTTTTTTCCTTATTTTCTTCTTCTTTTATCCTTATTTTCTTCTTCTTTTATCCTTATTTTCTTCTTCTTTTATCCTTATTTTCTTCTTACTTTATTCTTACCTCTTATTTTTTTCTTACTTTATTCTTATTTTTTTCTTACTTTATTCTTATTTTTTTCTTACTTTATTCTTATTTTTTTCTTACTTTATTCTTATTTTTTTCTTCTTACTTTATTCTCATTCTCTTCTTATTGTTTTCTTATTTTCTTCTTATTTTGTGGTTTTCATGTTTTGTTTTTCAAGCAGAAAGGAGAAGTCAGAGGTCCTAAACTCAGCTCAGGGCATGGCTCAGCCTCCTGGGATTTATTTTACAGTGAGCTTTTGTAACTCCAGCAGCAGGAGCATAAAGGAAAAATAACCATCAAGCCCTAATGATGGCCTCATTAATTTGGGAGTTTCCAGGATCTGGGATGGGAACATCATTTCCCATCTTGCCAGAATGCTGTGGGAGCAGAAGGCTTCACTTGGAAGTTGAGTCATTGGGAGAGAAGTGGCTGTGGATGATGTCCCAGCCCAGGGATTGGAAAAGAGGCAGAAATGAGGGAGTTTAATTGCCTGCAGCAATTTCCTCCAGCAGTTCTGCACTTGGGGTGGAACATTCCAGAAGTTTCCATCTGCCCTGGGCTCCATTCCCCGTCTCAGGCAGCCTGGGGGTGCCCCATTACCCTGCAGAAATGAAATGTGGGAGCAGCTGCAGCTGGGATGAGCCCTGAGCATCCCTGGAGATGGGATGGAGGGGGATGGGATAACAAATTTGGGATAAACTGGAGTTTGGGGTGATGGGATAACAAATTTGGGGTGATGGGATAACAAGTTTGGGGGATGGTAATGGGATAAACTGGAATTTGGGGTGATGGGGTAACTGGAGTTTGGGGGTGGTAATGGGATAAACTGGAATTTGGGGTGATGGGATAACAAATTTGGGTGGTGGTGATGGGATAAAACTGGAATTTGGGATGATGGGATAACGAGTTTGGGGTGATGGTAATGGGATAAAACTGGAATTTGGGGTGATGGGATAACAAATTTGGGTGGTGGTGATGGGATAAACTGGAATTTAGAGGGATGGTGATGGAATAACTGGAAATTGGGGTGATGGGGTAACTGGAGTTTGGGGATGGTGATGGGATAATGAATTTGGGGAAATGCTGATGGGATAACTGGAATTTGGGGGTTGGTGATGGGATAATGAATTTGGGGATTGGTGATGAGATAACAAGTTTGGGGGGATGGTATAAATGGAATTTGGGGTGGTGGTGATTGGGTAACTGGAATTTGGGGTGATGGGATAACTGGAGTTTGCGGGGGGTGATGATGGGATAATGAATTTGGGGATTGGTGATGGGATAATGAATTTGGGGGGGATGGGATAATGAATTTGAGGTGGTGGTGATGGGATAACTGGAGTTTGGGAGATGGGATAACTGGAATTTGGGGTTTGGTGATGGGATAAAACTGGAATTTGGGTGGTGGTGATGAGATAACTAGAATTTGGGGTGATGAGATAATTAGAGTTTGGGGATTGGTGATGGGAAAATGAATTTGGGGGGAGATGGGATAACGAGTTTGGGATGGTGGTGATGGGATAACGAGTTTGGGGGGATGGTGATTGGGTAACTGGAATTTGGGGTGATGGAATACCTGGAGTTTGGGGAGTTGGTGATGGGGTAACTAGAGTCTGCCCTGAGCAGCTCTGGGTGAGCAGGGCTGGATTCTCCTGCTCCCTCCCAGCCCTGCAGTCCCAGTTTGTTCTTTGCAGCAGCTCAGGTGCTGTGGGAGCCCAGCCCAAACCTCTGCAGGGCTGCTCCTCTCCCCTGGGCATTTGTTTTCTATGGGAATCCTGGAATGGTTTGGGCTGGAAGAGACCTTAAATCTGATCCCAATCCATGGCCAGGGTCCTTCACCATCCCAAACCCTGTCCAACCTCACCTTGAACATTCCAGGGATCCAAAATCCATCTAAATCCCCATTTTTCCACTCTGAAACCATTCCCTGTGTCCTGTCCCTTCATCCCTGATCCCAAATCCCTCCCCAGCTCTCCTGGAGCCCCTTCTGGAAACTTCTCCAAGGTCTCCCTGGATCCTTCCCTTCTCCAGCCCACCAGAACCATCATTTGTCTCTTTTTACAATACTTGAATTCATAAGAATGTAAAAATTAATTTTTACAATACTTGAATTCATAAGCATGTAAAAATTCATGTTTGCAATACTTGAATTCATTTTTACAATACCTGAATTTATAATTATGTAACAATTCATTTTTACAATTCTTGAATTCATTTTTACAATACCTGAATTCATAAGTGTGTAAAAATTCATTGTTACAATTCCTGAATTCCCAGATTTTTTTGCCCTTCTGGCAGAGGGGAGATGGAGGCAGAGATGAAATCCTTTTCCAGCAGTGCCAGGGGCAGGAGTGGAGCTGCAGATTCCCAGTTTGGGAAAGTTCTCCCAGTTTTTCTCAGTGTTCAGGGAAGGATCACAGACAGGGCTCAGTGTTTGTTTGGCATCAAAACACATCTGTGACCCTTAAAATTTCATCTCCCTCCATTCCTGTGGAGGCATTTCCCTTTATTTCCTTTCCTGTTCATTTATTTTCTGTTTCTCTATGTGAATTTTCTGCTTCTCTTGTTTGGTTTTATTTTTCACCTTCTCTTGTTTGGTTTTATTTTTCACCTTCTCTTGTTTGATTTTTATTTTTATTTTTTCCCCTGAAAGCTTTGGAGCAGCAATACCTGGCTGATTTAGGGGTGTCCCAGTGGATTTTATCTGGTTCCAGTGTGGTTTAACCCAGACTGGTCACTCTCTGCCTGTGACCCTGGCTTGGCCACCCCATAAAATGTGTTCTGCACAAAAGTGCATAAAATGAAGATTGAGCACCTCCTTTGAGCCTGACAAAACCCATTCCTCTGCAGAATGGGAGCTGCAGTGAAAGTAAATAAATGAATGGACAGCAATCACAGCCTAGTTGATGAAAGTGTTCAATTAAAGCACAGGCATTTACATGGTGTAATTTCCCTAAATTGCCAATGAGCCCCTTTAGACACAACCAGTGTTCAAATTGATTTCAGCATTGATTTTGGCTGAAGCTGATAAATTTCTGCTTGTTAGTTAAAGTAATTTTGCAGAAGACTTTGTGGTGCAGTATTGAAGTGTTCATTTAGCTGATGGTTAAAAGAGGAGTTATTTACACTGGGTTCTGCTGTTGGGCTGAGATGGGACAATTCCCTGGTCATCTTTTTACTTTTAATTTTTAAGCTTCAGTATCCAATCAATACCTTATAGAAGCTGATTAAAATGTATCCAGCCAGCTGCCTATGGCTGCTTAATTAGAAACTGGCTGATTCTTAAATTAAAGTTGTTTTGTTTGTGTTGGATGTCCATAGCTGGGAGGGTGAAGGCAGTGGGGATGGTGCTGGTTAGCAGTGAGGGAGCCAGGAATTGCTTCCCAAAATCCCAGCCTGCCCTGTGTGTCCTGTCCCAAGTGCCTGGTCCTAAATCCCTGGTCCTAAATCCCTGGTCCCAAATCCCTGATCCCAAACCTCTCTGCAGCTCTCCTGGGAAGGGCTTTGAGCTCAGCCCATTCCTCTGTGTCTTGTCCCAAATCCCTGCTCCCGAATCCCTAGTCCCAAACCTCTCTGCAGCTCTCCCTGAGCTCAGCCCAGCCCTCTGTGTCCTGTCCCAAATCCCTGATCCCAGATCCCAGTGCAGCTCTCCTGGGAGGGCTCTGAGCTCTGCCTGATCTCAGTCCATTCTTCTGTGTCCTGTCCCAAATCCCAGCTCCCAAATCCCTGTGCAGCTCTCCTGGAGTGGGCTCTGAGCTCAGCCTGCCCTCTGTGTCCTCTCCCAAACCCCTGGTCCTAAATCCCTGATCCCAAACCCCTGGTCCTAAATCCCTGATCCCAAACCCCTGGTCCTAAATCCATGGTCTCAAATCCCTGTGCAGCTCTCCCTGAACCCAGCCCTGCCCTCTGTGTCCCTGGTCCCAAACCCCAGCTCCCAAACTCCTGGACCCAAATCCCAGTGCAGCTCTCCTGGAGAGGGCTCTGAGCTCAGCTCTGCCTTCTGTGTCCTGTCCCAAATCCCAGTTCCCAAATCCCTGCTCCCACATCCCTGAGCAGCTCTCCCTGAACTCAGCCCTGCCTTCTGTGTCCTGTCCCATATCCATGGTCCCAAATCCCTGCTCCAACATCCCTGCTCCCAAACCCCTCTGCAGCTCTCCTGGGAAGGGCTCTGAGCTCAGCCCAGCCCTCTGTGTCGTGTCCCACATCCCAGCTCCCACATCCCAGCTCCCAAATCCCTGCTCCCAAATCCCTGTGCAGCTCTCCTGGAGAGGGCTCTGAGCTCAGCCTGCCCTCTGTGTCCTCTCCCAAATCCCTGCTCCCACATCCCTGAGCAGCTCTCCCTCAACTCAGCCCTGCCCTCTGTGTCCTGTCCCAAATCCCTGATCCCAGACCCCTGGTCCTAAATCCCTGTGCAGCTCTCCTGGAGAGGGCTCTGAGCTCAGCCCTGCCCTCTGTGTCCTGTCCCAAACCCCTGGACTCAAATCCATGGTCCCAAATCCCTGGTCCTAGATCCCTCTGCAGTTCTTCCTGAACCCAGCCCTGCCTTCTGTGTCCTGTCCCAAATCCCTGCTCCCAAATCCCTGTGCAGCTCTCCTGGAGAGGGCTCTGAGTTCAGCCCATTCCTCTGTGTCCTGTCCCAAACCCCTGGACCCAAACCCGTGCTCCCAGATCCCAGCTCCCAAACCCCAGTGCAGCTCTGCCTGAGCTCAGCCCTGCCCTCTGTGTCCTGTCCCAAATCCCTGATCCCAGATCCATGGTCTCAAACCCCAGCTCCAACATTCCTGCTCCCAAATCCCTGTGCAGCTCTCCTGGAGAGGGCTCTGAGCTCAGCCCATTCCTCTGTGTCCTGTCCCAAACCCCCTGCTCCCAAACCCCAGCTCCCAGACCCAGCTCAGCTCTCCTGGGAAGGCTCTGAGCTCTCCCTGAACCCTTCTCCAGGCTGAACAATTCCTGCCCCAGGGAGGGTCAGGCAGCTTTTGCTCACACTCTTCACATTTATTCCCTGAAATTGTGAGGATGCACTCCAGCCTTTCTGCCCCAGAGCTCTCTCCTTGCTCCAGTCCCAATCCAGTTTTAATCCCGTTTCAATCCAGTTTAAATGCAGCAGGTGAATCCATTCCTGAGTCTGAGCTGCTCTGGATACAGTTTAAATCCAGTTTCAATCCATTCCTGAGTCTGAGCTGCTCTGGATACAGTTTAAATCCAGTTTCAATCCATTCCTGAATCTGAGCTGCTGTGGGTGCAGTTTAAATCCAGTTTAAGTCCAGTTTAAATCCAGTTTAAATGCAGCAGGTAATCCTTTCCTCTGTCCAAGCTGCTCTGGGTCCAACTTAAATCCAGTTTAAATCTAGTTCAAATCCATTCCTGTGTTTGAGCTGCTCTGGGTGCAGTTTCAATCCAATTTCAATACAATTTAAATCCAGTTTCAATCCATTCCTGGGTTTGAGCTGCTCTGGGTGCAGTTTAAATCCAGTTTCAATCCAGTTTAAATCCATTCCTGAGTCTGGGCTGCTCTGGGTGCAGTTTAATCCAGTTTAAATCTAGTTCAAATCCAGTTTCAATCCATTCCTATGTCTGGGCTGCTCTGGGTGCAGTTTAAATCCAGTTTCAATCCAGTTTAAGTCCAGTTTAAATCCATTCCTGAGTCTGGGCTGCTCTGGGTGTAGTTTAAATCCAGTTTAAATCCATTCCTGGGTCTGGGCTGCTCTGGGTGCAGTTTAATCCAGTTTAAATCCAGTTTAAATCCATTCCTGGGTCTGGGCTGCTCTGGGTGCAGTTTAATCCAGTTTAAATCCAGTTTAAATCCATTCCTGGGTCTGGGCTGCTCTGGGTGCAGTTTAAGTACAGTTTCAATCCAGTTTAATTCCAGTTTAAATCCATTCCTGAGTCTGGGCTGCTCTGGGTGCAGTTTAATTTATCGAGTTTGCTGTTGCAGGAGCAAATGACCAAGTGCTCATTTCCCAGAATAATTTGAATTTCTTTCTCTCCATGGCTCTGTGGCACTCCTGGCACTGCTCTGCCCACCAGCACCAGGCAAAAATTAAAATTGAAAAAGAGGAAAAAAAAGTTAAAAATGAGAAATGTGATTTTCTGTGTGGAGCTGGTGGCTGGCAGGGCTGAGTTCCTTTTCCTTTTCTCACACAGATTTTTGATCTCTTGGTTATTTCTCAGAAATGCCCAGTTTGTTTTTATTTTTATTTAGAAATCCTGTGCCTTTGGTGTGTGGGTGTGGAGAGATTCCTCAGGGCTGAGAGGAAATGGGGAAACAACATTTCCCTGGGGAGATGGCACCAAAATTTCCATTTTTTTGGAGGGAAATGATATCTGGGTTTTTTAACAAAAAAAAAAAAAAAAAAGTTGGAGAAAGGAACCAAAATATAAATATTATAAATATTCCTTTCTGGTTTTCCACTTTGGAAATTCAGATGGACACCAGGAGAAAGCACAAAAAAAAAAAAATTAAAAAAAAATCTCCATGCCTGTGTCACTCCATCACTTTGTCACTGTTTGTCACTTGTGCTGATGCTGCTGATATTTGTGAGGGACTCCTTGGCACAGCAGACAGGTCACGGCTTCCCCTTGAATCCTCCAGGCTCAAGGAGCAGCTCCTGGAGTGGGAATTGTTCTGTGCTTATTGGGGGGAAAAAATAAAGGGATTTATTTATTTATCCTGCTGGATTTGTCTTCTTGGGAATGGGGATTTCATTTCAAAAATTCCTTTTTATTTTTTTCCTTAAAACAGTGACACTCCCAGTTTTTAATTTGCTTGATTTCTTTTTGATTTCTCATTGATTAGAAATTGTTTCTGTGGTTATTGAGGGGAAATAAAGAGATTTATCCTGGTGGATTTATCTTCTTGGTAATGGGGATTTCATTTCAAAATTTCCTTTTTTTCCCCTTAAGACAGTGACACTCCCACTTTTTAATTTGCTTGATTTTTGATTTCTTATTGATTAGAAATTGTGCACTCCCACATCTTAATTTGCTTGATTTCTTTTTGATTTCTCATTGATTAGGAATTCTTTCTGTGGTTATTGAGGGGGAAAAAATAAAGGGATTTATCCAGGTGGATTTATCTTCATGTGAATTTAATTTCAAAAGTTCCCCTTTTCTTCCTTAAAACACAAATTAGATGCTTGTGACATTCACAGTTTTTAATTTGCTTGATTTCTTTTTGATTTCTCATTGATTAGGAATTGTTTCTGTGGTTATTGAGGGGAAAATAAAAGAATTTATTTATCCTGCTGGATTTATCTTCTTGGGAATGGGGATTTCACTTCAAAAATTCCTTTTTTTTTTTTTTTTTTCCTTAAAACAGTGACACTTCCACTTTTTAATTTGCTTGTTTTTTGATTTCTTATTGATTAGAAATTGTGCACTCCCACTTTTTAATTTGCTTGATTTCTTTTTGATTTCTCCTTGGTTATGAATTGTTTCTGTGGTTGTTGAGGGGAAATAAAGGGATTTATTTATCCTGGTGACCTGAGGAAGCAGCTCCTGTGCTGCTCTTACCACCACAAAACAAATTGAATTTATTTCCCAGGCAGAAATTGCATTTCTTTTGGGATTTAACACAGAACTAAACTCAGTTTGAGGTGAGAAGTTTTCCCTGCTGGGTTTGGATTTTGGACACAAGCTTTGCTCTCTCCACAGTCCAGCACCAATTTTTCTGCTTTAGTTTTGCTCCCCACACCAGCCCCAAAAATATTTCTTTATTTTAGTATTTATTCCCTAAAATAACCCAGATTGTGGCCTCACCACCCCTGAGGGATGCTCTGCTTTTCCCAGACTGGGGGAGACGGGATGAGCTGGTTTGGGCTGGATTTGAGCTGGGTTTTAACTGGTTTGAGCTGGATTTTAATCAGATTTGAGCTGGGTTTTAACTGGTTTGAGCTGGGTTTGAGCTGGATTTTAGTTGGGTTTGATTTGAGCTGGTTTGGGCTGGATTTGATCTGGATTTTAATTGGGTTTGAGCTGGATTTTAATTGGATTTGAGCTGGGTTTGAGCTGGATTTGAGCTGGATTTTAATTGCATTTGAACTAGGTTTGAGCTGGATTTTAGTTGGATTTGAACTGGATTGAGCTGATTTGAGCTGGATTTGAGTTGGTTTGAGCTGGGTTTTAGTTGGTTTGAGCAGGATTTTAGTTGTGTTTGAGCTGGTTTGAGCTCTTTTTAAGCTGGATTTTAGCTGGATTTTAACTGTTTTGAGCAGGATTTTAGTTGAATTTGAGCTGGATTTTAGTTGGGTTTAAGCTGGATTTTAGTTTGATTTTAGCTGGGTTTGAGCTGGATTTTAATTGGATTTGAGTTGGTTTGAGCTGGATTTGAGTTGGATTTTAGCTGGTTTTAGTTGGATTTTATCTAGTTTGGGCTGGTTTGAGTTGGGTTTGGGCTGGATTTTAGTTGTTTTTAGCTGGTTTGAACTGGTTTGCACTGGATTTTAGCTGGTTTGAGCAGGATTTGAGCTGGTTTTGGCTGGTTTGAGCTAGATTTTAGTTGGTTTTGAGCTGGTTAGGGCTGGATTGAGTTGGTTTGGCCTGGACTTGAGCTGGTTTGAGCTGGTTTTTAGTTAGCTTGAGCTGGTTTTAGTTGGATTTGAGCTGGTTTTTAGCTAGTTTGGCTGGTTTGAGCTGGTTTGATCTGGTTTGAGCTGGTTTTTAGGAATTTTCCTGCCATCCTGGAAGGTTCTGAGCCCATCCCTGGAACGTGCAGCGTTGCTGAGGAACCTTTGGAATTTTGGGATTCATTTTCTTTCCAGCCCATCCCTCAGAACCTGCACAAATAAATTAAATTCAGTTTTTTTGCACCCCAAAATGACCAATTCCACCTTCCAGCCCCCAGAAAATCCAGAAAAATCCAAGGAAAAAAGAAAATAAAATCCAGAAAATCCAAGAAAAATCCCCCCTGCTGGAAGGGGTAATTACTGCAGCACTAATTGGGAGTGTCAGTGTTAATTAAAGCACCCCAGAGGTGTAGGGTTGTGTTTTGGTGTAACCAAAGCTCCCATTGCTGCTCCATTAATCACTTTACAGGACAATTGAGGTGCTGCACTGAAATTCCTCCATCCCCAAGAGCTCCCTGCTCCTTTGGGATCCAATTCCCAAATAATTAAATGTTCAATTGGTGCTGTCAGAGCTCTGAAAACCAAACCTGGTTTCAGGTTTTTTTTGTTTTTTGTTTTTTTTTTTCTGCCCTCTGCTGGAAACTGAGCCCAGGCTTGCACGGCTGGAGTAAATAATTAAATAAAATCATCATTAAATAATCAAGTTTTCTTTTTTTTTTTTTTTTTTCATTCACTCACAAAGGGGAGATCTGTGCCATGGAAAAAGGATCAGCTTTCCTGATCAGCTAATTAACTCTGCTCCCAATTAATCCAGCAGATGTGGAGCAGCTTTTCCCAAGCTCTCCATGCCCTGGTCCTGCTCACCTTAAATTGAGCCATGCCCAGAGCTCGTGGGTTCAGCTCTGTAAAGTTCCATGGATAATCTCATTTTTTACACATTTTTTCCTCTTCTGTCTTGTTAAACTCTGGTTTTTGTCCCCCAAAATCTTTCCATAAATGTTCATCCCAGAGTTATTAAATTAAGGTGAAGTTTTTAGGAATTTCTAATCCAGAGCTCTTGAATTCATGGATTCAGCTCTGTCAAAGTTCCCATGGATAATCTCATTTTTTACACTTTTTTTCCCCCCTCTGCCTTGTTAAATTCTGGTTTTTCTGCCCTAAATTTGGGTGCCACTCAGTTCCATAAATGTTCATCCCAGAGTTATTAAATTAAGGTGAAGATTTTAGGAATTTCTAATCCAGAGCTCATGAATTCAAGGATTCAGTTCCTGGTCTATCAAAGTTACCATGGATAATCTCATTTTTTACAGATTTTTTCCCCCTCTGCCTTGTTAAACTCTGTTTTTTCTCCCCCAAAATCTGATGTCACTTAGTTCCATAAATGTTCATCCCAGAGTTATTAAATTAAGGTGAAGCTTTTAGGAATTTCTAATCCAGAGCTCATGGATTCATGAATTTATGAATTCATGGATTCAGTTCTATTCTATCAAAGTTCCCATGAATAATCTCATTTTTACACTGATTTTTCTTCCCTCTGCTCTCTTTATTTTCCCCTAAATTTTGGTGCCACTCTTTCCCTAAGTGTTCATCCCTGAGTTATTAAATTAAGGTGAAGATTTTAGGAATTTCTAATCCAGAGCTCATGAATTCATGGATTCAGTTCCTGTTCTATCAAAGTTCCCATGGATAATCTCGTTTTTTACAGATTTTTTCCCCCTCTGCCTTGTTAAACTCTGTTTTTTCTCCCCCAAACCTGGTGCCACTCTTTGCATAAATGTTAATCCAAGAGTTATTAAATTAAGGTGAAGCTTTTAGGAATTTCTAATCCAGAGCTCATGGATTCATGAATTTATGAATTCATGGATTCAGTTCTATTCCATGAAAGTTCCCATGGATAATCTCATTTTTACACTGATTTTTCTTCCCTCTGCTCTCTTTATTTTCCCCTAAATTTTGGTGCCACTCAGTTCCATAAATGTTCATCCAGGAGTTATTAAATTAAGGTGAAGATTTTAGGAATTTCTAATCCAGAGCTCATGAATTCATGGATTCAGTTCCTGGTTTATCAAAGTTCCCATGGATAATCTCATTTTTACACTGATTCACTGAGGGAATTTTCTAAAATCTCAAATTATTGAATTTTTTTCCTCACCCAGGGCTTTCCATGTCCGGAGTGGAAAAATCCTGGCAGTGAAGGTAAGAAATTCCAGAGATTTTCTTTTTTTTCCCCAGTTTGTTTGTAATGCACATTATATATTAGATATGATATAATTTTAATTTTTATTGTAGATTATATATTGTATATTTTGTATACTATACATTTTATTATATATATTATATATTTTATTGTGTATTGTATATTGAATATTTTTATATTTTACATTTTATATTCTACATTTCACATTTTGCATTTCATATTTAACATTTCATATTTTTCATTTCATATTACACATTGTGTGTGTATTACACATGTTATAAATAATTTATAATACATTATAAGCCAAATCATCCCAAGATTATCAATCAATCATTTCATTTCAGTTAAAACATTCTCCCCACCTCTTCCTCCCACAATTTTATTACTCCATGGATCTCCAGGATTTTTATTCTGAGCAATTCCCTTCCCTCTCACATGTGTATTCCTGTGTTTCAGGTCATACCCTTGGATATAACCCTGGAGCTGCAGAAGCAGATCATGTCAGAGTTAGAAATTCTTTACAAGGTCTGTGGATTTTACCACTGGAATTCCTCTTGCTCCAATCTTCTCAACAGCAGATTTTAAAACTTCCTTGTGCCTTTTTTCTCTCTCTCTTCCCAGTGTGACTCCTCGTACATCATAGGATTTTATGGGGCTTTTTTTGTAGAAAACAGGATTTCATTGTGTACAGAGTTCATGGATGGTGAGTGGTGGATCCAATTTAATTCTAAGTAATTAAATGAGAAAGGTTCTTTTTTTTTTTGATGGGATGAAATGCAATGGCAAGACTCAAAAATGTGAAGCATTAATAACATTGCAGGTAGTTAAAAAACCAGAGCAGGCTGGGATTGGGATTGGGGGACAATCTGCACTTTCCCTGCGTGGAACTCCACTTACTTTTATGGAAAATGTAAACAGAGGAGAAATAAACCCAGCCTTAATTTGTGGTTGGATATTTGAGCCTCCTGTGCAATCTGTCCTCGCTGACTGAACAGCTGTTCCTCCCTGGGAGAGTTCTGAGAGCCAGAACAGCTTTTCCTTCCACAAATCCATTAACCCCACGTCCTGTTGGAGGAAAATGCTCTCTCCATTACAGGAGTGATTTTCCAGCCCAGCTGTTTCCCTTTTTTTGGGTCTCCCCACGTGAATCCTGCACCCCAAACCATCCCCAGCATCCCAGAGCCTCCTTCCCTTGGGAATTTGGGGTGTTCTGGAGGAAAGGCTGGGAGGATGCTCTGCTGCCAGGGCTCTGGGAGGGAATTTTGGTGGCTGATGCTGCCCCTGCACCTTCCCAGCTTTCCCCATGGAGCCAGAGCTGCTCCTCCCACCAGGGTTTCATCAGGATCCAGAATTTCCTTAGGATCCAGGATCTCCTCAGGATCAGCATTTCCTCAGGATCAGCATTTCCTTAGGATCCAGGATTTCCTTAGGATCAGCATTTCCTTAAAATCCAGCATTTTGTGCCCCTGCCTGTTGTGTTGTATATTACAGCCTGAATATATTTTATATTTTACATTTCATATGATACATGTCATATTTCACATTTCATAGTACCCATTGTATATTATACAGTCTATATTGTATGTGTATTATATAATAGGTTATAAATAATTTATAATACATTACATAACATAGAACATATCTAAAATATAAATACATACTATAACACATAACACAAACACATAATATATAATTATAGTAATTTATATAATACACAATTTATATTATGTATTCATTCCTGTATAATTGTATTCTATAGAATGATACATAACTATGATTTATTTTCTTTTAGTAATAAAAAGTAATTAATTGAATTCCTTCTCTCTTGACATGAGCAGCAATTAAGGAGGAAATCATCCCACAGATCCAATATTTTGAATATTTTGACAGAGAATTGCCAGAATCCAGGAATGGCACTGGGAGGATCTGGGAAAGCAGAATTCTGAATTTTGGGGCTTTTTAAATCATAAAATACAGATTTAATTGGACAAAGTAACCCAAAACCTGTTGATTAAAATAAAAATTCCACACTGGACCTAAAGGGGCTCCAGGAGAGCTGGAGAGGGATTTCACTGTTTTATATTTTTATTTATATTTTGCACTGAAATGGTTTTCAGCACCTGCCAGGTTTGCCACAAAGCTTCACTCAAACTGGGCATCAAGGTGGAAAAGATCTCCCAAATAATTCAATTTATGGCAGGGAAAAAAATCCCCAAACTTATGAAACTTCATTGAGCAGCTTCTTCCTTTCTGATGGGTAAAACCCTCCAGGGTTTGTGGTGCATTTTGATTTTTCCCTGTTAAAATCATATTATTAATTTTATTTATCCATTTTTACACTCCCACCTCCCTCCCAGCAATGGCTGTATCTAAATTCTAATTTTTTCTCAGATTCTTTGGATTTAAAAAATGTTTTATTTAAGGTTTTATGAAAAAATAACTCCAAAACCCACAAGTTAAATTCTTCCTTTCTGATGGGTAAAACCCTTCAGGGTTTGTGGTGCATTTTGTTTTCTCCTTGTTAAAATCATATTATTAATTATTACTTTTATTTCTCCCTTTTTAGTCTTCTCCCTCCTCCCAGCGATGGCTGTATCCAAATTCCTCTTTTATCTCAGATTCTTTGGATAAAAAAAATATTTATTTAAGGTTTTATGAAAAAATAACTCCAAAGCCCACAAGTTAAATTCTTCCTTTCTGATGGGTAAAGCCCTTCAGAGTTTAAGGTGCATTTTGTTTTTTCCCCTGTTAAAATCATGTTATTACTTTTATTTCTCCCTTTTTACACTCCCACCTCCCTCCCAGTGATGGCTGTATCCAAATTCCTCTTTAATCTCAGATTCTTTGGATAAAAAAATATATTTTTCTGAAAGTTTTATTTAAAAAAACCAAGCAAACACGAATTAAATTATTCCCTTCTGATGGGTGAAACCCTTCAGGGTTTTATCAGGATCCAGGATTTTCTTAGGATCAGCATTTCCCATTAACAAGAGATAAAAAACAATGCCCTGCCTGGTTTCAATGGATGCCCATTAGCAGAATATCTCCCAGGGAGATCAGGATCACTGCCCCACTCTCAGCACATGTTGACAGAACAGAAATCTTTGATCCCACCCTGTTTTGTAACCCCAATCAATAAACAAGGCACAGCAAAGCCTTGGGCAGTGTTTGATGTCCCCTGTTTGTCCCTGCAGGGGGGTCCCTGGATGTTTACAGGAAAATCCCAGAGCACGTTCTCGGGAGGATAGCAGTGGCTGTGAGTATTTTTATTGTTGTTTTCCCTCTGCTTTTTGTGGTGGGTGGGACAAACTCTGATTTTTCAGGGGTTTGTTGGAGGGATGAGCAGGGAGCTCCTGTGATTTGTGTTTGGGTTTGTGGTGAGCAGCCTCAAATTCCCATCCCATTCTGTTTCCTTTTTAAAATTCACCATAATCCCTGGGCAGTGTGGGCAGCACCAGCTGAAAGATAATTTATTGATTATTGGTTTCATGAAGGAATGGAGTTGCAATAATTTGGAATCAGGAGAAAGATAAAAAAACAACCTCCACTAAAACCCCCAAACATCCCAGCCCAGCCTCCTCCCTTTCCCTGCCATTTCTCTGCCCATTTATTGAAATCCTTGGGATGCTGGGGCAGCTCCTTCCTCTCTCCTGCTCCTCCAGAGCCTCCCCCTGTGCTCAGGGATTGTGGGATTAGGGAAAACTTCCTTGGGAATGACCAGCACACCCTTGTGGGATGGGAATTGTGTCCTGGGAGCTGGGATTGTCCAACCTGGAGAGGAGGAGGCTCCAGGAGAGGGATTTGGGATGAGGCTGGAGGGACAGGACACAGGGAGGAATGGAGATTTAGGTGGATTTGGGGGAGGAATTGTTCCTGGGAGGGGCTGGAATTCCCAGAGCAGCTGTGGAATGTCCAAGGCCAGGCTGGACTTTGGGGTTTGGAGCAGCCTGGCTCAGTGGGAGGTGTCACTGATGGGATTTAAGGTCCCTCCCAACCCAAACCATCCCAGTGACACAAATCTGGGTGAGAGGAGGGTTAGATAAAGGTGGGGTGAGGAAACCAAAGAATTTTCTGGAAGTTCTGAGTGGTCACATCCCATCAGGGTGATTACAAATCACCTTTCTTTATTTCATTATTGGTTCCTCCAGCCTTTGGGCTGGGTGTGGAGGTTCAGGAGCCCTGCTGGGGACCCTGTGTCTCTGATTTCCATCCTTGCCCTGCCCAGAGGGACTCCCCTGGCTTTTCTTGGAGGATTTCTTGGTTCCTGGCACCAGAATGCAGTGGCAGAGATTTGCTGTGTTCTCCTCCAGGCTGCTGAGGAGGATGAAGATTTTCCCTTGGGTCTCTCACACCTCTCAGCCCAGGGCAGCCCCAGGGAGGAGTTAATTGGGGTCATTTTGGGGCTCTGTGCTGTCAGAAGAACCCTCAGATCCCCTGGAGGTGTTGCCAGTAGGATCCTTGGGGCTCTGCAGCCTTCAGCTGCTAAAAATTCACTGGCCATGGTTGAAATCTCAAATCACAGGCCAACAGAAAGAATGGAAAAATCCCCAAAATCCATCTCTCCCCAGAGCTGAGCACAGGGTAATGACCAGTGTCTCAGGGGATCTCACCAGGGAGGGAGACACTCCAAACAATTGCTAAATAAAAGGAATACTTTGATAGCTGAAAGCAGTTTAAAGCATAACAAAGTTATTCTATCATGTGCCATTTAATTAAGTGCTGCCTTTTCACATTCATTATACATCAAGCTGACAATTGAAATCCTTTAATCCAGCCCAGGCAGCTATTTAGTCTCTGTTCATTGTAATTCACAACTCTGCTCTCCTCTTAATTTGTGTGGCCTGCCCAGGGTGATGAACATCCCTCCTCCCTGAGCTGCTTCCTCTGAGCACCTCCAAACTGCTCCTGCTGGCCCTGGCAGGTCCTTCTGCAATTTTCCAGAGAGGAACCTTTCCTCTCCTCTCTCACTCAGTGGGAAGTGGCTCCCAGTGTCCCCATCTCCCAGTGTCCCCTTCTCTCAGTGTCCCCATTTTCCTGCTGAGGATGAAGATGGTTGGATGATCCTGAGTGGGAAGTTGCTCTCAGTGTCCCCATTTCCCAGTATCCCCATTTTCCAGTGTCCCCACTTCCCAGTACTTCCATTTCCCAGTGTCCCCATTTCCCAGTGTCCCCATCCATCTCCCAGTATCCCCACCTCTCAGTGTCCCCATTTCCCAGTATTCCCATTTCCCACTGTCCTCATTCCCAGTATCTCCCCTTCCCACCATCCTTATCCCCCACTATCCCCATTTCCCACTATCCCCATTCCCCAATGTCCCCACTTCCCAGTATTCCCATTTCCCAGTACTCCCATTTCCCAGTATCTACATTTTCCTGCTGAGGATAAGGGTGGTTGGATCATCCTGAGTGGAAAGTTGTTCCCAGTATCCTCACTTCCCAGTATTCCCATTTCCAGTATCCCCATTTTCCTGCTGAGGGTGAGAATGGTTGGATCATCCTGAGTGGGAGGTTGTTCCCAGTATCCCCACTTCCCAGTATCCCCCTTTCCCACTATCCCCATCCCCCAGTGTCCCCATTTCCCAGTGTCCCAATTTCCCAGTATCCCCATTTCCCAATGTCCCCATTTTCCTGCTGAGGATGAGGATGGTTGGATCATCCTGAGTGGAAAGTTGCTCCCAGTGTCCCCCTTTCCCAGTATCCCCATCCCCCAATGTCCCCATTTCCCAGTATCTCCCCCTCCCAGTATCCCCCTTTCCCAGTGTCCCCACTTCCCAGTATCTACATTTTCCTGCTGAGGATGGTTGGATCATCCTGAGTGGGAGGTTGTTCCCAGTATCCCAATTTCCCAGTATCCCCATTCCCAGTATCCCCATTTTCCTGCTGAGGATGAGGATGGTTGGATCCTCCTCCAGCTGCTCCTCTGCTGGGGAGGATCAGGATTTCACAGCAAGCTCTCACAGATATTTGTGTGTAACAGAAAGGTTTCTGAATGCAGAATCTGAGGGAGGAACAGAAATGAGAGCAAGTTTTGATACAGAGGAGAATTGCTGAGCCAGGCTTAGTGGGTAGCTAAGAGAGTTAAAAGGGATTTTGTAACTCTGAGCAAAGGATAAATATCTCCCCCATTTTTCCCCCACTTTTTCCCACTTTCCCCCCATTTCTCCCCCTTTCTTCCCCCATTTTCCCCATTTATCTCCCATTTTTTACCCGTTTTTCTCCATTTATCCACCATTTCTCCCCCATTTTTTCCCCATTTTCTCCCCTATTTTCCTCCTGTTTCCCCCATTTCCCCTCCTCATTTTTCCCCATTTCTCCCCCATTTTTTCCCCATTTCCCCCATTTCCTCCCCATTTTTTCCCCCACTTTTTCCCCATTTCCCCCCCATTTTCCCCATTTCCCCATCTCATTTCCCCTCCATTTCCTCCCCATTTTTTCCCCATTTTCCCCCATTTCTCCCCATTTTTTCTCTCATTTCTTTTCCATTTCCCTCCCATTTTCCCCCATTTCCCCATCCCCATCCCTGCAGGCTCTCATCCTCCCTGCAGGGATTTTTCTGAGCTGTCAGCACTGAGGGATTGGCAGCCCTGGGAGCATTTTTGTGTCAAGGCTTTGTCAAGGCATTGTCTGAAATCTCCTCTGAGCACCAACAATCCCTGCTCCAGCTGCACCCAGAGCATCCTCCCTTCCAGTTTTCCTTAAAAAAAAAAAAAGGATTAAATTAAAATTAAATTCAATTAATTCCAAGGAAATTCTTGAAGTTAAATTGAATTGAAATTAAATTGAATTTCAAAGAAACCGAATTGAAATTAAATTGAATTGAAATTACATGAAACCATTAAATGAATATTATATTCATAATAATAAATAAATAAAATTTGAAATAAATAAATTAATATTAAATTAAATAATTAAAATAAATAATGGTTGTAAAGATTTTTCAGTGGTGTAAATACATATTTAATAATCAAAGAGTTTGCTGTTCTGAAAATCCCTTTGGCCATTGGAGGGAGCTTGAAATGTTTCATCTCCTTGATTTATTTTTGCATTGATACATCATTATTACTATTATTATTATTATCATTATCATTATTATTATTATCATTATTATTCTATAATTGTAATAATTTTTATCATTTTTATTATTATTGTTCTTGCTGTTCCTATCATGTCAAAATGCTGAAGGTAGAATTTCCATTTACTTTTCTTAAAAAAAAAAAAAAGGAATTTTTCATTCATGGAATCAGAGGCGGATTGAGGAAAAAAATAAAAAATCATTTAAAAAATTAAAAATTTTAAAATTTAAAAATCATTTTAAAAATAAAATAACCACATTTTTAAAAATTTTAAAATTTTAAAATCATCAAGTTTTTGAAAAGCTTGAGGTTGAGGCCACCTCTTGATCAACATTTAATTTAATTTTAGGAATTGTGTTTTAGAAGTTTGATTTAATTTTAAGAATTGTGTTTCAGGAGCTGTATTAAATTTTAGGAATTGTGTTTTAGGAGTTGAATTTACTTCTAGGAGTTGTATTTAGTTTTAGGAGTTGTATTTAATTTTAGGAATTATGTTTTAAAAGTTCTATTTAATTTTCTATTAGTTTTTCCCTTTTCCCACCCATTTTCATTCCATCCTTGGATGATTTTTGTCACCCCAGCACACACATTAAAAATGTGAATTAAAAATGCACTGAGGGGTTCAGTGTGAACCCCACTGGCAGGTCCTGGCAATAAATTCATTCTAATATTTTAATTTTGTGTATTTTTATTTTGTGTATTTTTATTTTGTGTATTTTTAATTTTGTGTATTTTTATTTTGTGTATTTTAATTTTGTGTATTTTTAATTCTGTGTATTTTTAATTTTGGGGGTTATTAATTTGGGTATTATTAATTTGTGTATTTTTAATTTTGTGTATTTTTAATTTGTATATTTAAATTTGTGTATTATTACCCCTTTTTGTACTCCTGCCTTCATTCCCACAACTGAAATATGGAATTTTTTCCCTATCAGGAATCCCTAAAATGTGATTTTTTTTAAATTTTAATTTTTATTTTCTTTTACCTAAAGGTTGTGAAAGGCCTGACCTATTTATGGAGCCTGAAGATTTTACACAGAGGTGAGCAGCAGATGTTTTCTGTTTTCCAGTGAAATTTTAACATCATTTTTTACCAAAACCAAGCAAACTCCTGCTCTGAGTGCAGAATAAATCTCATTAATTAACCTTGCACACTTCCTTGGAAAAGATTTTTATTGCTCTTTTATTGCCCTCCCCTGAAAAGAAAAGGACTGAAGAGAAAAGTGAATTTTACTGAGATTTAGAAGCTGCCTGGTGGGAAAATCAACATGGAAATGAAAAGTTTGGGGTTGGAAAATTTCAAAAAAGAAATGAATTTTCTTTGGTGCTTCAGAAATCTCATGGGACAGACAGCTGGGAGTTTTATTTTTTTAAACTTCCCATTTATTGCTTGCTTTTCACTGTTAAATTTTGTTTAGGATGGGTCTAGTTGGGAAAAATCAGTTCAGATCCACCAAAAGTTAAAAAAATCAGAGTGGGAAGTTTTATTCTCATTTATTCCTTGCTTTTTGTGGTTAAATTTTATTTTAAATGGGTCTGTTTGGAAAAATTAATTCAGATCCACCATAAGTTTGAAAAATCAAAGTGTAAAGTTTTATTCTCATTTATTCCTTGCTTTTCACTGTTAAATTTTGTTTAAATGGGTCTGTTTGGAAAAATTAATTCGGATCCACCAGAAGTTTGAAAAATCAAAGTGGAAAATTTAATTCTCTTTCCTGCAGCTAATTTTGGAATTTTTTTTAGAATTTCTTGTTTCTTCCTTGCTTTTTCCTGTTGAATTTTGTTTAGGATGGGTCTATGTGGAAAAATCAGTTCAGATCCACCAGAACTTCAAAAATCAGTGTGGAAAGTTTTGTTCTCATTTATTCCTTGCTTTTCACTGTTAAAATCAGGAATTTCCAAGGAAAGGGTGAAGCAGTTCCAAGGCAGAGCAGGAAAATCAGGAATTTGTCCCAGGGCAGAGCAGAATCAGGAAAATCAGGAATTCCCATGCAAAGGTGAAACAGTTCCAAAATCAGGAATTTCCATGGAAAAGGTGAAACAATCCCAGAATCAGGAATTTCCAAGGAAAAGCTGAAGCAGTCCCAGAACAGAATCAGGAATTTCCATGGAAGAGGTGAAGCAGTCCCAGTGCAGAGCAGAATCAGAAAAATCAGGAATTTCCAAGGAAAAGGTGGAGCAGTCCCAGGGCAGAATCAGGAAAATCAGGAATTCATCCCAGGCCCCAGCAGAACAGGGAATTAAGAAGCAAACAAGGTTTTAATTCCACATCAGACACCTCCAAAGATCGCAGCTCCCGGGCAGAGAGAGCTCCCAGGGATCAGAGCTGAGCCTGAGCAAAGCTGGGCTGCAGTCACACACCCAGCAACAAAATCCAGATCAGAGATAAACTCGAGATTAACAGCACACCCAGCCACAGAACTCCAGATCAAAGATAGACTCGAGGTTAACAGCACACCCAGCCACAAACTCCAGATCAAAGATAGACTCAAGATTAACAGCACACCCAGCCACAAACTCCAGATCAGAGATAGACTCGAGATTAACAGCACATCCAACCCCAAAATCCAGATCAAAGATAGACTCGAGATTGACAGCACACCCAGAAACAAAACTCCAGATCAGAGATAGACTCGAGATTAACAGCACACCCAGCCACAAACTCCAGATCAGAGATAGACTCGAGATTGACAGCACATCCAGCCACAAAACTCCAGATCAAAGATAGACTCGAGATTAACAGCACACCCAGCCACAAACTCCAGATCAAAGATAGACTGGAGATTAACAGCACACCCAGCCACAAAATCCAGATCAGAGATAGACTCGAGATTAACAGCACACCCAGCCACAAGCTCCAGATTAAAGATAGACTCGAGATTAACAGCACACCCAGCCTCAAAATCCAGATCAAAGATAGACTCAAGATTAACAGCACACTCAGCCACAAAATCCAGATCAGAGATAGACTCGAGATTGACAGCACACCCAGAAACAAAACTCCAGATCAAAGATAGACTCGAGATTAACAGCACATCCAGCCACTTGTGGTTAATTGTGCTGAACTGGGTTGGCTCTTTATTTGTTATATTTATTGTATTTGTTGTATTTATTATATATTAAATTTATTATATGTTATAGTTATTATATTTGTTATAGTTGTATTTATTCTGTATGTTTGTTATATTTATTATATTTGTTATATTTCTTAATATTTATTGTATTTATTATATTTGCTATATGTATTGTATATATTGTATTTATTATGTTTATTATATTTGTTATAGTTACTATATGTATTGTATATCTATTATATATAATATATTTATTATATATTATATAATATACATTATTTTTCTTATATTTGTTACATGTATTATATTTCTTGTATCTATTATATTTACTGTATATATTTATTGTATTTGTTGCATTTGTTATATTTATCATATATATTATATATATAATATTTATTTTATTTCTTGTATTTCTCATATTTATTACATTTTTTACATTTACTGCATTTATTCTATTCCTTATATTTGTTATATTTATTATATATATATATATATTTATTTCTTCCATGCTCAGGGCACCTCAGTTCCTGGCTGGGTTTAACTGAATTTCTGCAGGTTTGAAATGAGGGAGGGTTGGGAAGGTTTGTGCATCCCCAGACCCCAGGAAATTCCAGGAAATTCCAGTTGTGCTGTCCTGGGGGAGCATCCCCATCTCCTCTCTCATTTCCTGGTTTATCTGCACCAAACCACCTGAGGAGGCACCAAACATCCCAGGGACTGGAATTATCCCAAATTTGGGATTTCCCAACCCCAGGAAATTCCAGCTGTGTCTGTCCTGGCTGTCCTGGAGGAGCATCCCCATCTCCTCTCTCTCATTTCTGTCCTGGTTTATCTGCACCAAACCACCTGAGGAGGCACCAACACATCCCAGGGAGTGGAATTATTGAAATTTGGGATTTCCTAGCTCCAGGAACCCCAGGAAATTCCAGCTGTGCTGCCCTGGGGGAGCATCCCCATCTCCTCTCTCTCATTTCCTGGTTTTTCTGCACCAAACCACCTGAGGAGGCACCAACACCTCCCAGGGAGTGGAATTATTGAAATTTGGGATTTCCCAGCTGGGATGTGGCAGCTCCCCCCCAGCCCTGCCACCATTCTGTGCTCCACACTTTATTTATGTTTCTAGATGTAAAGCTGAGCGCAGCCTTGCCCACTCCTGCACCACTTAAGGCTTATTTAAAAAAAAAATAATAATGCTGGCCTCTGCCAAGCCACGCTGCTGCCTTCCTTGAACCTGGCCTGTTGCTTTTTGCTGGTTTTAAAAGCCAGGAGAAGTCAAGAGACAGCTTTTAAAGCATCTCAGGGCTTTGTTTTTTTTTTCTTTCTTTCTTTTTATTTTCCTTCTCACACAATCATGAATCTGCTTTTCAATGCCACCAGCGAGTGAAATGCTTGGTGTTGAAAAAGCTGGGGCTGTGCTGGTTCTATTTACTGCTGGGTGAGAGCTTGGGGGTCCTGTTTGTTTGCAGAGAGGTGAAACCACTCAGGCAGCTCCAACTTCTCCATCCCCTCTGATGATGCTGCATAGAAATCATTTGTATTAAGCAAAGCCCTGGTAATGGGAGCATAATGACCCCTCTTGGCTCTTGTTTAAATTCTTTCACTTCTCACCACTAATATTAATCACAAGCAGATGGTGCAGAACATTATTTATGCACACTCCTTTCCCCAACCCCAAAAAAAAAAAATATTTAACCCATTGAAGTGAAAGCCAAAGGCTGATTTGCTGCTGAGCTGATTTTCCCTCCCTGCTTCCAGATTCAGATATTTTTTCCTTTTTTATTCTTTTAAGGAAATGAGCACAGCCATTGGAATGTACAGCAAATATTCTGATTTTGTGGTGCTGTTGGATTCTGCTGCAAGGACAACTTGGATTTGCTCTTAATGGACCAATCACCCAGTAATGTTTTAGGATTTTTCTGGTGGTTTCAGCTCTGTTTGGGGCAGGATTTTGGGATCCTTTTTGTTACAGAACTGGTTCTGCTCAGTTCTCCCCTCCAAGCTGGGACTATGAACATTCCCAGTGTGCAGCAGCTCCTGGGCTGGGCTTAATTCCAAGAGGTGGCTCCAGATTTTTAGGGGGAAAAAACAAACCAGAATAATTCTGCACCTTGTTGTGTTCAGGATTCAGGAGTGATTTGGCAAAAGTGCACCACAGGGGTTGAATTCCTAAAGTTGGAAACACAACCTGAACCTCTGGATGCTCAGGATTGGACTTTTTTTGGGGGAAAAAATGCCAGAATGTACAGAAATGCATAATTTAAAAAGCACTGCTCCACCTGGGGTGAACTCGAGCTGTTGCATGGTCTCATTTTTAACGTGGATTTTTTAGCTCCAATCGTTTAATCAGCTTCTTAATTGAGGTTCTCCATTTCTCCATCAGAGACAAATGAAAGCAGCTCCTGTGCTCCCAGGAAACAGCTGCTGAAGGCAGGCAGAGCTGAGACTAAGCAAAATTAGGCTCTGTCCTAGCTGGGTTCCATCCATCTGCCCCCAACAGGGCTCACTTTTAGGGGAGGCTCTGATTCAAGCTGCTGCTTTAATCCACTCTGACAGAAAAAATCAGGGATTAGGCAAAGCCAGGCTCTAATCTTGCCATGTTTAAGCCAGGCTTAACATGCACGTTCTGCTCCCCCATTGGGTTGCAGAGATGTTCAGTGTTCCCTTCAAGCCAGGCTGGCTGTGGAGTTTATTCCCATCTTGGTTTTATTTTGCAGCAGTGGAATCAGCATCAGGATTTTGCACTGGTTTTGGGTTGGGCATTGATGGGTTATTTATTGAATTCCATCTTTTTTTCGGGCTGATTTTGCAGTTTATATAAATCTGTGAGTTCTGTTCCTGTCCATCCCTTGCACTGGGTGTTCTGCAGTTTATTCCCATCTTGATTTTATTTTACAGCAGTGCACCAACTTTGGAATCAGGGGGACTCAGCATCAGGGTATTTTCACTGGCAGTCTGTTTTTGGGATGGGCATTGATGGTTTATTTATTGAATTCCATCTTTTTTTCAGGCTGATTTTCCAGTTTATTGAAATCCCTGTGAGTTCTGTTCCTGTCCATCACTTGCACTGGATGTGGAGTTTATTCCCATCTTGGTTTTATTTTACAGCAGTGGAATCAGCATCAGGATTTTGCACTGGTTTTGGGGTGGGCATTGATGGGTTATTTATTGAATTCCATCTTTTTTTCAGGCTGATTTTGCAGTTTATTAAAATCCCTGTGATCCTGTCCATCACTTGCACTGGGTGTGGAGTTTATTCCCATTTTGATTTTATTTTATAGCAGTGGAATCAGGGGGAGTTAGCATCAGGATTTTGCACTGGTTTTGGAGTGGGCATTGATGGGATATTTATTTATTGAATTCCATCTTTTTTTCAGGCTGATTTTGCAGTTTATTTAAATCCCTGAGATTTCTGTTCCTGTCCATCACTTGCACTGGGTGTTCAGCCCATGCTGATTTTATTTTATAGCAGTGCACCTCAGCATCAGGATTTTGCACTGGTTTTGGAGTGGGCATTGATGGGTTATTTATTGAATTTAATCTTTTTTTAAGGCTGATTTTCCAGTTTATTAAAATCCCTGAGTTCTGTTCCATCACTTCTCTTGCACTGGGTGTTCTGCAGTTTGTTCCCATTTTGATTTTATTTTATTTTTACAGCAACTCCCTCTGGCATCAGGGGGACTCAGCATCAGGATTTTGCACTGGTTTTGGGGTGGCACTGATGGTTTATTTATTTATTGAATTCCATCTTTTTTTCAGGCTGATTTTGCAGTTTTATTTAAATCCCTGAGAGTTCTGTCCCTGTCCATCAGTGCTCTTGGTGTCTGTTCCAGATTTGTGTCACCTGCAGGGTTAATAATGTGGATTTTTGGTATTGTTCAAAGTCATCTCTGTAAATACTATATAATATCTGTATGGAGAGGATGTATTTTTTTTTTTTAATATAAATGGAATTTTATCTGTGCTGCTGACTGACAAACCACTGCATTAGAAATAGATATTTATAATATTTCCTCTCAGAAGCCACCACACCAAAGCTCCCTGGATATTTTGGGTTGTCCTGTGCAGGACCAGAAGCTGCATCTGGATGTGGTTCCCTTCCAGTTGGGAATATTCTGTATTTCTGCATAAATGGTGGATGTGTTATCCAGGAATATTCTGTATTTCTGTACAAGTTATGGATATATTACCCAGGAATATTCTGTATTTCTGTACAAATGATGGCTGTATTATCCAGGAATATTCTGTACAAATGATGGCTGTATTATCCAGGAATATTCTGTATTTCTATACACATGGTGGATATGTTATCCAGAAATATTCTGTACACATTGTGGATATGTTACCCAGGATATTCTGCATTTCTGTACAAATGGTGGATGTATTTTCCAGGAATATTCTGTATTTCTGTACAAATGGTGGATGAATTATCCAGGAATATTCTGTACAAATGATGGGTATATTGCCCAGGAATATTCTGTATTTCTGTACAAATTATGGATATATTGCCCAGCTATATTCTGTATTTCTGTATACATGGTGGATATATTACCCAGGAATATTCTGTGTTCATGGTGGATATACTATCCAGGAATATTCTGTATTTCTGTATAAATGGTGGATATATTATCCAGGAATATTCTGTACAAACTATGGCTGTGTTATTCCAGAAATATTCTGTACAAATGATGGCTGTGTTATCCAGGAATATTCTGTATTTCTCTACACATGGTGGATGCATTATCCAGCTATATTCTGCATTTCTGTACAAATGATGGATATATTACCCAGGAATATTCTGCATTTCTGTATACATGGTGGATATATTACCCAGGAATATTCTGTATTTCTGTACAAGTTATGGATATATTACCCAGGAATATTCTGTATTTCTGTACACATGGTGGATATATTACCCAGGAATATTCTGCATTTCTGTACAAATTATGGATATATTACCCAGGAATATTCTGTATTTCTATACACATGGTGGATATATTACCCAGGAATATTCTGTATTTCTGTACAAATTATGGATATATTACCCAGGAATATTCTGTATTTCTGTACAAATTATGGATATATTACCCAGGAATATTCTGTATTTCTGTACAAATTATGGATATATTACCCGGGAATATTCTGTATTTCTGCACACATCATGCCTGTATCACCCAGAGCAGATGGATAATGCATTTTTTTGCCCCCAGATGTGAAGCCATCCAACATGCTGGTGAACACCCGTGGCCAGGTGAAGCTCTGTGACTTTGGGGTCAGCACCCAGGTACAACCCCCCTTTGCCTCCCTCCCCATGGATGTTATTTGGGACTCAGAGCTCTCTGCTGGGCCAACCTTTCATCTGCAATCTCTGGGCGACTTTTCCCCCGTCTGAAGCTGATTGCTCATTGTTTCATGGCGCTCCAAAGTGCTGATATTGTAATTACTACTCACCAATACAAAGTTGATTGAGATGCAGCTCGGAGCTGGGAGCTTTCTGCCCAGACAAAAGGGAGGGCAGAGCAAGGGCCGTGTCTGGGGAGCCCGACTGGCCCAGGATAGAAATTAATATTGGGAGCAACAATGGCGCTGGGCTCTGACAATGGGCAGCACCAATTTTAATTAATTTCCATTTTGGGGCTCCCTGGAGGGCTCCTCGTGGTGACCCACGAGCTTGGTGTGCTTTGATTTGAATTTCTGCACCTTCTCCTCCCAGCCCAACAGCAGCCCCAAAGAGAAGGTCAGCCTGGGAGTATTATGGGCTGGCAGGCTCTGCTGTCCCTCCAGTATTTAAGGGATGAATTGGGGATTTATTCACATCTGGCTGGGAAATGAGTGCTCAATCCCACTCAATCCCAATTTTTATATCATATATATATATATTTATATTTTATTTTATATATACGTATAATAGATTTATTATCTATATTTATATTTTATTTATATTTTATTTATATTTCATTTATATTTTATTTATATTTATATTTTATTTTTGTTATATTTTAATATGTATTTCCATATATATTAATTATATTAAAATTATATATACATATTTTATATATATTCTATATATTTAAATATATTTATTATCTATATTTATATATAATTGCATTTTATTTATATTTTAATATATATGTTTTATATCTTTATATATATTTACTATATATATTTTTATATTTTTATATCATATCTGTCATATACATGGGCTGCTAAAAACAGGAACATCCTCTCTAACACAATTGTTTAAGGTTATCTGCCATAAACTGGAATGCAGTGCTTGTTTAAATTGCAATCCTCATTCCCCAACCCAGATTTAATCATTTTTAACGCCCTGGCAGATAAATCCCTTCCCTTTTCTTTACATCATTTTTAGTTGATTTATAGGGCTGGTGATTGTAGGTTAAATGAGGAATAATTGCCCATTTTATTTCCACATTATCTTTATATTGTTCTAACAGGCTGTTTTGTCTCCTAGCTGGTGAATTCCATAGCCAAGACGTATGTTGGAACAAATGCTTACATGGCAGTAAGTGAATTTATGCAGGAATTCTGTTTAAATTGAATTATTTGTCCTCACTCTTGTGCGCAGGATCTGCCCTAAACCAACCCCAAAAACTCCAGCTCCTCCCATCTGTCCTGGTTTGGAGGACAGGTGTGTGCTGAGAAAGGCAGGAGCTTCTCCTGAAATGGAGAATGTAAACCCCCTCCCTCCAAATTATTATAATTTTGAAATCAAGGGGCTCTCAGGCAAAGAGATGGGAATTAGGAATAACAGTTCTGTACTAGGGAAATTAAAATAGAAATACAGCACTACAAAGAACAAACCCCAAACCCTGACACAGTCAGAGTACAGCCTGACACCCGTCAGGCAGGGTGTTGGCAGCAGTCCCATCCCATGGTGGCTGCATCCTCCTGCAGTGACAGATGTGGCTCAGCTGGAGCAGTGCTCCTGTACAAGGTGCAGTTTCCCTCCGGAGCTCCAGTGGGGATGTGGAGAAATCCGGTTTTCCTCTGGAGTCCAGTGGAGAAAGGGGCTCCCTTAGTGTCCCAAAACCTCTGTTTTTATCTTGGTAAGAAATGTTGGGCTCTTCCCCCTGGCTGGAGCAACTCCCAATGGGATGCAGTAATTTTATCAGTGCCACAGTGGGACTCAATGGCCATGAGCAGAAAATGACTGGCTGGAGGAAGGATGGGTTGTGAAAAGATAAAGAACACTGCCCCAGCTGGTTTATAAACATGGCCATGAACAGGAGATATCCCATGAGATAAAGAACACTGCCCCAGCTGGTTTATAAACCATGGCCATGAACAGGAGATATCCCATGAGATAAAGAACACTGCCCCAGCTGGTTTATAAACCATGGCCATGAACAGGAGATATCCCATGAGATAAAGAACACTGCCCCAGCTGGTTTATAAACCATGGCCATGAACAGGAGATATCCCATGGGATAAAGAACACTGCCCCAGCTGGTTTCAATGGATGCCCATTAGCAGAATATCTCCCACAGAGATCAGGATCACTCCTCCACCCTCAGCAGATGGTGACAGAACAGAAACCTTTGATCACACCCTGTATTTTTTTTTTTTTCCCAAGACACCACCCTGTGGGACAGCTCCAATCCCTGCCTCTTTTAGCAATAATATTGGAAAAGTGTTTTTTTTATAAATTTATTTTCAGTTGTTTTTGCTGCCTTGTGATGACTGAAAACAAAGGGACATTAAAAAAAAAACAATCCAGTTTTTCAGTCCCAGCTTGTGGCTCTCTGGAGCTCCAAGCCAGGGATGTTTTGGGAGTGCTGCAGGTGAGGGCATTGCTGAGCTCTGATTTCCCATGGAAATGTGAAAAAACATTGGGATCAATCAATTCAGGGCATCCAAATGCAAGTTTGGTAGCTCAGAAGGGAGGAAATCATCAATACTTCACTTTTCTGTATAAATTTTGCTTTTTGTCTTGTTGACACGAGACCACCTGTGTCTAGTTCCTGTAAATAAAAGTCCCTAAATTCCCTTTTTATTTTTTTAAGATTTTTTCCATCATTTGGGGCAGAGTTTGGGTTCAGAGCTGCACAAATCAGATTTTGTGTCAGATTTCCCAATTCTCCATTTCAGAGTGAAAACTGCACCGCCTCAATTTTTAAAGCACTTCAGGAACTCTTTATTTTTTTTGCCCATTAAAATTATTTCAGCAGGCTGCTCTTGGTCTTGAGGAGAAAAGAATGTAAAAATAAAAATATAAACAGCACCAAGTGGTTGCTGCTTGTGTTTTTCCAACCTCAGGGAAGGGGAGAGAGAAATCCATGACCTTTAATCGCTTTCAGGGGTTTTATTCTGATTTTCTGGTGGGTTTTTTTTCTGATTTTCTTGTCAGGGTTTCCCATTTATTTGCTAAGTGCTTTTCCACTCGAGGTGTGCTCATTGTGTGGCTGAAAAGCTCCAAGGCACCATCCTGGAAAAGCTTGGGCTGTCCTGTGGCACCAGAAAAATGGGAATTTAAATAAAAATAAAACAAGATCCACAAGATATAAAACAAGAATTGCAACACAGAGATGCAGACAAAAAAACACAGCTTCAAATTAATCAACTTTTCCAATTTCTTAAGTAGGGCTGAGAATTAAATTCGACTTTTCCAGCTGAAATTAAATTGTGTGATGTTTAAGTGGCCAAACCAGGATTTCTGTTCTCTTGCTCAGGTGTACATTAAATAAATTGATTTTTATTTTTTTTCTGTGTGGGTGTGATGCCTCCATGTCTTAATTGTTAGACAGAAGTTTAAGCTCTATTATTTTTTTTTTAAATAGAAAAAGCTTTTTGATTTTATTTAATGGAAAAGAAATGGAGAAATTAAAATTTCCAACCCAAAACGCATTTTCTGTAAAATCATTTCTTCAACACTTTATTTTTTCATCCTATTTTTTTCTAAATTCTAAAATTCTAAAATGACTTCTGGCTGCACATCTGCATCTTTGTGAGGATATTTGTCAGTATAAAATGATGTCAGTATAAAAATTTGTAAAAATTTTTCAGTATAAAAAATTGTCAGTGTAAAAAATTGTATCTGTACAAAAAATTGTCAGTATAAAAATGATGTCAGTACAAAAATTGGTCAGTGTAAAAATTGTATTGGTATAAAAAATTATATCAGTATAAAAATTGTATCAGGAATTCAGGATTTTAGGAAATTTCCTTCTCCCAGGACAGGTTTAAATTGAATTTTAGGAAATTTCCTTCCCCAAGGGACAGGTTTAAATTGAATTTAGGAAATTTCCTTCCCTTAGGAGAGGTTTAAGTTGGATTTTAGAAAATTTCCTTCCCCAAAGGACAGGTTAAAGTTGGATTTTAGGAAATTTCCTTCCCCCCAGGACAGATGTAAATTGAATTTATGAAATTTCCTTCACCTAGGACAGGTTTAAATTGAATTTTAGGAATTTCCCTTCCCTCCCAGCCCAGAATATTCCCCAATATTGTGATTTTTTTGCCACTCCTTGCCCTGGAGCTGGGTTTTTTGTGGGTTTTTTTTGTGGTTTTTGTGTTTTTTGTGTGTGTTCAAGGCTCAGGACTTGTTTCTCAATTTTTTTTTTCCAGCCTGAGAGGATTTCAGGGGAGCAGTACGGGATCCACTCAGATGTTTGGAGCTTGGGCATTTCCTTCATGGAGGTGAGCAGGGGCACAAAAACTCCAATTAACTGAGAAAAAATCAAAATATTTTCATTGGTTTAAATATTTAAAATATTTGGAATTATTCTTTGCATTCCCTGTATGTGTGTGCTTTCACCTGGGGGCTGTGTTCAGAATGGGTTTGTTCCTGGCAGGAATAAAATAAAATTAATTAAATAAAATAGGGCCTGCAGTGGGGAGGCTTTGCCTTTTCTCCTTTTTTCCTTATTTCTTTTTTTCCTTTTTTTTCCTTTTTTTCCCTTTTTTTCCTTTTTTTCCTTTTTTTCCTTTTTTTTCCTTTTTTTCCTTTTTTTCCTTTTTTCTTTTTTTTTCCTTTTTTTCCCATTTCCCCCCTTTTTTCTCCTCTTTCTCCCTCTTTATTCCTCCTTTTTTTCCCCCTTTTTCCCCCCTTTTTTCCCTCTTTCCCCCTTTTCCTTATTCCTTTCCCTTTTTAAATTTTCGTTTCTTTTTTCTTTCTTTCTTTCTTTGGCTGGGAAAATTCCTCATTTTTTATTGGGAAAACTCCTTTAATTTGCATTTCCTCTGATTTTACTCCTTCCCAACTTTCTTCTCCCTCCCTTCCCAGGGATTTCTCCTGATCCAGATGTGCAGGCTGAATTTTATTGGGAAAACTCCTTATTTTTTACTGGGAAAACTCCTCATTTTTACTGGGAAAACTCATTTTTATTGGGAAAACTCCTCTAAAATTTGCATTTCCTCTCCTTCTACTCCTCCTTCTCCCTCCCTTCCCAGGGATTTCTCCTGATCCAGATGTGCAGGCTGAATTTTATTGGGAAAACTCCTTAATTTTTACTGGGAAAACTCCTGATTTTTACTGGGAAAACTCATTTTTACTGGGAAAACCCCTCATTTTTACTGGGAAAACTCATTTTTACCAGGAAAACTCCTTTAATTTGCATTTCCTCTCCTCCCAGGGTTCCTCCTGCTCCAGATGTGCACTTTGGGGCTGGCTGCTCTGTAATTTTTTTTTTTTGGCAGCTGCTCTGAGCCCTGTGCCCCCACCCCCATTTAACTGCAGTTAAATGATAAAAATCCAGGACAGAGCTCAGGGAAAGGTGCCAGAGGTGCTCCCAGAGCCACTCCAGGTCACTGTCATTAAAGTGACACCTTGGTGACCTGGGGTGGCAGGGCAGGCTCAATTGGTGCTGCTAAAAAGGGGAATTTTGGGTTTGAAAGCCTGAAATCCCTGCAGGGTTTAAAATCAGCTCCACTCAGCCAAGTCCTTGACCACACCTTGGTGTTGGTTAATTTAAAATAAATTAGAAATTAATTTTAAATGAATTAATTTTAAATAAATTAATTTTAAATAAATATCTGGCACCAGGCAGGGGTGTGAGGATGTGGAATTGTCAATTGTCATTAAAAATGAGATGAAAATATGATAAAATTAGATATCATCATCATTATTGCTATCATTATTATTGCTGTCATTATTACTATAATCATTAGTATCATCATTATTACTATGATCATTATTGCTATCATCATTATTATTATCATCATTATTATCATTATTACTATCATAATCATTATTATTATCATTATTACTATCATCATTATTATCATTATTATTACTATCATTATCATTATTACTATCATTATTACTATCGTCATTATTACTATAATTAGTATTATTATCATCATTATTATCATCATTATTATCATTATTATTACATAATGATGAAACCCATTGAAACAGAACTAAATCTATTTTTTTAACAATATGCATAACAAATATTACTCATTTTACTAATAATAAAAATATTTAAAATTTAATTTTTTTAACCAGACAGGAATCCTCTGCTCAATCATCCCATCCCCCCTGCAGGGTTTGTGTTGGTTTTGTTCCTGAATTCTGAATTTCCCTGAATTCTTTGGCAATTCCTGGTGTCACCTCTGGAGAATCCCCAGTCAAACCTGGCACTACCCAGCATTTGTGACCAGGCAGAAAAATTTAATTTACCCCAGCCTTGAAACCCATTGAAACAGAACTAAATCTATTTATTTAACAACATTCATCTCAAATATAACTCACTAATAATAAAAATATTTTAAATTTAATTTTTTTTTAACCAGACAGGAATCCTCTGCCCAATCATCCCACCCCCCCTGCAGGATTTGTGTTGGTTTTGCTCCTGAATTCTGAATTTTCCACCTTTGGCAATTCCTGGTGTCACCTCTGGAGATGCTGCAGTAAAATCTGGCACTACCCAGGATTTGTGACCAGGCAGAAAAATGCAATTTACCCAGCCTTGAGCTGCCTCTGCTAAATTCACATTTAACAGAAGTCAAAGTGAAATTAATTATCTTTAATTAAGGCGAATTACGCTTTGATTTTTAATTAATTTATTTATATATATATATATAAATTTTTTTTTTAATTTTAATTTTTTTCCATGGAGCTGGCACTCATCTGCTGAAGCCAAGGAGTGTCCCAGAGGTTACTGGGGCATTTTTCTGCTGCTGTCATTTCCAGGCTGGCCAGCAGAGCAGATCTGTCACTTTGTCCCCTGCCCCTCTGCAGGTTCCAAGTTCCAGCTAATGGCCTCAAACATTAAAAATTGAAGCTTCCCTCACTCCCAGCCCTTGCAAGGCTTTGTTCTTAAGCCCCAGACACTTTGGAGTGCAGCTGCAAACTATAGGCAGAAGATTAAATTAATTTGTAACTCTGGGTTTTTATTTTTTTTATTCTTTTTTTTTTTTTTTCCTTCTTGTTATATATAAATCCTGCACGTTTAATTGAAGCCCTACTTCACACTGCTTTGTGTTCCTGCTCCTCTTTGTTGTCATTTAACCTCAGAAGCACTTTAACTCTGCTAAATGGCTGGTATATCCTTTTGGATTTTTTATTTAAAACAAAAACAAACAAAAACCCCCACAAAACACAAAAAAAAATCCACAAAAACCAAACAAAAACCACAAAAAACCCCCAAAAAAACCCCAAAAAATCCACAATAAGAGGACAGCAGAATTGATATTGGAGGATAAAAATCTTGGAGTGGTTTTTGAGGTATTTAATATTTATTGAGGTCCATACCCTGCAGTTTCAGGTGATTTGAAGCCCATCTATCCAGGAATGTATAAATTGTGTAAATTGTATAAATTGTATAAATTGTGTAAATTGTGTAAATTGTATAAATTGTATAAATTGTGTAAATTGTGTAAATTGTATAAATTGTATAAATTGGGGGTGGGATGGGATCCCACCTGGGGAATTTGGGGTGGTTGAGGCAGCTCTGGGGAAGTTTTAGGTGGCAGAAAATGAAATTTAACTGCAGAGGGAATGCTGGGCTGGAGCTGTAACTGTGCACAATGTGCACCAGGTAATTAAAACAAATTCTGGAACATTCCAGGACATCAATTCCTCCTTCAGTCCCATCCTGCAGCTCTTATTTTCAATTTGCAGTTGTTGAGGAGTCTGCATGAGGGGTAAAAGCATCTCCAGGGCAGCTGTCAATTAAAAAACAACTTGCACAACATCCACAATCATCTAAGTGGGAAACTTTATATCCCAAAAATATATTTTGGATTTCCTTCCCTGAATCACTCTGTGAGCAGGATGCAGCTGGTTTTATTACCACATTTTAAATTTTATTTTATTTTATTTTATATTTAATTTAATTTATTTTATATTTTATTTTATATTTATATTTAATTTTATTTAATTTAATTTATTTTATATTTTATTTTATATTTATATTTTATTTTATTTTTTATTTTTTATATTTTATTTTATATTTTATATTTTATTATTTTATTTTAATTTTAAAATTTTATTTTATATTTGTATTTATATTTTACTTTATTTTTTGTATTTTATTTTATTTTATTTATACAATTGCAGCAGTAAGAAGTGAGCTGGAGAAAGGGATTTTTAAGAAGGAAAGGAGATTCTGGATTTCCCTTTTTAGCTCTAAAATGGCAAATTACATTATTCCAACAGGTGGTTGGAATTTTGGGTTCATTTCTCTGCAGCTGAAGTTGGTTTTGGTTGTTTCCAGCCCTGCTTCTTCCTGGATCAACACTTCAGCATTTGAAAATTAGATTTTTTAAAATCAGAATTTGTGGATAGTTTGGTGAAAGTCAGTGTATGAACACCCTGTGCCTCAGTTATTCCATAATCTGGGATTATTTCTCAGTTTTGAGAGGTGAATCTCATCCATCCATCCCAAACCTTGGACAAACCTCAAAAACAAACTCAAACCCTCACCCCAAAAATCTGCAGCTTTCTGCTCCGAGCAGAATCGAGCTCAGGAAGTTTTCCTGGGATAATTCTTGGTGCTTGCTTCTCATTCCTGTTCCCAAAATGAAAATTTTTACAGTTCTTGTGTTGGAAAAAAAGCTCAAAATCATCAAATGCACTGGGAGGGATCCATGGGGAAATGGGAGCAGCTCCCTGAATTTCAGAATTCCCTCCTCAACATCCAGACACAAAACTGAGCAGCTCCCAAACCCAACTCATTTCAACTGAAATATTCTAATTTTTGAGTTATAAATTCAGGAGTTTCATCCTTTCACTGCAGAGAAGTTTTGAACAGTGTGTTCATTTTGATTTTTCCATCCTGCCCTGTGATTTTTCCATCCTCGTGTTCCTGTGACTTCCTTGGGACAAATGATGATTTGAAAATCCCTTTAGTGAATCTCTCATCTGTTTGTTGTTTGGTCTTTTTTATTTGTTGTTGTTGTTGTTTATTTTATTTTTTTAATCTCCCTTTAACGGTGCCACTTTTTATAAATCTAAATTCTGCACCCAGAGGTCACTGCTTGGCTGAACTTAAACCGTTTTCCTTAGTAAATTTAATTAAGAAAATACAGTGCAACTCATAAGCAAATGAGTTTTTGGTGGTTTTAAAGCACGCCACCCTCTCGAGTGCTGATTGCCTGCTCGACCCCTGGTGCTGCAGGAAGAGGCAAAATTAAAAAGGACATTAAAGCTCCATTAAATCTGGAGCACGTTGGGTACAGTGACAGATCTGCAGGCTGTTTCAGGGGGAGCTCTCTGTTAAATTTTGAATTTATCACACCTTGGCAATCCTGCAGGGAGGGGGTGCAGGGGGGCAGGGGCTGAGCTTGTGGTGGTGATTTGGGGTCTTTGGTGATCGTTGATTCACCTGTGTTTGAGGATATGTAGATATATATAGATAGATATATAGATACATGTGTGTGTGTGTATTCACCCTGTGTTTGTATATGTGTATATATACAAGTAATTTCATTATTATAAGCTGCACTTTACAATACAGAGTGTGATCAAAGGTTTCTGTTCTGAAATAATCTGTTGAGGGTGGGGCAGTGATCCTGATCTCTGTGGGAGATATTCTGCTAATGGGCATCCATTGAAACCAGGCAGGGCAGTGTTCTTTATCTCATGGGATATCTCCTGTTCATGGCCATGTTTATAAACCAGCTGGGGCAGTGTTCTTTATCTCATGGGATATCTCCTGTTCATGGCCATGTTTATAAACCAGCTGGGGCAGTGTTCTTTATCTCATGGGATATCTCCTGTTCATGGCCATGGTTTATAAACCAGCTGGGGCAGTGTTCTTTATCTCATGGGATATCTCCTGTTCATGGCCATGGTTTATAAACCAGCTGGGGCAGTGTTCTTTATCTCATGGGATATCTCCTGTTAATGGCCATGGTTTATAAACCAGCTGGGGCAGTGTTCTTTATCTTTTCACAACCCATCCTTCCTCCAGCCAGTCATTTTCTGCTCATGGCCATTGAGTCCCACTGTGGCACTGATAAAATTACTGCATCCCATTGGGAGTTGCTCCAGCCAGGGGGAAGAGCCCAACATTTCTTACCAAGATAAAAACAGAGGTTTTGGGACACTAAGGGAGCCCCTTTCTCCACTGGACTCCAGAGGAAAACCGGATTTCTCCACATCCCCACTGGAGCTCCGGAGGGAAACTGCACCTTGTACAGGAGCACTGCTCCAGCTGAGCCACATCTGTCACTGCAGGAGGATGCAGCCACCATGGAATGGGACTGCTGCCAACACCCTGCCTGACGGGTGTCAGGCTGTACTCTGACTGTGTCAGGGTTTGGGGTTTGTTCTTTGTAGTGCTGTATTTCTATTTTAATTTCCCTAGTAAAGAACTGTTATTCCTAATTCCCATCTCTTTGCCTGAGAGCCCCTTGATTTCAAAATTACAATAATTGGGAGGGAGGGGGTTTCCATTCTCCGTTTCCAAGAGAAGCTCCTGCCTTTCTCAGCAGACACCTGTCCTCCAAACTAAAACAGCAACTTTTCATTCTTTGTCCATATATCAGCCACACCTGATTATAAACCACACTTTGGGTTCAGATCAAAATTTCAGTCAAAATGGTGCGACTTGTAATGGTGAAATTACTGTATACAGATATTTGTGTGTGTGTGTGTGTGTTCACCCTGTATTTGTAGATATAAACACAGCTCTTTGTGTTTTCAAAATCCCTTTTTTTTTCTTGCCTTCTCCCCAGTTTCTGCCATAGTTGAGAACTTTCGTCTTTCAGGAATGTTCCAGAATTTGGGCATCAAATTGTGGCACTGAGGGATTAAAAAGGGGTGGAAAAAACCAGAAATCCTGGGAAAAATGGGGAGGTGATGACTGTGAAAGATCCATTCTAAATAATATAATAATATAATATTCTTTGTGTTTGCAAAATCCCTTTTTTTTCTTACCTTCTCCCCAATTTCTGCCATAGTTGAGAACTTTGGTCTTTTAGGAATGTTCCTGAATTTGGGCATCAAATGGTGGCACTGAGGGATTAAAAAGGGGTGGAAAAAACAGAAATCCTAGGAAAAATGGGGGGTGATGATTGTGAAAGGCCCATTCTAAACACAGAATCCCTTTTTTCTGCCTTTTCCCCAATTTCTACCATTGTGAGAGTTGAGAACTTTTCTCTATTAGAAATGTTCCTGAATTTGGGCATCAAATGGTGGCACTGAGGGAGAAAAAAGGGTGGAAAAAACAGAAAAATTGGGGGTGATGGTTGTGAAAGACCAATTCTAAATCATATAATAATATAATATCCTTTGTGTTTGCAAAATCCCTTTTTTTTCTTGCCTTTTCTCCAATTTCTGTCATAGTTGAGAACTTTTCTGTTTTAGGAATATTCCTGAATTTGGGCATCAAATGGTGACACTGAGGGATTAAAAAGGGGTGGAAAAAACCCCCAGAAATCCCTTTTTTTTTAAACTATTTTTTATTTTTTTGTGCCTTTTCCCCAATTTCTGCCACCGTGAGAGTTGAGTACTTTTCTCTCTTGAAGGAAATGTGCCCTCCATGCAAATCTCTCTAACTAGACAAATATTATTTCCTTTCCCAGCTTGCTCTTGGGAGGTTTCCATATCCTCAGGTAAGATTGTTCATTACTGCTGCTTGCCACTGTGACATTCATTCCTATGTATGAAGGTGCAGAGAGCAATTGTGAACATTTGAGCCACATACAAATAAATCTGTCCTGTTAAATTGAAAAGTGGGAGCTGCAAGGAGTCATTTAGAAGTCTCTATTGATTTTTTTTCTTCTTTTTTTTTTTTTTTTTTTTTTTTTTACCCCTTCTCCAAACTCTGCATTTTCTTTCCCTGGAGACAATGAAAATTATGATGTTAATTTTGGTGGGAGATTAAAAAATAATCCAGTCTTAACATTTTTTTTTTTGAAGGAGGAAGGTGTATCTGCTCTTCTTCTTCTGATTTGATTTTTTAATTCCAATTTTGAATAATGGATTTAAAATCTCCTCAAAAATGGAATGTGAATGGAAATATTTAAAGAATTTTATGTAAAAATTGGTATTTTCTGAGTTCCCACCTGAAGGCTCTTCCCTTCTCTGGTGGCACTGGTGGGGTGGGTGCTGAGCTCTGCAGCACCACAGAATATTTTCCTTTTTATGTCCAAAAACCCCACGAAGCTCTGAACAAAAACAAACCCAGAAGTGCCTCTGACAATTACATGAAATTCTCATCTCGAGATGGATGTTAGAATTCACAGGAACAAACTGTTCAGCACTTCCTCCAATTATTCTTTCTGGGGGGAGGGAAGGAAAAAAAAAAAAAAAAAAAAGTGGAGTGTCCAGGGACTGAAATGAATTATTTGAATGTGGTTTTTTTATGTTTTCATATGTTTTTCTGAGGAGTGCTCTCTGCATCTTGGGCTCTGTGCCTGGAGGCATGTCTGATTTAAAGGTGGTGTTGGTCTGTGCTCTTTAAGCATCTATTAACTTGCTATTATTATGCAAATAACTGTTGTAATACACACACTAATTTATGCATGGTTAGATTATGCAGATGCCTCACAAACATGGTTATTGAATAATAGGCTGGGACTCATTCCCTCTCCCATTTTTAGAAGCTGTTTTAAGGAAATTCTCCTGACACCTCTACAGACTTGGGAAGGTTTTGCCTGGGTGGAAATATTCTGATTTTTCACTTTTTTTTAATTTTGTTTTGTTTCCTCTGTGAAATGTTCTCTGACACCATTAACTGAATAGACTTGGAATATTTTAGCTGGGTTTTAAAAGTGGGTTTGGAGGAGAAACTCCTGTGTTGGAGAGCCCTCTGTGCATGGGGCACTCACTGAGGGTCTGGGGGGTTTTGTATTTGTGTATTTTATAACCAAAAACCCAAAGTGAAGATGGTTTTGTACTTGGTTATTTTATAACCTAAAAACCAAAGTGAAGAGGGTTTTGTATTTGGTTATTACCCTAAAACCCAAAGTGAAGATGGTTTTATATTTGTGTATTTTATAACCTAAAACCCAAAGTGGAGATGGTTCTGTATTTGTGTATTTTATACCCAAAAACCCAAAGTGAAGTTGGTTTTATATTTGATTATTTTATACCCTAAAACCCATAGTGAAGAGGGGACAATTTAAAATAAAACCTCATGGAGAACTCACTGCATGGGGAACTCACTGAGGTTTTATATTTGTGTATTTTATACCCAAAAACCCAAAGTGAAGAGGGTTTTGTATTTGTTATTTTATACCCAAAAACCCAAAATGGAGATGGTTTGTATTTGTGTATTTCATAACCTAAAACCCAAAGTGAAGATGGTTTTGTATTTGTTATTTTATACCCAAAAACCCAAAGTGAAGATGGTTTGTATTTGTGTATTTTATACCCTAAAACCCAAAGTGAAGAGGGGACAATTCAAAATAAAACCTCATGGAGAACTCACTGCATGGGAAACTCATTGAGGTTTTATTTTGTTATTTTATACCCTAAAACCCAAAGTGGAGATGGTTTTATATTTGGTTATTACCCAAAAACCCAAAGTGGAGATGGTTTGTATTTGTGTATTTTATACCCAAAAACCAAAAGTGAAAAGGGTTTTATATTTGATTATTTTATACCCTAAAACCCAAAGTGAAGATGGTTTTATGTGTGTGTATTATATAACCAAAACCCCAAAGTGAAGAGGGTTTTGTATTTGGTTATTTTATAACCAGAAACCTAAAATGAAGATGGTTTTGTATTTGTGTATTTTATAACCTAAAACCCAAAGTGAAGATGGTTTTTTATTTGTGTATTTTATACCCAAAAACCAAAAGTGAAGAAGGTTTTGTACTTGGTTATTTTATAAACAAAAACCCAAAATGAAGATGGTTTTTTATTTGGTTATTACCCAAAAACCCAAAGTGAAGAGGGTTAACAACAAAGTTATTTTATATATAAGCATTAAGAAAAACCCAAAACTCCTTTTCCAGGGTGCTGCTCCATAACCCATTTCCATCTTTTATTTCAAACAAACCTGTCAGAGCTCAGGGCAGGATTTTGGGACATTCCATGAGCTCCAAAATCACCTCCCTGAGCTGGGAGCAAACCTCCACTGCCAAATTTAAAAATGCTTTTTGCAGCTCTAATTAAAAAGAGGATGGGGTTGGTAGAAGAATATTTGGCAAGGCAGCAGCCCATGAAATTGTATATATATATATTTTTTTTTTTTTAATGCAAAGCAGTTGAGGAGGTGAAACTTTGAGATGTGGCTGTTAAGTTTTTCAGCAGCTGCTTTTTAATGTGAATTTATCTGTTTTAGGGGTGTGCTGGGCAGGAGAACCCTTAGAAACCAGCTTTGATTAGGGGATAATTAATTAATAGTGGTTTTAATCTCTTTGTTTTCCTGATTCTGCTCGTTTTGGATAATTCCTCCTCCTTTCAGTGGGGTTATTCCAGGAATTCATCACGTGTGTGGATCCAAATTTATCCTCAAATCAAATTCCTTGTGAAAATGGGGAGTGTGGCCACGTGGGTGGGAGCACCTGAAATTCCCTGCAAATGCAGGTTGGGCTGCAACTGCAAAACAAAAATAAAATATATATATATTTTAAAATTTTTTTCTTTATTTTTAAGACACAGACAAATGGTGTGTGCAAATCCAGTTTAAATGAAGGAGATTTATAGGGGGATATTCAGGAAATTCAGGACATCCTCAATCTGCCAGTAAAACCAAATTTTATTTTCTTCAGTGGAATATTTTAATGGCAGGACTCCCCCCTTGTCATTTCCCACATCTTTTATAGGTTTTTTTCTTTTGTAATTTTTTATTTTGCTGATTTATTAATCATGATTTAATCTTTACAATTCAGTCTCACCCTGAAATAACTTTATCTGGTGTGTCAGTGAATTTCCTTATGGGTGTGTTTAGAGTTTATATATATAATTATCAACTATAATTCTATTTTTTGGCCTCAGTGTACAGAATATAATGTTTATAATCAGCACCTAACAGCAGAAGGGAAGGGTCTGAGCAGGGAAATAACAAACAGGGGTGCTCAGAAGTGACTTTTCCCCTCTCAGAACTTGGCACAGGAAACTCTTAAGCCTTAAAATGGGGTAATAATCTGAATTTTTGGTGCTTTTTGTTGTTCTGGTGTTGGTTTTGCTGTGGTGGTCAGGGAATGTGCTTTTGGGAAAAGTAAAAATCCCTTTGGAAGAATTTTGTAGGATTTGCTGAAGTGTTTAAGGGCAAATTCACCCTGGGTTTGTTTGCACAACTCAGTTAATTAAATAGAATTATGTGCATGTGCTCACAAATTCTCTTGAACAAAGTTATTTTATATATTAGCATTTTAAAAAAGAAAGGAAACCCCTTTTCCAGGTGCTGCTCCACAACCCATCCAGATTTTTTTGGGATCTAAGGAAGGAACCAAGTTCTAAATTTTCCTTTCAAAGTTTCACCTCAATTTGCATTATTTTGATTTTACACCAACAACTGGAAGGAAAAAGAAAACAGCTCAAAAGACTTTGGATATTTAATATTTAATTAAATTTAAGGTTGGAACCCCAAAGATCTGAACAAACCTGACAGAGAATCCCAGAGATTCAAATTCCCAAAATAAATTCAAATCTCCAAAATAAAACCACGGTGGGGGCAGTGATTTGTTTAATGCTGATTTAAAAAAATTGAATTGCCCACTCAATATTCTCTGCTTGGAGTCAAAACTTTCTACAAAAAAAAAAAAAGGATTTTCCATGAGGGAAATATTCCAAAGGAACAGGCTGAGGACTGGGGATTTCACCAGCTCTGTTTAAGAGATTTTTATATTTAGAAAAAAAAAAATACAATTCCAGTCTTCTTTTAATAATTTAATAAATAAAAGTGTAAATTGACCTGATTAAAAAAAAAAAGGAAAGGGGAAAGGAAAGGAAAGGAAAAAGAAAAATAAGAAGAGAAAAGGAAAAGGAAAATAAGAAGAGAAAAGGAAAAAGAGGAAGAGAAAAGGAAAAGGAAAAAGAGGAAGAGAAAAGGAAAAGGAAAACGAAAAAGAGAAATAAAAATAGAAATAAAAGAGAAATAAAAAGAGAAAAAGCACCCAAAAATTCCCCCTTCCCATGCTGCTGCAGCCCCCAAATCTGAGCAAACACTGCCCCTGGTATTGTAAAGCTTTGAATGTTTTCACACCCCATTAATTTAGTACTTTAAATTTTTTTTTTCCCCTCGATTTTTTTTTCCCTAATCATTTTTTTTTTTTTTTTTTTTTTTTTTAATTTTTTTTTTTTTTTTTTTTTTTGTGTTAAATTCGGGCTCCCCGCTGCTGGAGCGATTTCCATCTTGTTGTTAATTTTCCCTGCTCCATATGGAGCTGCAGACATTTCACCTGCAGGCTGTACTCGATTCTGCTGCACTTCCGCAGGCCAAAACTGTCATTTAAGGTTCCTGCTGCATCTGTCTGCGCCAGCTTTTTTTTTATTTTATTATTTTTTTGTATTTTTTTTTTAATTTTCTTGGCGCTGGGAGAGTGTGAATAACAAATTGGATGCACCTGAGATTCGGATGATTAGTGTGTTTGGTGGAGCTGGGGCGACTTGTGAGCAGATCCCTGTAGGGATGGGGAGGGCTAAAGAGGGTGAATCCTTATTTTTAACACACACAGAGAAAAAAAAAAAAATAAAAATTAAAATTAAAAAATACAAACAGGAGCATCCCCGCCACCGAATATTTCATCCTGCCTTGTCATTGATTAGAAAAGAGCCTTTAATTTCATTTCACCCCATGTTGTGATTAATTTGCATTCTTTGTCAGAAGTTAATGGAGTTTTTTATGGTTTGCTCTGAAATCCTTGAAGACGCCGGAGTTGAGCTGATGTTTATACAACCGCCAGCGGAATTTTTGCTGTTTGATTGATGGAGAGCTTGATGTTATTCCAAACGGCTTTTTAAGCTGTTCTTAAGAATTATTTGAATAAAATGCGAGCAGGATATTGTTATAACGGCGGAGATTATCTGTTAAAAATCTGTTTCAAATCAGGAGCATGATAAGTAGGGGAGAGGAGATCAAAAAGACAGGAGGGGATGATGGACGTGGGAGATGATATTTGTTAAAACAAGGATTCAAATAACTTATTGCAAAATGCACTGGGAGCAAGAGGCTTTCATTTAAAGCTTTTTTTATTTTAATACACAGAGCTTATTTTTGCAGCAGGAGAAATAAGGGGAATAAATTAGGGAAGAATTTAGTTATAGTTGGATTTTCTCCTTTATTTTTTTTTTTTTCTGGGTTGTGAGCACAGGAGCTCAGACTGAGAGAGGCAAGGCTGGTAGTCCAAAAAAAAAAATGATGACAAATTCCTGGTCTGGAGGAAGAGAAAATCCCTTAAATCCCCCAGCAAAGGGAGCAGAAGTGAATAAAAGGGAATTTTACAGCCCGTTGTGGCTTCACTTCCTAAGAAAACATAGCAGGGAAAAAAAAATAAAATTAAATTTAAAAAACCCTCAGTGGAAGCAAACAGCTTTTTGCTGCTCCTGGCAGGGAAAGGTGGTTTTCCCAAATTTTTTCTGTGGTTTTCCCGAAATTTTTTTGGTGGTTTTTCCAATTTTTTTGTGGTTTTCCCAAATTTTTTTGTGGTTTTCCCAAACCCCAGCGTTTGAAAAGCTTGGGAGGGACAATGCAGAACATTCCAGGCTGGATCCAGGGGGACTGGGGACAATGAGGCTCCTTCCTCCAGCAGGACAACACTTGGCCTCTTTAAACATCATTATCATCATTATTAATATTATTCTTTTATTTCTGATCCCCCAAGCTGAGGGGTTTCACAGAATTTCATTTTTTTCCCCCTTTGGTTTTTTCTCCTCTCCTCCCTGGCTGTGATTTCTGCCAGGGAGATTTAATTCCTGTGCCAGCTTGTCCATGGAAAACAGGAATTTATCTGCTGGGTCTGAGTTTGCTAAATAATTGCCTGGCTTGAAAAATGAAGTTGCTGCTTTCTGGTCCCTGCATGCCCACGGTCTGAGGTTCTTTTTGTTCTCTGCAATCCATACTATTGACCAAATCCTGGCTGCATTGAAATGGAAGCAGCTTGTCAAGGGGAAAAAAAAATATTTCCTTAAAGTTGGGATGCAAAATAACCATTTTAATGGTTTTTTTTTGTTTTTTTTTTCATGGGCAGAAACATCCTTTAAGCATTCATTTCTTTGGGGAGGATAAATTGAGGGTTGTTTACAGCATCTTTTCCTGGGAAGGAAGAAATGTTTTGTCTTGCAGATCCAGCATTGCATCGAACCATTTAAAACACATTAAACACTGCTCAAATGCTAATGCCAAAGTGGTGAATGAAATTGTTGGGTAATATCTTAAATATGACAGATTTCTGCAAATCTTTCTGCTTTTATAATATATTCCAGAAATCACTGGCAATATCTGAAGTCATCTGCTATTGTTTTAAACTCTTCCTAATTTCTTAGCATAGGTTTCACATAGATCATCCCTGATCATTTGCTTCAGATACTTTTTGCTTTATTATTTTATTTTTCTCCATAGGCAGAAATAAGTTTGAACTTGAATTTGATTTGCCTGCTGGGAACTTGCTGTAAAATTTGAATTTAGTTTGTTTTTCCAGAGGTGCTTTCGTGTTTTGAAAAATTGAGAGATTTTTAGAAATTTTTTTAAAGGATTTGTTAAGAATCTGAGATATAAGGAGAAAAACTTTATTTATTTATCTTAATCTTCCTGATATTTTTTGTGTGTAAAATTGATGTTTAATTAATATGGTCAAGCATGGAAATGAGGTAACCAGTAAAATTTTACAAGGTTTAATATAATGATTTTGTAATGAATTTTAGTATTATCTTAGTGTGTTTTAACAGTGATTTATTGGGATCTTGAAAGGTTGATGTGCATTTTTTAATCTCTAATCCCAGAAATTCCAGACTCTGATTTGTTCCAGGATTTCTTCTGTCCTGTGTGGAATGAGATTGGCTTTGAGTTCCCTTCCCAGCCTTTCCTGGAAATGCTGGAATTCCTTCAGAGTCCTTCTGGCAGCTTTGGGGATCTCCTGGATTGGGAAATTCCTCTCCCAGTTCCCATTCCTGGTGTGGATTCAGTGCAGGAGGAGCCTGAGCAGGATCTCAAACCTTAAACCTGAGCCTGGGGCTCCCTTAGGCAGGGTGGGAGGGATTTGTGAGGTTGGGAACCACCAGGAAATGTTGGATTTGCTGGGATTTCATCATCATCCAGCAGAGGTTTGGGTTGGGAAGGACCTTCAGATCATCCATTGCATCCCCTGGAGGGAACTGTTCTCCACAACTGTTCTCCCATTGTTTTCCACAATTGTTCCACAATTGTTCTCCACAATTTTGTCCAATTGTTCTCCACAACTGTTCTCCAGTTGTTTTCCACAATTCTTCTCCAGTTGTTCTTCACAATTGTTCTCCAGTTGTTCTCCACAATTGTTCTCCACAATTTTCTCCAGTTGTTCTCCACAATTGTTCCACAGTTGTTCTCCACAATTTTGTCCAATTGTTCTCCACAGTTGTTCTCCAGTTGTTCTCCATTTGTTCTCCAGTTGTTTTCCACAATTGTTCCATAGTTTTTCTCCACAATTTTCTCAAGTTGTTCTCCATAATTGTCCTCCAGTTGTTCTCCAGTTTTTCTTCCCAGTTGTTCTCCAGTTGTTCTCCAGTTGTTCTTCCCAATTTTCTCCAGTTGTTCTCCACAATTGTTTTCCAGTTGTCCTCCTGTTATTCTCCAGTTGTTCTCCAGTTCCTCCAGTTGTTCTCCACAATTGTTCTCCAGTTGTTCTCCACTTGTTCTCCACTTGTTCTCCCCAATTTTCTCCAGTTGTTCTCCCCAATTTTCTCCAGTTGTTCTCCCCAGCTGCAGCTCCCCAGAGCTGGAGGAGGCTCTTGTGGGGAGCAGTCCCAGGGTTTGGGCTGAGCAATGTTCCCTCACCCATCTCCTCTGCTCAGCACAGAGAGGAACCTGCAGCCCAGTGAATAATTCTGAGCTCCAGGCAGGTTTCCCTCACCTTCAGAGCATCCATTCTTCTGGCAATCCCGTGGAAATTTAGGGTTGATTCCTGGGAGAGCAGCACAGCCCTCCGTGGAGGGGGTGGTGGAAAACTCCCCTCATTCTTTTATTTATTTTAAAACTCCCCCAGATTTATCTTGCCCTTTCAGCTGTGACATCTGCAGCGATCACAGTTGGTTTTGCAGCTCCTCAGAGGAAGATCTGAATTTATATATTTTTTAAGATGTCTCCAAAAGTGAGAGACTTCAGCAATGAACATTTTATTTCCAAGCCAGAAGGGACTTGCAGGGGTGTCCTCAGGAGCAGGGACAATCCTGATGGAAATTCATCTGCAGATTTGATCTCTCTTTATTCCTGGCAGGTTTTTGGGTTTGGGGGCAGCTCTGTGTGCAATGAACCCGTGGAGGCAGCAGGGATTTCTGATTTCTGATTTCTGCCTGGTGGGGTCCTGCTCTGGGGGTCCCACAGCTGCCTGGGGATGCTCAGGTTGGAGAGATGATGGCTCTGATGTCCCTGCTCTGTTTCCAGCCTGGACACCCCAGATCTTTTGTTCTCTCTGGATTTTTGGCTGTTGGGGCTCTGCTCTGGGAGTTCCCTCAGCTCCCTGGGGATGCTCAGGTTGGACACCCCAGTTCTTTTTTTCTCCCAACATTTTTGGCTGTTGGGGTCCAGCTGTGGGTGGTCCCTCAGCTCCCTGGGGATGCTCAGGTTGGAGAATTGGTGGCTCTGATGTCTCTGCTCTGTTTCCAGCCTGGACATGCCAGATCTTTTGGTTTCTCTGGATTTTTGGCTGTTGGGGTCATTCTGTGGATGGTCTCTCAGCTCCCTGGGGATGCTCAGTTTGGAACACCCCAGTTCTTTTTTTCTCCCTGAATTTCTGGCTGTTGGGGTCCTGTTGTTGTGGTCTCTCAGCTCCCTGGGGATGTTCAGGTTGGACACCCCAGTTCTTTGGTCCTCTCTGGATTTTTGGCTGTTGGGGCTTTGCTCTGAGAGTTCCCTCAGCTCTCTGGAGATGTTCAGATTGGAGAGGTGGTGGCTTTGATGTCCCTGCTCTGTTTCCACCCCAGTTCCTTTGTTCTTCCTGCATTTTTGGCTGTTGGGGTCCAGCTCTGGGTGGTCAAACAGCTCCCTGAGGATGCTCAGGTTGGAACACCCCAGATCTTCTGTTCTCCTTGGATTTTTGGCTGTTGGGGCTCTTCTCTGGGGTCCCTCAGCCCCCTGGGGGTGCCCAGGTTGAGGCACAGGGAGGAGGGATCACCCCAAGTGCTCCAGCCTGTCCCTCCTGACCATCCCACGCTGTGGATTTTGGGGATTTGGGCTTTGTTGGATCCCTCAGAGCATTCCATGATCTCTCCCTGCTCAGCTGTGCCCATTTTCCCTCTCCCATGTTGTCCCAGAGCTTCTCCTGCTGTTCCTCTCTGGGTGACACAAATTGACAAATTAATTTTGTTCTGGGTGGAACAGAACCCAGCTCTTTGTTTGGTCCCTGCCTGAGCATTCTTTGTTCTCCTTTCCCACTTTTTGTGCTGCTGGGAGCAAACACAGACAGGATTTGGGGTGATGCTTGGAGACCTTTTCCAGCTTCAATCATTCCAGGATTTTCAACAGCAATTTGCTAATTTTGTTGGTTTGGTTTTTTTTTCCTTGTCCCTACTCCTGCTGACCAAGGGATTTGTTGTCAGGGTGTTCTGGTTCTACTCTGGTGTAGAAATTCCTGCTGGGAGGAACCATCATTATTGTCATTATTGCCACCACAATCCCTCCAACAGTGTGGAGCTTTCCATGCCCACGTTGTTGAATTGTGTTTCTGAACTCTGGAAAAGAGATTTCTCTGAGAAGTGGCTGCAGTTCAATGGTGGATGAAATAATCTCTTTATATAAATTTGTTTGGAGACCTCAGGGAAAAGCAGTGTAATATAATTGTAAGAATATATTTAATATTAAGGTTGTTGTGAATTGTCTGGGTTTTTTATTTGGAAATAATTTCCTTTTTTTTTTTTCTTTTTTTTTTTTATGTTTTCTGACAGTGATTGAAGTTTGCCATTTGCAGAATCCCCAGCTGGGGATGGGGAAGGGGTTTGGAATATCAGGAACAAATCAGGGGGGTCGTTCTCACTGGTTTGATGCTTTGGTTTCTTGCAGAAGTACCAGCAATTGCAATTTAAAAATTGTAAAATATATCTGAAGATCATCCCTGAATTCCACAGGAATTGTGGAAAGCTGGTGAAGCGCCCATGGAAAGCAGAATATTCAGATATTCCTTTACCTTTTATATCAGGGCAGAGATAAAGCTTTTTTTTGTCAGTAGGACAATGTTAGTTTTTGCTCTTAAAACTCAACCCTCATTTGTACAGATGAAAAACAACTTTTATCTACTTTTAAAATAAATGCTGGGCACGTGAAGCCTCCCTTAAAAACCATAACTCTATGATTTGTTGGTAGATGGGTTTTTCTATTAAAAAAAAAAAAAACCCAAACAAAGTACCAGGAGCTGAAAAAGCAGTATATATGTAAAGAGAAAACTTGCTAAGTGCTGTGGGAAGATCTAACCCTGGGTCAGCTGCAAATCTCTCCAACAAGAGCTCCAGGGCAAGTCCTAATTCCAGGGAGTAAAAAGGAAAATTGAAGCTGGAGCTGGTGGCTGCTCCGAGTTTCCCGGGGTGGATTCATTTGAGTTTCCCTGATTGAGGGATGGGAGAGCTCTTCCCTCCCTCCAAGCATCTCCAAGGAGACAGAACAAAAACCTGATGGGCTGTCACAAGTTGCCTTTCATAACCAGAGGCATTCATTAAACAGGAGACAAAGTTTGGCGTTTTTAACCAACCTTGGGGGTTGGGGGGAAAAAAAAGAAAAAAAAAAAAAAAAAAAAAAAAAAGAAAAAGCTCTTTTGGAGATTGTGGTTTATCCAGGTTCTGCTGTTCTGTGTCCTGAGAAACTCTCTGAGAGTGGCACAGGTTTATTGATTGTTTCTGTAAATCATAAAGTGTCTCATGCAGGAGGAAAATCCACAGAAAATACCCAAAAATATCAAATAGCAGAGCTCATTCTGCAAATCCTGTGAATCCTGCAGGTCCAGCCTGGTTCAGCTGCTCTGGAGAAGGTTGGGAAAGCTGAGCTGGGGCTGGGTGGTGAGCAGGGCTCAGAGATGTGGGAGAGTTTTGGTGGGGAGAGGCTAAAAGTGACTTTTCTTGGGGGGAATGGTGCTGGAATCGTGGAATGGTTTGGCTGGGAAAGGATCTTAAAGCTCAGCTCGTTCTGCTGCCAGGCTCAGGTCCTTCCTCCATCCCAGGGTGTCCAGGGACTGCAGGGACCCAGCTGGGAATTCCAGCCCAGCAATTCCTGCCCAATATCCATTTAAATCTCCATTTTCCACTCTGAATCCATTCCCTGTGTGCTGTCCCTTGTCCCAAATCTCTCCCCAGCTCTCCTGGAGCCCCTTCAGGCTCTGAGGATTCCCTGGATCCTTCCCTTCTCCAGGTAAACATTCCCAGCTCTCCCATCCCATCCCATCCCAGACAGGAATTCCTGCCCAGTATCCATTTAAATCTCAATTTTCCCACTCTGGAGCCATTCCCTGTGTCCTGTCCCTCCATCCCTTGTCCCCAGTCCCTCTCCAGCTCTCCCTGGATCCTTCCCTTTTCCAGGTGAACATTCCCAGCTCTCCCAGCCTGGTCCCATCCCATCCCATTATCCCATCCCATTATCCCATCCCATCCCATCCCAAATATCCCACCCATCCCTTTCCTATCCCAGTTTAAACCATTCCCTGTGTCCTGTCCCTTGTCCCAAATCCCTCCCCAGCTCTCCTGGAGCTCCTTCAGGCTCTGAGGATTCCCTGGATCCTTTTCCAGGTGAACATTCCCAGCCTGGCTCCATCCCATGGATCCCATCCCATGGATCCCATCCCATCCCATCCCATCCCATCCCATGGATCCCATCCCATCCCAGCCAGGAATTCCTGCCCCGTATCCATTTAAATCTCAATTTTCCCCCTCTGGAGCCATTCCCTGTGTCCTGTCCCTCCATCCCTTGTCCCCAGTCCCTCTCCAGCTCTCTCTGGATCCTTCCCTTCTCCAGGTGAGCATTCCCAGCCTGGCTCCCCCTCGGATCAGCTCCCCTGGGATTGTCCCTCTGGAGCTGGAGGTCCCAGAGCTGGACCAGGATGTTCCAACAAGGACAACAAATCCTTCCTTGGTGCTCCCAAAGCATCTCCTGGGGTTTTTTTTGTGTTCCTTCCACTCTGGCTGTTCTTGTGTCACTGCTGGCATTTCACTATTTAAAATTCTTCATGGAAAAGAACACAAAAATCCCCTCAATCCCCACTTTTTTAGGGGGTAGGGACACCCCAAATTTTGCAGCTTTGGATGAATTTGCCTCCTAAACCTCTCAGTAAAGCACAAAATGCTGGTGCTGGGGGAGGAGGCAAAAACGAGACAACATTTTATGGTGAGCCCTTTTAAGAGAGTCATTAATGCTCAGCAAAGCTGCTGCTCCCCTTTTCCCTGAACTGTGGGCAGGAGGAGAAGCCCTGGCTGTAAAATTGTCAGGGCTCAGCTTTGCTTTATGCGAGCTGGCAGAGAGGTAAACAACAACAACAACAACAACCACAAAAAAAAAAAAAGAAAAAAAAGAAAAAAAAGAAAAAGAAAAATCTGCCTAATATCAAACCACCAAGTTCAGGGTGAAAAATGGGGCTGAGGGCAGGGAGGAGCAGAGCAGGGCAGTTGTGGCAGGCAGGGAGGGGAGGTGATCCATCTGAGCAGGGGCTCAGGGAGGATTTAATTGAGCAAATGAATCAATTACGGCGATGTGGCGTCAGAGCGCTCAGAAATCACCGCGGGTCCGAGGGGATGGCAGGTGGGGACAGGGCACAATTCCTGCAGAATTGATGGAGAATTGATGGAGAATTCATGGAGAATTCATGGAGGTGATGTCCCCAATCGTGTGTGGCCCTCAGGGGGGTGTGACAGAGGTTGGGAAGGGGTTTGGGAGCTGGGCTGGGGGGAAATTCCCCAATTTTGGGTTTGGTTTTTCACCAGGAGGGCTGGGGGCTTTGGTTGGGCTTTGGTTGGAAATGGTGTTGGAAATCTTGCTCTGGAATTGGAGGCTGCTCCTGTGGCCCCACCTCGGTTCCTTGCTATTTTCCCAGGAAGGAAATGCGTTTTTCCAAGAAGGAAATGTGTTTTCCATGAAGGAAATGCATTTTTCTAAGAAGGAAATATGTTTTCCATGAAGGAAATGTGTTTTCCATGAAGGAAATGTGTTTTTCCAAGAAGAAAATGCATTTTTCCATGAAGGAAATGCATTTTTCCAAGAAGGAAATGTGTTTTCCCTGGAAGGAAATGCGTTTTTCCAAGAAGGAAATGCAGTTTTCCAGGAAGGAAATGTGTTTTCCAGGAAGGAAATGCATTTTTCCAAGAAGGAAATGCATTTTTCCAAGAAGGAAATGTGTTTTCTCAAGAAGGAAATGTGTTTTCCCAGGAAGGAAATGTGACTGATGATCTGTTTGGATAAAAACTCTTCCCGTGCTCTGCTGTAAAGGAGCTCCACATCATCCCTGTTGAATCAGTTCAGTCTATTTTGTCATTTAACATCTGGAAGTGAAGTAGGAGAAAAAAAAGAAAAAAAATGGGGTTTTATGGCCATGGAATATTTTACTTATTAGCAAAAACCAGCAGCTTTATTTTGAATTGTAATAGATGGAGATTGACCATAAAAAAAAAAAAATGGGCTACTCCTGCCTATTTATTAATTTATTTTCCTCCTTGGAAAAAAAATAGAATTATACTTTGTGTGCTGCTAATAATAATAAATATTCAAATAATATTTCTAGTAGTACTAATAATAGTAAATATTAAAATAATACTTCTGTTAGTGCTAATAAAAGAGTTGAGGTGTGTAACACCAGCTCTTTCCTTGGTGCTGGTCCTTCACCCTCCTCTTTTCCCTTTTTACTGCTGGAAAAGTTTTCCTGAGCCTGGCTGGGGATGGAGAAGAACTTCCCAAGCTGCTAAAAAGATTTTTTATAGGATTATTTGGGGGGAAAACATGTAATTAATGAGCCAGCCATTAGAAATGGGGTACAAAGAAGATTTTTCAGCAGGTAAATAATGAGCCAGCCTTCGGAAATGGGGCTGGAAAAGAAGATTTTCTATCAGGATTATTTGGGAAAAGCAGGTTATTAATGAGCCAGCCATTAGAAGTGGGGTAAAAAGAAGATTTTCCATCAGGATTATTTGGGGAAAGCAGGTAAATAATGAACCAACATTGGAAATGGGGCTGGAAAAGATTTTCTATCAGGATTATTTGGGAAAAGCAGGTTATTAATGAACCAGCCATTGGAAATGGGGTACAAAGATGATTTTCTATCAGGATTATTTGGGGGAAAAGCAGGTAATTAATGAGCCAGCCCAGAAATGGGGTAAAAAGAAGATTTTCTATCAGGATTATTTGGGAAAAGCAGGTAATTAATGAGCAAGCCATTGGAAATGGGGTAAAAAGAAGATTTTCCATCAGGATTATTTGGGGGAAAAGCAGGTTATTAATGAGCCATTGGAAATGGGGTGAAAAGAAGATTTTCCATCAGGATTATTTTGGGAAAAGCAGTAATTAATGAGCCAGCCCAGAAATGGGGTAAAAAGAAGATTTTCATCAGGACTATTTGGGAAAAGCAGGTTATTAATGAACCAGCCATTGGAAATGGGGCTGGAAAAGATGATTTTCTGTCAGGATTATTTTGGGAAAAGCAGGTTATTAATGAGTCAGCCATTGGAAATGGGGTAAAAAGAAGATTTTCCATTAGGATTATTTGGGGGAAAGCAGGTAAATAATGAACCAGCCATTAGAAATGGGGTACAAAGATGATTTTCTATCAGGATTATTTTGGGAAAAGCAGTAATTAATAAGCCAGCCATTGGAAATGGGGTAAAAAGAAGATTTTCCATCAGGATTATTTGGGAAAAGCAGGTTATTAATGAGCCATTGGAAATGGGGTGCACTGGAAATTGCTGGCAGAGCAGCATCCCAAAATTCAGTGTTGGACACAAATCCCTGCTCTGTGCTTTGTTTCATTCTTTGTGTTGGGACCCTGCCTTTGTTTATTTTTTATTTTTGTTTTTTTTTGCATGGAGGGAATGGGGGGCAGGAGATTTGGGAGCTGCAGGAGGTTTTTGTGTGGATTTCCACCCCCAAATTGTTCAGAAATTCAGAAACAAATCTTCCCTGTGCAGTTTAAAACCACACAAAGTTGACCAAACTTCCCCATCCCGTGGGTGGGGATGCTCTGCTCAGAGTCCAAGGAAAAACTGGATAAAAAACTTGGGGAAAAAGTGGAGCACTGAAAGCTTTCCTGAGCAGCAGTAGATACTTCAACCACATAATTAAAGTTTTCTTCACAAAAAAAAGGGATTGTGAGCAGAGCCTGGCAGTAATCCAAAATTCTAATTTCTGACTATGATTTAATTTCAATTTTAAATAAATCGGTTTTTAATTTAAAAAGAGTGAGCTTCATAACATTAGCAATGATTGCAACATTAAGCCCAGTGCTCACAATCTAGCAATATAAAACATTATTTATATCTGAATGGTAAACAGCCTTTTGAAATGGATTATGGTTTTTCTTCCTATTCTAATACAACCTGGAGGGTACTAAAAAGTGTTGTGTGAAATTAGCATTCTGCTGACTTTCGCCTATAAATGAGGAGCGAGCTATTAACATTTGTGTATTTTCATTATGTAAATTGTGTTAACACATGCCCACAAATTGCCACCAGCGATGCAATAATTTTCTCTCAGTGATCATAATGTGTCCAAGTGAGTCATTTTGATTATGACATGCTAATTACATATTGTCTTTTTTTCAGATTCAGAAAAACCAGGGATCTTTAATGGTAAGCTTTATGAGTTCAGAAAAAAATTCACTTTTCTTTTTCCTGATGGCTGCTCCCCTCTGCATGCTTGGATGCCTTGTTTTAAACTTAGCAAATTGCATTTTGAAGAAAATGCAAACCTTTAACTGCCTGTATTAGATTAGGTACCATTAGAAATAATAGAACATCCTGAGCATCAATGTTTTGATAAGAGTTTGCTGCCGTTGATTAATCTTGCTATATTTTATTGCATTAATGATTTTTTCTTTCCACTCCACTGTAAAGATATTGCATATACTCTAATACTTTTTTTTTTTCCCCCCTCTCTCCTTGCCATTGCAGCCTCTCCAGTTATTGCAGTGCATTGTTGATGAGGTGAGTCGTCGTCTTATGTGCTTTCACTCCTAAAGTCATCCCTAATGGGGTGGAAAGCTTATATTTTGTTTCCTAATGAAGCACAGTGCCCAACATCCTCCCCAGCACAAGCTGCAGCTCACAGCTCGCTCATGAACCGCCCTGGTCCCGCTCTGAGCTGATTTTTCTGCTCCAAATGTTGAGTTCAGCCAAGATCTGAGGTAGAGCTCGGAGCTGCAGAGGTGCTGCAGACTCAGCCCCAGACTCTGAGCAGCTGGGACAGGGATAATCCAAATTTTTAATGTGTTTGAGGAGGTTTTGATGGGTAAAAAATGGCATTTTAGTGAGAGAAATGAGAGGGGGCATTTTAGTGAGAGAAAATGAGGGGTGCGCAGCAAAGCACCTGAGTGTCACCCAGATGTTTTTATTCAGTCGGAAAGCCAGAATGAAAAACTTCTTCAACCTCATCCTCTGAGCAGTTGGGACAGGGATAATCCAAAATTCTAATGTGTTTAAGGAGGTTTTGATGGGTAAAAAATGGCATTTTTAGCAAGGAGAGAAAATGAGGGGTGAGCAGCAAAGTACCTGAGTGTCACCCAGAATTTTTATTCATCCAGAATTAAAAACTTCCTCATTCTCATTCTCATCCTCATTCTCTGAGCAGTTGGGACAGGGATAATCCAAAATTTTAATGTGTTTGAGGAGGTTTTGGTGGGTAAAAAGGGCATTTTAATGAGAGAAAATGAGAGGGGGCATTTTAGTGAGAGAAAATTAGGGGTGCGCAGCAAAGCACCTGAGTGTCACCCAGAATTTTTATTCATCCAGAATTAAAAACTTCCTCATTCTCATCCTCATCCTCTGAGCAGTTGGGACAGGGATAATCCAAATTTTTAATGTGTTTAAGGAGGTTTTGAAGGGGGAAAAGGGCATTTTAGTGAGAGAAAATGAGGGGTGAGCAGCAAAGCATCTGAGTGTCACCCAGATGTTTTTATTCAGTCAGAAAGCCAGAATTAAAAACTTCCTCATTCTCATCCTCTGAGCAGGTGGGACAGGGATAATCCAAATTTTTAATGTGTTTGAGGAGGTTTTGATGGGTAAAAAATGGCATTTTTAGCAAGGAGAGAAAATAAGGAGTGAGGAGCAAAGCACCTGAGTGTCACCCAGATGTTTTTATTCAGTCACAACACCAGAATTAAAAACTTCCTCAACCTCATTGTCATCCTCATCCTCTGAGCAGTTGGGACAGGGATAATCCAGATTTTTAATGTGTTTGAGGAGGTTTTGGTGGGTAAAAAGGGCATTTTAATGAGAGAAAATGAGAGGGGGCATTTTAGTGAGAGAAAATGAGGGGTGAGCAGCAAAACATCTGAGTGTCACCCAGAATTTTTATTCAGTCAGAAAGACAGAATGAAAAACTTTTTCAACCTCATCCTCTGAGCAGTTGGGACAGGGATAATCCAAAATTCTCATGTGTTTAAGGAGGTTTTGATGGGCAAAAATGGCATTTTTAGCAAGGAGACAAAATGAGGGGTGAGTAGCAAAGCACCTGAGTGTCAGCCAGAATTTTTATTCATCCAGAATTAAAAACTTCCTCATTCTCATCCTCTGATCAGTTGGGACAGGGATAATCCAAATTTTTTATGTCCTTAAGGAGGTTTTGATGGGTTAAAAGGGCATTTTTAGCAAGGAGAGAAAATGAGGGGTGAGCAGCAAAGCACCTGAGTGTCACCCAAAATTTTTATTCATCCAGAATTAAAATCTGGGCTGCAGGAGGTGCAGGAGGTGCAGGTGTGAGCAGGATTCCATGGCCAAACATCCCATTTGTGCAGTGGAGCACTCCCTGCAGGGTCCCAGCTCTGAGCAATGAAGAAATAGCTGAGGGCACCAGAATCCTTGTGAAAAGTGAGATTTTTTTTTTTCTCCCTGAAATAAAACAGCTCAAAGCCAAGAGATTGAAATCTCTTGATCCTTTAGCAAAGGCTGCATGTGATGTGCTGTTGAAAAACTGAAATTTGCTTCACTTTTTAATGTTTCTAATTAGGGAGTTCCAACAAGAAAAAAAAAAAAAGAGGCAGCTGAATTCTTCCTCTAAAAGATTTGGGTTTGAGGGGTCCCTTCAAATGAAAAATCCTCTGGGTAAAGAGAAGTTTTCCCAGCTGGATATTTGGTGCTTTTTAGGGAATTCTGTTTTTTTAATCTCTTCCATCCATCCTTATTCCTTTTGCACACACTTTGGTTGAGGTTTGGATGTTCCAGAGCATCACCAACAGAACTCCATCCTCAAGGAGGTCACTTCATCTTGTTTGGATTTTTTTTAAGGTTTTTTTTTTAAGGGTCTCTCCATCCTCAAGGAGGTCACTTAGTCTTGTTTGGATTTTTTTTAAGGTTTTTTTTAAGGGTCTTTCCATCCTCAAGGAGGACACTTAACCATGGGGTTTTTTTTTGTTTTTTGGGGTTTTTTGTTGTTGTTGTTGGGTTTTTGTTGTTTTATTTGTTTGTTTTTTGTTTTTGTTTTTTTTAAATCTGTGCTTTGCTGCTGTAAAATCCCTTTTAAATGGATCTGAGCTCAGTTCTAAAACTGAGTTCTGAAACCCAGCCCTGAGGAACTCCTGTGGGATGGATTGTTGGGTTTGATGATCTTGGAGATCTTTTCCAGCCTGGAGGATTCTGTGCCCTTTCAGATCAGAGCTGCTCACAGGAACTTCAGCAGGGAACTTTTTGTAAACATCTGAGTGCTGAGCTGCCTTCAGCACTGGAATTTGGGGAATTTTTGGATTTATATCCACAGCACTGAGGTGATGTGCAGGGTTAAAGCTCCAGGTGCCAGCACAGCTCAGCTGGAAGCTCTTGGAGCTCCACTTTGTTTGGAACACTCTGGATGTCAGAATGGGAATATTCAGAATTAGAAATCCTGGGTTGGTAGGGCTGAGGATTCAGATTTTCCCCTTGGCTCTAAGGAGGTCCCAAAATTCCTTCAATCCTCCCCCTGGAGCAGCTAAAAGTTCAGAGCCTGACCCAGGAGAAGCTGGAGATGTTTCCAAGGGATGAAATGGAGACCTTGATTCTTTCTGGGGGTTGTGTGTTGTGTTGGTAGAACTTCCACCAAGTTAATATTGCTATTAATTGAATATTAATTCACAGGATTCATTAATTCAGCTGCCCAGAGAAGCTGGGGCTGCCCCATCCCTGGAAATGTCCAAGGCTGGGTTGGAGCAGCCTGGGAAAGTGATTCCCAGGATGGAATAACAACTGGCCATGGGAATGTTTAGATTTTCTGGAGCTGGTTTTAAATTTAAATTTAAATTTAAATGTAGGTCCTAGAGGAGTCCATGGGGCACAGTGAGTCCCTGTGGTAGTTTGAGAAGTGTTTGTTCATTTTTAGTTCCAAGGCTGGGTTGGAGCAACCTGGGAAGGTGATTCCCAGGCTGGAATAACAACTGGCCATGGAATGTTTAGATTTTCTGGAGCTGGTTTTGAATTTAAATTTAAATTTAAATTTAAATGTAGTTCCTAGTGGAGTCCATGGGGCACAGTGAGTCCCTGTGGTAGTTTGAGAATGTTTGTTCATTTTTTGTTCCAAGGCTGGGTTGGAGCAACCTGGGAAAGTGATTCCCAGGCTGGAATAACAACTGGCCATGGGAATGTTTAGATTTTCTGGAGCTGGTTTTGAATTTAAATTTAAATTTAAATTCCTAGTGAAGTCCATGGGGCACAGTGGCAGTTTGGGAAGTGTTTGTTCATTTTTTAGGAGTTCAGACTCACAGAAAGGATGAGTGAGCAGTTTGATCACTGAACCCAAACCATCCAGGCTCCTCTGAAATCCCAGCAAGCTGTGCCTGATGGGTTTTGTTGGGAAATGATCTTCTGGGGCTGGGATTATTTTTTAATGGCAGAATCAGTGAGGATGGGATGAACCTGCCAGAACTTTTGATTTCCACCATGCGCTGACTTAGGACGAGCTCTGATCCAGCTCCAGATAAGCCAGGCTCATTAAAGCCTGATCCTAATTAAGCAGCACCTCCAGCATGGCAATCCCTGCTCCTGGCCAGAGATGGGCAGGGATGGGCAGGGGCTGCTTGGTGCTGCAGTTTTGGGTTTTTTTCGTTTTGATGCAGCCAAAGGATTTGCCATGGAGTGGGGTTGTGCTCCCAAAGGAATTGCTGCAGTTTGAAATCATCAGTGGAAGTTTTTGTTGTTGGGATCTGTTCCAAAAAAAGTAGAAATAGGAATTAGGAATGCAAACCCCCCTGAGCCCCAGGAGCAGCTCAGGGAGCAGGGAAAGGGCTCAGGGGGGAATTTCTGGCTCTGCACAAGTCCCTGCCAGGAGGGGACAGATTTGGGATCTGCCCCAGGGAATGGGAACAGCTCAGGCTGGGCCAGGGGAGGTTTAATTTGGATATTGGAAAAATTTTCCTTGTGGAAAAAGTTTGAACCATTGGAACAGGCTGCTCAGGGCAGAGGTGGAGTCACCATCCCTGGAAATGTTGAACAAAGGGAGGATGTGGCACTTGGGGATGGTGCTGGGCTGGCAGCTGGGCTCAGTGATCTTCAACAACTTCTCCAGTTTGGACAATTCCAGGATTGTGTGGCTGGGGAAATGCAGGTGTTGGCTCTGAAACCTGAATACTGCAGGCAGAATGTGAAGGTTTTCAACATTTTGACTGCTCATGGCCTCACAATCTCCCATAACATCAGAGAATAAATCCTGCTCAGTCCAGACCTGCAGAATATCCCAGACACCCCCCTGGGCCACCCCCATCCTCTCCTGGTGTCTGCAAAGGTCCCTCAGGAAATCCAATTCCATTTCCAAATTCCAACAACTGATTCTAATTCTGCATTTTCCTGTTGGTGCTTCAGAAATTCTGCCTTCCCAGTTTGGAACTGGGGACTGACTGGGTTCTGCAGCTGCAGGAGAATGTGGGGTTGGGTTTTCCAGGAGAAGCAGAGCTCTGCTCATAGAAGTTTTTTGAGAAGTGACATTATTTCCAAGGCTCTCCCAAACTGTGTTTATTTGTTTCCCTGTTATCTTGCTGATTTTGATTTTTGCAAATCAAAATTTGTTATAAGGAAATCACTGCTGAGAATCATTTAGGTTGGAAAACACCCCTAAAATCCTCAAATCCATTTAGCTGCTTCCTCAGCTGCAGAACTCCTGAAACCTTGTAAAAATGCCATTTTTCCTGCTCAGCATTCCTGGGTGATGCAGATCAGGTCCAAAAAAAAACCCCAAACTCAGGAGCTTTGTGATTTCAGCATTTCAGATTTAAATGTTGATTTTGGGTTTTTTTTGTTTGATTTTTTTTGTTTTGTTTTTGTTTTGGTTTTTTTGTTTGTTTTTGTTTTTTGTTTTTTTGGGGTTTTTTTGTATTGGATTAGGGAGGAAAAGAACTCAATTTTTACCCATCACTTTTAAATTATTTTGTAATTCCAACTCCATGAGAAGCTCAGGGAGGAGCAAAGCCTGGTTTGTACAAACAGGAGGCAGCATTGCAGAACCTGCCTGCTTTAACAGGCAGAAATGGAGAAGAAAAATTAATTAGTTGTGCTGATGAATCCTCACCCTGCTAGAGCGCAGAGAGGAGCTTTCCATGAGTTCCTTGAGCTTTTTGTGAAGTGCCCCCACTGAGATACTTGGTCTCACAAGACTGCAGTTTAATCTAGCTCAAGGACTTTCCAAACTCCACAAATCAGAGACCTCTTTTTTCTCTTTTTTTTTTCTTTTTTTTTTTTTTTTTTGTCTCTTTTTAAATCCTTCCTCCAGAAACATTTAAGAGCTGCTGGGGTGTTAAGGCTGAGCTGTGAAGCATTTCAGAGTCGATATGTTTGCAGATTTTCCAGTGGAAAAAAAAAAATTAACTTTTAATCCATGTTTTCTGTGTAGTTGTTCCTATTTCTTTTTAATGTGGTTAAAATATACTTGTTGGAATAGCCTTAAAAAATCCCAATAACCTTAAAATAGCTTTAAAATAGCCTTAAAAACTCCCAGGATGTTCAAACACCATGAGGAGGGTTCCTGAATTCCTTCACCTTTTGAACCCCTGCTGCATTTTGCTCTTGCAAAAAATCTCCAAAAGGCTCAGAGTGGAACAAGATTTCATTTAATTTCTTTAGGAATTTCTCTTTAGGTTCTCAGGCCTTGATTTAAATGTAGGAAACCTGGAAATTGCTGAAGTTGTGATGATTTCCATGGGTCACACCCCCATGTGTGTGTGTCTATACCAAACTACAATAATTTGGTTTTTTTTGTGGATAAACTGCTTTAAGGAATAGTTTCATGGAGACAGAAATGTGACCTTACCAGTGTCTGAGATTCAGATTTGTGCAGGAACAAGGTAAAACCACAGGTAGGAATTGCTGAATAATTACCTTTAGACCAACCTGAGCAAGAACCTTCCCAGGAGAACAAGCTCATTTAATGGTTCCTAAAACTCAATCTTGTGGATGTCAATGGTCATGCTTGATTATTTGCACGGTGTTTTATGAAAAAAGCAATAAAAATACATCAGGAGGGTGCAGAGGAGGAGAGGGAACAACAAATGGGTTGAGTTTTTCTGTGCTGTGTGCCCAAAGCTGCCGTGCTCTGCTGCCTGATGAGCGACAGGAGAGGAAGGAATTCTTGGCTTGTTGGAGAGAAAAAGCAATTTCACCGTGGTGGGAGGATTAACCTGCTTTTTCTGCAGGTCCTTCAGAGGCACAGAGCCTTTTTGGGATTGCCAAAAAACCATGGGACAGACAAAAAAAAATCAGTTGTGTTTATTGAAAGGTTTTCAGGTGATTTTGGGTATTCTTACAAAAAATGAGCCACAGGTTTTCATACTTTAATAAGTATTTATATATATATAAATATACTTATATATATTGGAGCTGCAGGTAATGAAGTAATTTACCCCAAATTTGCTCCCCCAATCACTATTTTTTCCATTTCTCAAGGTAGTGAGGTATCCTTGATTCCCAGCCTGGAGAGGAATTGTGCCCAAAATGGGGAATCAGCAGTGACACTGGAGTTTGGAGTTATAAACTAAAGAATTGCAGGATTACAAATATATAAATAATAATATATAAATATAAATATATAAAAAATACACAAATATATAAAAAATTACAAAAGCTGAAATCCTAAGGCATCATGATAAGGGAAGTCCCACATTTTCCATTATTCCTGCTCTTCACCTCTTCTTTCCTCCCTTTTTTTGGAGCTCTGAAAAATCTCCCCCAGCAGCTCCAGCCAAAAAATCCCAACAGCCACTGGGATGTTTAACCAGGACAGGGAATTGCCAGGAACTGGGGGAGCTGAGGAGGGCAAAACCTCAGAAGGGCTGAGGATCTGGGGATGAAAACAAACATTGTGTTGGGGATTAAACCATTTTTTGGGGGATGAAAACAAACATTGTTTTGGGGATGAAAGAAATCTTTTTGGGGTGAAACCATTGTTTTGGGGATGAGACCTTTCTGGGGATGAAGAAATTATTTTGGGGATGAAAACAAACATTGTTTTTGGGATGAAACCTTTTTGGGATGAACACATTGTTTTGGGAATGGAACCTTTTTTGGGTGAAACCCTTGTTTTGGGGATGAAAACAAACATTGTCTTGTGGATGAAACTTTTTTGGGATGAAACCTTTTTGGGGTTGAAACCATTATTTTGGGGATGAAGACGTTGTTTTGGGAATTAAACCTTTTTGGGCTTAAAGCATTTTTTTGAGGATGAAGCCTTTTTGGGATGAACACGTTGTTTTGGGGATGAAAACATTGTTTTTGGGATGAAACCTTTGTTTTGGGGATGAAAACAAACATTGTTTTGGGGATGAAACCTTTTTGGGATTAAACCTTTCTGGGGATGGTGACATTATTTTGGGGATAAAAACAAACATTGTTTTGGGGATGGAACCATTTTCTTGGGGATGAAAACAAACATTGTTTTGGGGGATGAAGCATTGTTTTGAAGATGAAACCTTTTTGGGGATGAAACCATTTTGGGGATGAAACCTTTTAGGGGTGAAACCATTGTTTTGGGGATGAAACCTTTTTGGGGATGAAACCTTTTGGGGATGGTGACATTATTTTGGGGATGAAAACAAACATTGGTTTTGGGATGAAACCTTTTTGGGGATGAAGACATTGTTTTGGGGATGGAACCATTTTTTTGGGGATGAAATTAAATATTGTTTTGGAGATGAAACCATTTTGGGGATGAAACCTTTTGGGGGATGAAACCATTGTTTTGGGAATGAAACCTTTTTGGGGATGGTGACATTATTTTGGGGATGAAAACGAACATTGTTTTTGGGATGAAAATGAACATTGTTTTGGGGATGAAACCTTTTCGGGGAAGAAACCATTGTTTTGGGTATGAAACCAAACATTGTTTTGGGATGAAACCTTTTGGGGATGAAACCTTTTGGGGATGAAGCACTGTTTTGGGGATAACCATTGTTTTTGGGATGAATCCATTGTTTTTGGATGAATCCATTGTTTTTTGGATGAATCCATTGTTTTTTGGGATGAATCCATTGTTTTTTTGATGAACCCATTGTTTTTGGATGAATCCATTGTTTTGGGTTGAAACCTTGGCCTTTCCACCTCAGCTCTGCCCAGCTCCAGCTCTGCCAACAAACGAGTTTCCTGCACACAAAACTTCCCACCCCCAGGGATAATTTGTCCCTTTTGGCACCTGCTCCTGAGGCAAAGAGCAAGAGGAGCAGAGATGTAATCATCCCTCACCTTCCTGCCCAGGCTGGGGGCAGAGCAGGAGCAATCCAGGAATTCTTTCAAGTCTGGGACCTCCAGCCACCGCTGCCTGCTGCCAACTTGTTACTTGTCAGAAATCCCTGCATTAGGTTTGTTCAGGCCTTTTGAAGTAGATTGGCTGGAAAGGCAGGCATGGATTTTTTTTTTGTTGTTTTTATAGAGATGTATTGTTTTAGGAATGCTGTGGAAGGAAGTTGTAAGAGTGAATCGAAAGTCACAGCTTTGATTTTGTTTTTATAGAGAGTGGGGGGTTTTTAGGAGGGAGAAAGTTGGTCTGGAAGGAGTCAGTCTAAATTGGGAAATGGATTTTATTTGTGTATGTATGGGTGTGTATAATTTTTTGTTGTTCTTGTAGGGGTGAATCTGGGTTTGTGCAATGTTGTCATCCACTGCTCTCACTGCCAAGGAATTCACCTGGAGTTGGACTTGGTGATCCCCATGGTTCCCTCCAACCCAGAATTTTCTGGCAGTGCATTTATTACCTGTAATTGCACCTGCCAGCATTTCTGGTGCATCTAAAACTTATTTTTTCTGAAAAAAAAAATTTAAAAAAAACCCAAATCACTATTTGGCCGCAAAGCGAAACGCAGCAACTACAGCAAAGCGTTTTATTTTTTAAAAGCTTTAGTGTGAGAGAAGGGTAAAAACTGTTTAATGTAGAGATGCTGAGGGCTTTGGTGCTGAGGCAGGAATGATTCCAGAGCACAGGGGTTGTTGGTGGGGAGGCAGAGCAGGAGTTTGTGCCCAGAGGAGCCCTGATAGTGCAGGGAGCGCCAGGGGAGCCCAGAGCTGAGCCCAGAGCTGAGCCCAGAGCTGAGCCCAGAGCTGAGCTTTGCTTTGCTGCTTCTGGAAACTTCCCTCCTGTGGCCATGCAGCCACAGGACCATGGCAGCTCCTTCTGCACAGCCAGAGCTGAGGGGAAAGAGCAGGAAAATTTAACCCTTGCTGGAGCAGCAGGGATAAAACCCTGCTGGTTTGGGGACACCCAGTGGGAATTGCAGCCCCTGGTGTCACCAGGACGTGCTGGTGGCAGTGTCCAGCTGGCCCAGGGGACAGGGAACATGGATTTGAGCCCAGTTTTCCATCACCACCCTGATGGCATCACCCAGGCTTTGTTCCTGTTCCCCCACCCGTGGGGTTGGAGGAATCGGAGAAGTCAGAGCTGCTCTTGTCTTGTCCTGTGGCAGATTCCAGGTCTGGAAATGTTCCCTGGGTGCTGAGGGTCTGGAAATGTTCCCTGGGTGCTGAGGGTCTGGAAATGTTCCCTGAGTGCTGAGGGTCTGGAAATGTTCCCTGGGTGCTGAGGAAAGCTCAGACTCCTGCTTTCCCACTTAGGCAGGGTGTGGGATTCTCCTCCAGGAAAAAATTCCCCTTTTTGATAAATCTCAGACATTGAAATATGTTCTGAGAAAATATTTCCCTCTCAGGTGTTGGGGGAGAGCCCTGAAGGTGTGCAAAGCCCCAGTCAGCAATGACTCCCAAATTCCACTGACATGAGAGTCTTTTAAAAAAAAAAACAACTCCAAAGTGCATCTGTTGAATTTTCTTCTTGAGGTCATCCATGTAAACCTGGACAGGAAAGGGAAGAAAGTTCCATATCCATGTTTATTTATGGATTTGCTGGACACAGGAAAGGGAAGAAAGTTCCTTTATTTCTAGATTTGCTGGACATTATTTATTTCCTGAGCCTCAGCAGCATCTCTGCTCTGCTGAGGGAGAGCAAACAGCAGGAGAATTTCCAAATAATCGTTTGGAGGAGTAAGTGAGGATGATGCTGGGATCTGTAATTCAAGCTCACATTGCAAATATTCCAAAGGATTTCTTCTGGACGTGCTCTCAGGTTCCTCCTTCCTTTGTTCAGACCTCTGAGAGATGAAAAAGGAAGATGCAGACCCAGTGATATTGCTGAGAGAGGGATTTGGGAAGGATTGCTCAGTGTGCTCATCCTCAGCTCTTCCTTTGGCTCTGTGGCTTCCCCTGGCTGCAGGGAAGTCAATCAGGTTTATTCCACTCTCTAAATTAAATATTGGGAGCAGTGTTTGAAGTTGGAGCCTCCCTCCTCCTCCAGCCCAGCTTTTCTGCCGCTGTGCTTTTGTCTTTCTGCCTGAGCACCTTGCTGACAAGTGCTAATAACAGAGTGCCAGGAGAGGGTCCAGTCGGAGTTAGCACCCATTAAACATTCTCAACTTGTCCTTTTGCTCATGGATGGTGCATAATTAATAATTAAACGCTTGCACTTGTAATGGGTTGACCTCCCTGAACTGTTCATTATTCACAAGGCAAAGGCATCACTCAAACTTCTTTTTTCCTCTTGCCCTTCCCTCGCTCGGTGTGCACGAGTTGGTTTGGAGAAATCAGAGGCTGCTCCTGCAGCAGATCCCAGCAGGGGAAATGTTTGGGATCCCTGAGCAGATCCCAGCAGGGGAAATGTTCCTTGGGATTCCTGAACAGATCCCAGTTTGGGAAATGTTCTTTGGGTTTCCTGAGCAGATCCCAGCTATGGAAATGTTCCTTGGATTTCCTGAGCAGATCCCAACAATGGAAATGTTCATTGGATCTTTATCCCAGCTGTGGAAATGTTCTTTGGATTTCCTGAGCTGATCCCAACAGTAGAAATGTTCTTTGGATCTTTTCCTGAGCAGATCCCAGCAGGGGAAATGTTCCTTGGGTTTCCTGAGCAGATCCCAGCAGGGGAAATGTTTGGATTTCCTGAACAGATCCCAACAATGGAAATGTTCCTTGGATTTCCTGAACTGATCCAGCTGTGGAAATGTTCTTTGGATCTCTTGAGCAGATCCCAGCAGGAGAAATGTTCTTTGGATCTTTTCCTGCAGCAGATCCCAGCTGTGGAAATGTTCTTTGGATCTTTTCCTGAGCAGATCCCAGCAGGGGAAATGTTCCTTGGATTTCCTGAGCAGATCCCAACAATGGAAATGTTCATTGGATCTTTATCCCAGCTGTGGAAATGTTCTTTGGATTTCCTGAGCTGATCCCAGTTGTGGAAATGTTGTTTGGATCTTTTCCTGCAGCAGATCCCAACAGTGGAAATATTGCTTGGATTTCCTGAGCAGATCCCAGCAGGGGAAATGTTTTGGATCTTTTCCTGCAGCAGGTCCCAGTTGTGGAAGTGTTTCTTGGATCTCTTGAACAGATCCCAGCTGTGGAAATGTTTTTTTTTTATCTTTATCCCGGCTGTGGAAATGTTCCTTGGATGTCCTGCAGCAGATCCCAGCTTTGGAAATGTTTCTTGGATTTTCTCACTGCAGCAAATCTCAGTTATGGAAATATTGCTTGGATTTTCTGCAGCACAACTCAGTTCTGGAAATGGTGCTTGGATCTTTATCCCAGTTGTGGAAATGTTGTTTGGGTCTTTTCCTGCAGCAGATCCCATCAGTGGAAATGTTGTTTGGATCTTTATCCCAGTTGTGGAAATGCTGTTTGGATCTCAGGGAAGCAGCCATAATAATGGGAATAACATTTTATGGATCCTTAGAACCCTTTGTGCCTTCACTGCTGTTTGGGATCATCCCCAGTTTGTGGTGCTGGTCAGAAGCTGTGGCAGTTCAGGAAAGGAAAGGAAAGGAGCATTTCCCAGTCCAGATTGGAAAGATCTGTTCCTCACTCCTTTCAAATCCTGGGTTTTTACTTTCCTTCCCTCTGCAGTGTGAATTCATTTTGTAGGTGGGGAGATCAGGCAGGTCAGGGGTGCAGCAATGTCCCCACATTCCATCCCCCAGGCTGGGTACAGGAGTGGGGCTTTGCTTCATTTCTCTTTATTCCATCTCTTGGGGGGTCAGACAAGAGCTGGGAAACCTCAGGATACAAAACAAGCTCTGCCTGCACCTCTGGGCTTGAGCCTGCTCTAGTGCAAGGGGTCCTCAACATTCCACCTTGATTTCTCCCAGATTTTCTCCCAAAATTTTCATTTTTCAGGCAAATACCTGATGAATCTGTGTCCAGTGAAACCCTCAGGATGGCTCCATGTCCTTTCCATCCTGACATCCAGGGTGTTCATCTCCACTTTTCCACACAAAATCTCTTCCTCAGCTCCTCAGAGCAAACCAGCCCTGGTGGTTTGCAGGTCAAATACCTGAATTAGACAGAAAAATATGCCCAAAAAATGGGAAAAAAAATAGGATTTAACATTTATTTCCATTCAGTGAAATTTCCTCATGCAGGAGCCCCCTGTGCCCTGGCTGTGCTGCAGGACAGGAGCTGCACACTCCAGGTTTTTAAGCCCAGAGGGTTTGGAATAAGCAGAGTGGCTCCAGAGCAGCTTCTCCTCCCCTCTCATAATGAGCTTTCTCTCCATTCTGGCTCCCTCATCTCCTGTGAATGCAGAAATTATCACCTCCCAAATGAGTGTGAAGTGCTGGATGCCCACCCTGGTCCTGCAGCGTGCCCTGGGCTCAGCTGGCAGCCCCAGAGAGATGCTGGGCTTGGGAACTTGGGAACAGCTCCTGCCTGGCATTGGGGGAAAATAAACCAGCAGGGCTGGGTTGTTGGGCACAGCCAGGTCCCCAGGGGATGGTGTCCCATGGATTCTGTCCCTACAGGATGTCCTGCCTGTCCCTTTTGGGTCCATCCCATGAATTCTGTACCCAGAGCATTTCCTGCCTGTATCTTTTGGGTCTATCCCATGAGTTCTGTCCCTTTTGGGTCTATCCCATTAATTCTGTTTCTGGAGCATTTCCTGCCTGTCCCTTCTGGGTCCATCCCATGAGTTTTGTCCCTTTTGGGTCCATCCCATGGATTCTGTACCCTGAGCATTTTCTGCCTGTCCCTTTTGGGTCTGTCCCATGAGTTCTGTCCCTTCTGGGTCCATCCATGAATTCTGTCCCTTTTGTGTCCATCCCATTAATTCTGTTTCTGGAGCATTTCCTGCCTGTCCCTTTTGGGTCCATCCCAAGAATTCTGTCTCTTCTGGGTCCATCTCATGGATTCTGTCCCTAGAGGATGTCCTGTCTGTCCCTTTTGGATCCATCCCATTAATTCTGTACCCAGAACATTTCCTGCCTGTCCCTTTTGGGTCCATCCCATGGATTCTGTACCCAGAGCATTTCCTGCCTGTCCCTTTTGGGTCCATCCCATTAATTCTGTCTCTTTTGGGTCTATCCCATTAATTCTGTGCCCAGAGCATTTCCTGCCTGTCCCTTCTGGGTCTGTCCCATGAATTTTGTCCCTTCTGGGTCCATCCCATGGATTCTGTACCCAGAGCATTTCCTGCCTGACCCTTTTGGATCCATCCCATTAATTCTGTTTCTGGAGCATTTCCTGCCTGTCCCTTCTGGGTTCATCCATGAGTTTTGTCCCTTTTGGGTCCATCTCATGGATTCTGTCCCTTTTGGGTCCATCCATGAGTTTTGTCCCTTGTGGCTCCCTCCCAGTGACTTCAGGAGGAGCCCAGCAGGTTCTTCTGAGCAGGAGAAAAGGATGGGGAGAGGCAAATCCTGCTGTGCCTGAGCAGGGCTGTCGTTTCCCTCTGGTTTTCCTATTAATACAGATCATTTTCGTGGGCAGTGCTTTGAAGTGGAGAAAGTTTAATTGTGCTGCTGTTCCCTCCACTCCCCAGCACAAACCTTGCCTGGGTTGCTGTCATCTCTAAGTTTGGGGACAATAACCTCTCCCTCACCCTGCCTGAGTTCAAAGAGGATTTGGCCACGTTCTCTCAAGCACTCCTCGCATTCAATAGAAGTCTTTGAAAATTGTCAAGCAATTTTGGCTTCTCCTTTTACTCTTCAGCTACTTCTGATTTAATTGTATTTTCCAGCAGTTTCCAATTGTTGGGATTGGAAACAAAGCCTTAATAAGAGTTCTAGTTAATTTTCTCTCTTGTAATTACCAATCTCATTTTTCTGATAATTGGCCACAGCAATTATATGTATATTTACTAATCACACAGGAGGCTCTGCAGTCGTGTCTATCTGCCACCATTGATAATGGCACACACATTGCAGAGGTGCTTTTATCATCTTCTTTTTTCCACTACATCAAAGCTATTTCCCCGTTCCCCATAATGAATACATGCATGCATTTGACACAGTTGTGTGCTAGAGAAATTGTTTGGCTCCCACCAAATGCTGCACGCTCCGAGTTTCTTGCCTGCAGCGCTGGAAGGTTGTATGTAATGATATATTGCTCATCCAAATGGCCAAAGCACTCCAAAGCACAGTGAGATTAAAATAAGTCATTCCTTTGTTAATTTAAATAGGTGCATGTATCATACTTTGCAGGGTACTTTGTGCAGGGATGTCAGGGAGGAAAAAAGACGCCGAAAGGTATTTTTAATAGCAAATGAGAATAGATGAGAATGGAGTCATTTGCAGCTGCGTGTTTTATGTGGCTCTCTTGTTCCAACTGTAGGTCTAATGAGATGACACTGTTAAAGTACTCTGCAGTGTAATTTCATTACATCCTGAGCTGTTACACCATAAACACAGTGGAGCTCTCCGTCATTCCTGGAAAAACTCCGAAATTCGTAAAGCCCTGCTTTGCAAATGGTGCTGTTGTTTGTTCCCTGCTCCTAAGCTGCTTTTTTTTTTCCCTCTTCTGCTCTCTTTTCCTTTTTTTTTTCTTCCATAAATACTGGCTGGTTGTTTTCTACCACTAGCCTGGTAAATCCTTCTTCTCCTTCTTTTTTTTTTTTGTTTGTTTTGTTTTTTCGCTTTTAAAAAATTTCTTTTTTGCCTTTTAAATCCTGAACAGGCAGCATATGAGGACAGCCTGGAAAATGAATAAGTGTAAATAAACATGAGTGTAAATAAATAGCGAATGCAGTGAGAGAAACAAAGGTCAACACAAGAATAATTTCACAGCTCTTTGTTAATTACAAGACCATTTGTGTGTTACTTAAATAATCATTAATTTCTCATTTACACTTTCCCTACCTTCCTTTTTACCCTGTGGCTATCATTGTCCTTTTTTCACCTCCCCTCAGTGTCTTTCCACATGTTTTTACCCATTGTGTAATACTCATTAGTTGAAATTCAGTGTTTTATAACACATCCTCCAAAGAATTTGTACCTTTATGTCTCAAACCCTGCGTGCCAAAAGAAGAATTTTGGGGTTGTTATTACTTGGGATTTTTTGGTGGTTTTTTTTTTTTTTTGTGTGTGTCGTTTTTGCTGTTATTTTGCTGTTGTTATTTTGATTTCCACCTCAAAAAAAAAAGCAGTTTCCTGCTCCTGACTGCTCCTTGTCTCGCTGCAATCCCAGGAATCGCCGGTGCTTCCAGCCGGGGAGTTCTCGGAGCCATTTGTGCACTTCATCACTCAATGGTGAGCTGGCTCTGCACACAGAAATGATCCATGCCATTAACTCCCAGCTCCCTTCTGCCTCTGCAGCCCTTCCCAGAGCACGGGGGCCGTGGGCAGATGGGGCAGCAAAGCTGAGCAAAGTGCTCAAATTCTCTGGAAATTATGGAAATGTTATTTACACAAAGGGTCGTAAAAGTTCTTGCCTGGGTTGGGTTTTTTTTTGTTGTTATTTTTCCTCTTTTTTCATAATCCTTACATTGAATGTGGGTGCTGAGACTCTGAGAATTCATCTGCCAAACTCGTGTGTAATGTCATTATTTAGGGGTTTTTATAACAAATGTTTTGTGTAAAACCGACTCGGTGTTCACAAGGCCTTGATGAATTCATTGGTTTCTCAGTAAGTAATTTTTACTTTATTTTAAATCTAAAACCACTGGGTATATTTGCTGTCCTTAAAATGGAGCAGTTCATTGGGAACCTTTTAAATTAAAGGGGAACTGGGGAGAAGAGGAGGTTGTAGAATAAAGAATAAAGAATAAAGTTCTTGAGTGAGCAGAGGATACAAATCTGGAGGGTAAGAGACCCTAAAGAACTAAAGTGAAAGGAAAAATCTCTTTTTAACTGCCCCACACCTCCCAAAATCCAAAAATAATTTTAAAATGGGAAGGCATTTATGCACAGAAGAATAAATTAGCTTTTTGTAAAAATATGAAGTGTTGGAGGGAGGAACATCCCCCCTTGCAGGGCTGGGTTGAAGCAGGTGGAGCCACCTGAGTGAGAGCAGGAATCCTGGAATTTTTATCCAGGGATTTATCCCTGTCCTCCCCCAAGCCCCAACCCCACACACCTTGGGCTTTGTGACCCCACAAAAGTGAATTTTGCACAGCTCATCCAGCAGAAATGATCTCAGAGCTCTGCCACGGCGTGTAACAAATACAGGCACCAAAAGCAGGCTGATGAGCAGTTAATTAAAGTAACTAAATAATTAAAGTTTGTGTAACAGAGGCCTCAGTTTGCAGTGCTCTCAGCTTACAAAGACCAAGGGTAGCTGGAGGATGCTGCAGCACAACCCTGGGTGTGGAGCTCCAGCTCCAAAATATCCATGTCTTAAAAAAAAAAAAAAAAAAAAAAAAAAATTACAAAATAAAGAGTGGAGGCAGAGGGAGGGCTAACCTGTGCTAAAATCTCCCCAGATGTCAAGCTGCAGATAAGTGATGGTGGCTAATAGCCTGCCTGTCCCTGGGGATGCAGCTACTTTGGGCTGTCAGATTAGAGCTGCAGCCTCACACAGCTTGTGGGACTTGATTATTTGAGGGGCTCGGAGTTATTTGTAGGAGAAGGTAAATTGTGTCCTTAATATCTCCAATTTACAGCACAGCTCATTTGGTATTTAATATCCTGGTGGTTTATTAGCTGTGCTTTGCAGTGGGGGGAATTACTGCTTAACAAAAAAAAAATAATAATAATAATAAAATAACAAACGAGGAGCTGCTATATCTTATTTAAGCAATCAATTTGGAATAACAGTGCAGGGATGTCAAGTGAGCAGCATCCCAGACTTGGTGCCAGGCCCTCCAGAAAGCCTGGCTGCTTGGAAAAAATCCAAGGAATCCATGGGCAGCTCCTGCTGGTCACCCCTGTGCCACGTTCTCGTGTTCCCTCTCCAGCTCAGCCCAGCTAATTGCACCTGTTGCAGGGAAAACCAGGATTGTTTGCAGGAGAAACACGATCCTGTGAGCAGGTTAATGCTGGGTAATGAACTCTCACCCTGCAGGGGAATGGAAATAAATGGGGGGATGCAGGGAGGAGCCCCAGGGTGTTCAGAGTGGCCTTGGGTTTCCCACCTGTTGGGAGAATTCTTTGTGCTGAGCTGTGGTAAAAATCTCCAGGAAAATGGGAATCAGCTCTGTGTGCCTGCTGGTGTTCAGGGGGGTCTGGATTTCCACACTTTTTGTGGTTATAAACAGTGTGGAGCCCTAAATCCCATGTGGGAAGGCAGAAAATCCCATTAATATTTGGGGACTGTTAGAAGCCCTGTCTCCCATACACTGAAATTCTTCATTCTGTGATGAAAAGGATAAAATTGAATTGAAAAAATGGGACTTAGCTCTCTCTGTGCCTCCTGAGATGACTGAATTTTGGGGATTTCTGTATTTCCACACCTTTCATGGGTACAAAGAGTGTGGAGCCCTAAATCCCAAATGGGAAGGGTGGGAAGGAGTAAAAAAAACCCATTATTTGGGTCCCATTATTTTGGGTTCCCATTATTTTGGGTTCCCATTATTTTGGGTTCCCATTATTTGGGTTCCTGTTATTTGGGTCACATTATTTTGGGTTCCCATTATTTGGTTCCCCAATATTTGGGGACTGTTAGGAGCCCTGTCTCCCATACACTGAAATTCTTCACTCTTTGATGAAAAGGATAAAATATAATTTTAAAAAATGGGAATCAGCTCTGTGTACATCTTTGTGTTCAGGAATTTCTGTATTTCCACACTTTTTGTTGTTATAAATAGTGTGGAGCCCTAAATCCCATGAGGGAATGGTGGGAAGTAGGGAAAAAAAACATTATTTGGGTTCCCATTATTTTGGGTTCCCATTATTTTGGGTTCCCATTATTTGGATTCCCATTATTTAGGTTCCCATTATTTAGGTTCCCATTATTTGGTTCCCCCAATATTTGGGGACTGTTAGGAGCCCTGTCTCCCATATTCTTCACTCTGTGATGAAAAGTATAAAATACAATTTTAAAAAATGGGAATCAGCTCTATGTGCATCCTGGTTTTCAGGGATTTCTGTATTTCCACACTTTCTGTGGTTATAAACAGTGTGGAGCCCTAAATCCCATGAGGGAAGGGTGGGAAGGAGGTAAAAAAAACATTATTTGGGTTCCCATTATTTTGGGTTCCCATTATTCTGGGTTCCCATTATTTGGGGACTGTTAGGAGCCCTGTCTCCCATATTCTTCACTCTGTGATGAGAAGGATAAAATACAATTTTTAAAAATGGGAATCAGCTCTATGTGCCTCCTGGTTTTCAGGAATTTCTGTATTTCCACACTTTCTGTGGTTATAAACAGTGTGGAGCCCTAAATCCCATATGGAAGACTGGGAAGGAAAAAAAACCCCATTATTTAGGTTCCCATTATTTTGGGTTCCCATTATTTGGGTCCCCAATATTTGGGGACTGTTAGGAGCCCTGTCTCCCATACACTGAAATTATTTACTTTGTGATAAAAGGGAAAAAATAGAATTGAAAAAAATGGGACTCAGCTCTCAGTGCCTCCTGGTTTTCAGGAATTTCCATATTTCCACACTTTTTGTTGTTATAAATCCCAAATGGGAAGGCAGAAAATCCCAGTAATATTTTAGTTACTGTCTCCCATCAGCTCCTGTTAAAGTTAAGAAGCACACTGAACTTCTTCACTCTGTGATAACAGAGATAAAATCCAATTCAACATTTCAACACAAGCAATCCAATATTTCAGCCTTTCAAATAAAACAATATTCCCACGTTCCCAATAATTCAATATTGAAATATTTCAAATGAAGCAGTTCAATATTTGAGCATTTCAGATCACCAAGCAGGGGTTCTGACACCAACATTTTGTTTTGTGACACAGCATGAAGAAGCAGCCAAAGGAAAGGCCAGCACCTGAAGATTTAATGGTGAGTGAAACCTCACTTTGGATTTCTCACTGAATATTTTTTTGGTCATTTACATAGAAATTTCTCTATTTTTCCCTGCATTTTTCAGTGTTCTCAGTGTATTTCTCTCTAAACTCTCCCTGCTTGTGCAGCAATTCCATATTTGCACCCTGATCAGAGTTGAATTGTGATCCTGAAGTTGGTGGGGGTTTTACTGTTGTGATTTGGGGGGGTTAATTCAGAACTTTCACAGCCACTTTTAATCAAATCTAAATAATTTTGCTGCTTGATGCACATTTTCTTCCAGTTTGGATGTCCAGGGATTACAGCTTAATGTAGGTCACTCTTTGTCAGCCTGAACCTTCCCAAATGTGAGGATTGAAAACAGGGAGTGGGGTTAAAATATTATTTTAATGAAATGTTTCCACTGATGTTCATGTGGAATTAAATCAGATTGGCTGCAGGAGAAAGAGAAAATTTGGAGAGGTGTGTCCATGGAAGGGTTCTCAGGGTTGGAATCTGAGCTCAGAGCTCACTTCTTGTGCTGATAATTCTTTTTTTTTTGTTTTAATTATTAATTATTTTGTATTTCCACCAATTTATGTGGTCTCACCCCTCTGACTTTTGTCACCTACCTTTAATTTCTAAATGTTCCCTTACTTTCCTTTATGTCCTGTTTGCTGTAACTCGAAAGCTTCTCTAAAATCATCCTGATTGATTTGCTGAGCATGAAATGCACAGAGACAATTGGAACACAGGAATTTTGGGGGGATTTTAACAGGATCAGGACCTGGTGCATCCTCTCATTTCTGGGAGCTGAGAGGAGAACAAACAGGAATTTTTTACTGCAGGAATTCTCTAGTTAAAGGCTAATGCCTGAAAACGCCCAGGGGCAGGGGTCTCCCAACCCAGACCAGTCTGAGCTGAGATCCTGGTTAGGAAAACATTTAAATATTGATTTATTTTAAGGGTTTGAACCTTCAATCTGTTTAATTTCAGAGAGGTGTTTAAACAAGTTTATCAGAGCACTTTAGAGTTTCTCATCCCAAAGGCTGATTTTTAAAAATTTAAAAAAAAATTTTTTTTTATTTTCTAAAATTTTTTGGTCTTTTTTTTTTTATTAACTTTTGATGGCTGGGAAATTCTTGCAGTTAGTCACATCTGAGCAAACTTGGAGCAGGTTCTGGAGCTGCAGCCACGTTCACCTCGAGCTCTGCTCTGCCATGGCTGGGTGGCTCAGCCATAAAAACAATGGAATGGCCTTGCATCAAAACCTCTCCCTCTGCTTGCAAATGCACATTTTGGTGATGCAATAGCCCTGCCACTTATAAATAAAACATCTGCAGGATCACACAGCCCCCCAGAAGTGTGTGTGGGGATGTTTGTGAGCAATAACACCACTCCAGGGTGTAGAGCCATAAAAATGAGGCCAAAGGGTGAGTGCCTGCAGTAGCAGGGAAGTGCACAGATTTATCTTTACAACTACATGCCCTGGAGTGTGCTAGTCCCCTTCAAAGGAGGTGCTTTGTGAAATTATTTGGAAATTCTGGCTCCTCTGGAAAAAAAAAATAAATAAAAAAAGAAGCATTCTTACTTTTTAAATGTTTTAAATGCATTTTCCCCCTCCCCTCTCCTTTTTATTCAGTTAGAAATGAGCTTGCAACAACAAGTAGGAAAATAGGAGCTGCTCACTCCTTTATATTATAGAGGAATTATATATATTATATTATATTATATTATATTATATTATATTATATTATATTATATTATATTATATTATATTAATTGTATTTATTATATTGTATTTATTATATTGTATTTATTATATTGTATTATATTATATTGTATTTTCTATTCTGTTCTATTCTATTCTATTCTATTCTATTCCATTCCATTCCATTCCATTCTTTTCTATTCTATTCCATTCTATTCTATTCTATATTGTATTAATAGAGTCAAGCCCTTTCTATTTTTGCTTTCCCCCAGTCCTCCCAAGGAGCACTTTATTTATAAAATGAATAAGAATAACATCAGCATTATGTGTCTGTGTGCACAGGTACACACAGAATATCTGTGCCTAAATCTGTGTACAGGAATTAATTTATAATTGCTGGAAAATGGGGCCAGGAAAAAAAATAAAATTAAATAAATGTGGCACTGAGTGTCACATTCCTTGAACACAAAAATCCTGGGAAATCCAGAATTTCTCACCACTGCATCCTTGTAATTCCCTGTTCCTGAAACTGCCAGAAATTGTGGTGTAAGGGATGTAAATACTTGAGGATCTGAGGAATTCACAGAGGGATGCAGTGAAACTCTGAATCTTCAAGGTCACCTCAGCACTGATTTAAACCAGAGCAGGATTTCACCTTGTTCATTGAATTTTGTGGGGTTTTTTTTAAATTAAAAGCAGTGTGCCAGCAGTGATGGGAGGTGTCACAGAACCATCCTCACCTTCAGCCAAACCATCATCTTCCTCCCCAGCTGTACTGGAAATCACTGCTGTACTGGAAATCACTGTTTGTGGCCAGTTCAGGGTAATTAAAGACCAAAATCAAAACGAAGGGAGCAGAAGATCAATCTTTTGCTGCTCTGTGATAATCAGATTTAAATGCATCTCAGGACAATACCTGGAGTGCCAGCTTGGCCCCTCTGCTGGAATGCCAGGGCTGCAGCAGGGATGGATTTTTCCTGCCTGTCATGCAAAAAATTCATTTTTTATAAAACCCAGAATGTCCATTTTGTCAGGAGACAGGGACAAACTGAGGCTGGATAAAATTCCTCTTTAAACTCAGGTTTTCATTGATGTCCATGTGCAGGTGGATCAGGCTTTAATTTTTTTTTTTTTATTATTTATTTACTCACTACCCTTTCTCCCATGCAGCCATCTCCAAAACAAGACATCCCACTGGGGTTTTTTTGTATGTAGATAATCAAATCAACTGACTTGTTCCACAGCAAAATAAGGAATTCCACCAAATAATGAGAAAATTCAGGGAAAGGAACAACCTCAGAATTTACCAGTGGTCATCCTCAAGTTACTCTAAAATGCTGCTCTTTCATCTCCAGTTTTCTCTGTTAAGAGGGAACAATTAAATTGAATATATTCTCATATTATCACAGGGAAGACTGAGGGGTGAAAACCTCACCAATTCTTCTGTACAGAGAGATTTTTCCCCTTTTGCACTTGTTTTTTTTTGGCCAGAACCACAAGTTTTCCTGGCTCTGGAGGCAGTGCCTGTTCAGGAGCTGTGCTGTGTCACAAAAGAAATTTTTCTGTATTTTCCTGCATTTTTCAGTGTATTTCTCTCTAATTCCATATTTTCAGCCAAGGGGGGATCCTGAAGTTGGTGGGTGTTTTGCTGTTGTGATTTCCCCTTTTGCACTGTATTTTTTTGGCCAGAACCAGGAGTTTTCCTGCTCAGGAGCTGTGCTGTGTCACATAGGAAATTTCTCTATATTTCCCTGCTTTTTTTCAGTGTATTTCTTTCTAATTCCATATTTGCAACCAAGGCAGAGGAGGAATTGTGATCCTGAAGTTGGTGGGTGTTTTACTGCTGTGATTTCCCCTTTTGCACTATATTTTTTTGGCCAGAACCAGGAGTTTTCCTGCTCAGGAGCTGTGCTGTGTTTTGCTGTTGTTATTTCCCCTTTTGCACTGTATTTTTTTGACCAGAACCAGGAGTTTTCCTGCTCAGGAGCTGTGCTGTGTTACATAGCAAATTTCTCTATATTTTCCTGCATTTTTCAGTGTATTTCTCTCTAATTCCATATTTTCAACCAAGGGGGGATCCTGAAGTTGGTGGGTGTTTTGCTGCTGTGATTTCCCCTTTTGCACTATATTTTTTTGGCCAGAACCAGGAGATTTCCTGCTCAGGAGCTGTGCTGTGTCAAATAAGAAATTTCTCTGTATTTTCCTGCTTTTTTCAGTGTATTTCTCTCTAATTCCACATTTGCAGCCAAGGCAGAGGAGGAATTGTGATCCTGAAGTTGGTGGGTGTTTTGCTGTTGTTATTTCCCCTTTTGCACTATATTTTTTTGGCCAGAACCAGGAGATTTCCTGCTCAGGAGCTGTGCTGTGTTTTGCTGTTGTGATTTCCCCTTTTGCACTATATTTTTTTGGCCAGAACCAGGAGTTTTCCTGCTCAGGAGCTGTGCTGTGTTTTGCTGTTGTGATTTTCCCTTTTGCACTATATTTTTTTTACCAGAACCAGGAGTTTTCCTGCTCAGGAGCTGTGCTGTGGCAGCCCAGGGAAGGTCTCAGCTCCTGCTCATGCCCAGAGTCCAGGGAAGCACGCAGGCTGGGGATGTATTTATGGTATTTTCCTCAAGCTCTCCATTCTAAGCTCTATTTAATGGAATCTATGCATAGTAAGTAATCAGGTCAGAGAGAAGCAACATCCCCTGTTTGAGATCAATCGCTGGCTAATACTTTATCTAGGCCACTTTATTATCTCATGCTGATTCCATTCCCATTCTCCTCCTCCTTTGTAGCGTGCACTTCAGCTGTGCTAAAAGTACGCCTGGCATACATATTAAAAACATATACCCATTCTATCTGTATGTAAATGTGGGAGACACAGCTGGATATTGCAGGAGTTTGATTTACTAATAGTTATTATCTGTTCTAGCTGTTCAGAGGCAGGGAGAGTTGCAGAAAACAAGCTAGCGCAGAAATTGCCTTTATGATATCACTGCCCTGCTTTGGTAATTGTTTAAAATCTCTTCTTTAGCTGCAAGCTCGGCCTTTGCTGCTGCAGGGGTTGTTGGTGCTTTTTTTTTTTTGGGGGGGATTGTTGGAGTCTCTTGGTGAGGTTTGTTTTTTTTTTTAGTGCAGTGTTGAACTCGTCTGTGCTGGTTATGGAAACACCTCTCGGTGTTTGAGTACAGAAATGATATTTGAAAGAGCAAAAGTCAGGAGTGGAGCAGTTGTGCTGTTGTGGAGGCATCAGAGCCTTTAGGATTCCTCAAGGAAAAATTGGATCCAGTCACTTCCTGCACTCCATTACTTCTGCACAGATCTAATGATTTTTTTCTTCAAGTTGGCAAATTTTCAACGTGACCGGGAGCTTTTTTCCTTTTTAAATTTTAAATGACTAACCCTTCTTATGTTGACATTTTATTATTTTAAACATTGTGTGATAAATCATCTGTGTCAAAGCCATGCTGGAAAACCTGTTCTCCTTTGGTATTTTATTTATTTTAATGCCTAATGCAGTTTTGAAATTTCCCATTCCTATGCATCCAGCAATCCCTTTCTCCATTCCAGGAATGGCTCTAGACCAGGGATCCTGATTTTTTTGGCTATAATTGTTGGGGGTTTTTTTTTTGTTTTTTTTCTAGAGAAACAGTTAGTTTGTGTATTTAAATGTCTTGAGACACTTGTCAAAATGTTAGAGACTCTCAAAAATGGATTCTGGCTGCCTGTTCTCACATCTCCAACAAGTACAGCAAGGAAATTAAAAATGTGAGGCTTTTAAGTAGCTGGATTTTAAGTAGTTATATTTTATTTTATTTATATTTTAGAGGGTCTGCACAGTAGCTAAACATAGTTGCAGTTCACTGTGTAAAACCCCTGGTTTCAGCTCCCAGGAAACACTTTCATGGTTTAAACAAACAAATGGAGGATCAGCATAATCCTGCCTGGATTTTCATCTAAACCCCCAGAATAAAGCCAATAAAACACTGGTGCTTGGGTTTGTCAATAAAAGGGCATTCCCCCAGTGATGTCACTGAGTAGCCAGGGCTGGGCTTTGGGTGATGATGATTTTTGGGATAGATTTTTGTGTTTCCTTTTCACAAACACACCCCAGAGATGCTGTGAGATCAGCTTGGCCATCCCTGGTTGTTTGGGATGTTTGGGCATCGTTGCTGAATCCCAGCAAACCAAGAATTTTCCCTCTCTGGCTACTCTTTAAAATGGCAGGATCTCCCATCAGGGATGATAAAATTGTGCTTGGAGCTGTGATGAATGGCTTTGTTTGAGATGTTCAGCCTCTCCTCTGCCCCAGTTATTCACTCCACGACAAGGGGAAGTTCTGACAGACACCAGACACGTGCAGGTGTGAAGGAAAGGGCTCTCTCCTGCTTCCTCAAGGAAAAAAAAAGCACAGAGCCAAGTATTTGAGCTGTTGTAAATCTAGAATTGTTCAGGTTGGAAAAGGTTTTTCAGGATCATCCAGTTCAACCATGAAATGTATGTGATAAATAATAAACTGGGTCTTCAGGCTCTCAGTTCAGACATGGAGTTCTGGATCAAATCCTGGAAGACAAACCAAAATTTATATTGAGGTAAGGATTTCACAGCAGGGCTCAGGATGCTCCTGTCCTGGGTCTCCATTATCTTCCTTGCTCAAGGTGGCTTAAGAGGAAAAAAATCTGTGTTTCTTCAGGTGACAGCATTGGTGAAAGTGGGAAATTTTAAAAAAAAAAGGAGGGGGGGAATGCCATCTCTGTCCTTGAGGGTGTGAGTTCTTCTTTGCCACTTGAGAAATCAGCTCTGGGAATGGAGAAATCCATTCTATCAGTGTCACTAAACCCAGGCATCACCCGAGGGCAGGATGGTGACAAGGTTAAGGGCTGAGCTCAAATTCTCTGCACCCATTGCTGTGGGATCACCCAACTCTTCCAGCAAACTGGAAAATCTGAATTTCCCCTCCTGACCTGCCCTAGAGCTGCACAGAATCCCAGCCCTGCCAGTGAAATGTGGAAAGGAATAACTAACTCCACTTGGCTCAAAGAGGTGTTGAAAATCTAAGGAAATTGGACAAAAACGAACTGGCAACAGCTTAGAGGGATCCAGTTCATATTTTTTGGTTACTTGAGTCTCCTGGGCTTTGCAGTTTAATTTGAGCAAATGTTTCATTTGGCACTGCTGGTTGTTCAGTAGTTCTCCAGGCACAGGGACAAATATTTACATCTCACTCATTTTGGTAGCAGAATTGCAAATCTTTCAATTACTGGATATTAAGAAGTCGTGAATTTGCTTTGTTGATATTTTATGTCAGCTGTCTTCTGTACGTATTTATTTGGAAAAACTGAGGAAAACAAATCTGTTAGCAGCTCCAAAATAAGACCCATATCTTTAAACCCCAGAATCCTGTCCTTTCCATTCATTCCAAATTCATCAAGGAATTCACTCTAACAGGCAACTGTTGAAATCCACGTACGGTTTTTATTTGTGTGATGAAATTGGTATTTTAAATGTATTCAGGCACTCTGCATGCATTAAAATGGCAGTACCAGCTACATGTGGGTCTCTAGTCCAATTAGCACCTCAGGACACTCCTGCAGTATTAAATAAGAGTAATAATTGCCTATGAATAAGCAGAGTATAAAGCAGGAGATAGAGATATGGCTTCTTAGTGACCTGTGTGCATTATGCCTCAAATCCCTTAATCAGATTTGTGCCGCTTGATTCTTCCATCCGCAGAAATTCAGCTGGAGGATCAGGGCCTAAAGTAGTAAAAAATCAATTAATACGACTTTCTAATTTGTGCAGTTGACAAAAAAAAAAAAAAAAAAGAAAGAAAAATGAAAAAAAAAAACCCGCATATAAATAGGAGACATTTTTCTCCTGAAGAGGGGCCGTGCTGAAAGATTTTTTAATTGGATTTTCATTGTGATTGACAGCGCTTGATTATGACAGTAACTTTATTTGGCTGGACTGTTAGAGCCCCCTTGTTCAGGGTGGTTTTTTCCTTTTTTTCCCCATCAAAGAGCTTTTTTTTCTCGGTGCCATTCCCGGCGGAGTTTGTGAAAGAGCCTTTTAGCACCTTTGTCGCCGCCATCCCTGGTGACGATTGGGCCCAGCTGCTCGCGGGTGGCAAAATGCTCCTCTCAACAAAGAGAAATCTCCCTCGAATCCATAATTTTAAGAGCTCCAGAAACCTGTTGAGGATTAGAAGTAGCTTTAGATGTGAAATGAGTGTTAAGTATTAGTAATCGGGAGATTAGGGCCCCGGGGACAACGGGAGATAAACAACCGCAATTAAGGCAAATCTGCCAGAGTAAACAAAATTGAGCAGAAACAGATGCCCTCACCATTTTGGGGGATTGATTGGAGGGCACCGAGGAATCGATTTTTGTCTTGTTTACACTTCCAAACCCCGGTGATAAACTAAGGCTAAATATTTCATAGCGCCTGATTTTAGTTAATTTTTCTCGGCTCCTCACAGTGACCAGGCCCGGCCTTCACAGGGAGCAGCTAATTGCCTATGAAGGGCCCCTGTGTTTAAATGGGCTTGACAGGAATTTAAATTTTCTTTCAATCAACCTCTGTGCTCACAGCCTGCTCCAGTTTCTAATTTTTAAATTAAACATGATTTCTTTTTTATTTATTTTCGAGGGGTGGGGGGGGATTTTTTTCTTTTTTTTTTTTTTTTTTGAAGCCGCGGCCTCCCATCCAGAGCCGCGCTCCCAGGACTGGGAACACTCAAATTTATTCAGTCTGAAACATCAAAATCCAGCCAGGAAAAAGTCCCTTGTCCCATAAATGTTCATTTTCCTGCTCGGATTTGATGGGAGAGGTTTGGGGGAACGCTCAGCTGGTGTAAATGGGGCTGGGGAGAGCCAGGTTTCCACCAGGAAAAGCTCCCTTAAATTTAGATTAAAATACAGCTCTGAGCGTGGAAATGGTGGTGGTGGCCTCGGTCGTTGTGCAGTGACCTTGGGAGAGATTCAAAGGAATTTATTTTTTTTTCCCCAAGCCAACTAGTGGTGATATATTTTGCCTTCTCTGTGTTTTCAGCAGAGCTCTGTGCTTTTATTCCAGCGCGGTTTCATACCTGAGCTTTCTCTGCTCCTCAGACGAGGGCATTTGGCAGCACCTTCACCTCAGTCATTTAATACTTTATTTAGCCCCTTTACAAATGTTTTATTTAGTCCCTTTACAAATACTTTATTGAGTCCCTTTACAAAGGCTGGCAGACACAGGGATGTTATTTTGCACTCCGTGCAGGCAGCACGTAGCCATGGAATGCAGGATGATCGTCGTGGTACTTTTAAAAACAACTTGTTCATTTGCAGAAACTTCATCACAAAAATGCTAACGAAGTACGAGCTGTTTCATTCTCCCTTTTTGCTTCCAGCCACATCATTTTCAGGGTTTTTTTTTTTACTTTTGTTAATTGTTGTTATTTGTGTGTGCATGCACACAGCGTTTTCTTCTCCGAGGTTTGGGTGAAAAACATTTAGGAGATTGTTTCAGTTTACTTCAGCTTAGTAATTTGCTTAGCACATTTTTTTTTTTTCCCAGTATAAAAACTTGGGGAAAACAGTTGTTTTCTTCACCCTTCTCCCCCAGTGTAGGGGAACACTTAGTCCTCATTTGGAGGTGCTGTAGGGAACATTGAGTCCTCCATTTGAAGGAAATACTGTGGGGAACATTTAATCCTTGTTTGATGGAAATTCTGTATCAGTTTTTAATTCCTGATGAGCTGTTTGGTGTCAGTGAGCCCATTCCTGTGCTGGAGCTGGGGACACTCCTGCAGGTGCAGCTCAGGTGATTCTGGTGTGAATCTCTGCTCTTTCTGAGCCCCCCACTCCTTCATTCTCATCACAGCCACGTCTTGAAGCTCACACATTGAATCGATTTCAAATGAAAGCCCAGCAGAAGAGGAGCTCCAGGCACAACACCTAATGAGCTCCAGCCACTAATGGGCACTGAGGCCACAAACCAGACCAGAGCTGGGCAAAAGTCAAACCTCTCCCATCCCTGAAATGTTGCACCGAGCGTTTCACTGAGCTGAGCTGCTTCTGTTGTCGACAGCTTGCTAATGTTGACAGACTCCATCAGCCTTGGGCCACTCTCCCCATTCCTCCTCTGCAGCTCTTCTTAACCTCAGCAGCACTTGCAGAAGTAAACTCCAATTAGATTTCGCTTGCTTTAGTTTGTTTTAAGAGTCATAACACAAAAACTGAAGTACCTTTGGTGGGAGCTCGTTTGGAGCTGAGCAGCGCCAGGAATGCCAAGGACAGTTACTGGTTTAACAGCAAATATCAAAAGCAAAACTGCTGTTGAAAGAATGATCTGCAGATGGGCAAATAGATTCCTCTGTGCCACAGCCAAACCCTAAACTCTGCAGTGAATTTCAGACCAGTCTTTGCCACAGGAAGGGAACAAATAACAAACCCAGGGTCCTGCAGGAGGAGAGGTTCAGTGGTTTGAAGTCAGGACCACATTGTGGAGCAGAGCTGCTCTGGTTCCTGCTGCTCTGACCTGAAAAATTCCCTCTTGACCCTTTGTCTGGTGAGGAGTTGCCAGCTTGGACAAGTGAGGTCTCTGAGATCTGGTTTGGGGTCACCAGCTGTCCAAAGCTTGGAAAAATAAAGCTTTAATCATAAGGAAGAATCTGTAATGCTGTTTAAAAATGGAAATTCAGGTGAGGTGTGGAGCTCTTCAGGTTAAGGTGTTGAGGTCGAAGTTAAGTTGTTCTTCCTCTTGGTCCATCCATCATCCATCCATCCTGGGGACTGTTGTTATTTGAAGAAAAATTCTGCAAATTGCAGGAGAGTTTTGGTGCCTCAACAAAACTAAGCCAGCTGAAAATCGCTTGCAAAGAAATTGGTCATATAAAAAGGAAAAATGCATTGGTGAAAGTCAATCTACAAATAGATAAATAATAGGGGGAAAAGTACTTCTCAAAAAAAAAAAAAAAAAGGAAGAAATGTAACCCCAAGGCTTCAGTGCTTAGCTGTGTTACCCATTTTTGGTTTGTATCATCTTTTCACTGTCTCCCATATCATCAGAGGGATAAATTCATTAGTGTGCTAATCTAGGTAGCCATAGTTCTAAGGCTGACCTAGGCTAATCTGCCTTTGCAATTTCAAGAACTATGTCTGACTCCTCTGAAAGTAACCTTAAATTGTAGTCTTGTAAGAATTCCAGAGCTGTATCCTTCACTCCTTCTCCTAATGAGGTTATGACCAAATGCTCATTATAATTGCTTTAGACTCCTTTTAATTTTCAAGCTTATTAATCATAAGAAGAGTTATTTAAAATTGCATAAATTAATCTTAGATTAAAAGCCCATCAAAGCCTCGAAACAATTAAGAATAAGTAGGATTTCCCTGGGGCAGCAAGTTTTATTTTAATAGTGTAGTCAGGTGGATATCAGAACATTGAAGTATGGTAGTGATTAATGTATGCAAAATTTAAATGAGAGTTTTTAAATGGCAAATCTAAATCACATATTGACCTAACTGTAGGCTTTAACTGCATTGTCTGTCATATATTTAAACTGTTTAGTAATCAACATTTTAATTACAGTGTATGTTAGGGAGGCCATACAACAAACAAAAGTCTCCACTCCCCGAGTGGAGCTGCTCAGCAGGCTGGGAAGGAGCAGAAATCCCAGGAAAAGAATCAGACTCGGTTTTCTGTGGGGATGTGTGGCCTGGAACAGAGAGCAGGCAGAGCAAAAGGAATAAAATAGGAATTTATTGAAAGGATGCACCTTGGGCAGTGCAAGGCCTGGATGGGGATGTACCCAAATCAAATCCCAGAGGGATCCTGGTCATGAGTTTTACACTTTTATAAGTTTTGGTTCATTCACACATTGGGGTCAATTATCCAAGCACAGCCCCAGCTATGAGGTCTCAGCCCCCAGTTTGCCCCTTTCCCTCCCATTGCTTCTGCTTTTTGGGTCCTTGATTCTCCACCTGGGAAAGGATTTTTTTTTGTCTAACTCCCCTATGAAGAGAACTTACTAATATGAAGTTTCAGAGGAGCAGCAGAAATTCTGAAAAATCTAAAAGCTGAAACCCAAGGCATCAGCTGTATTCTTGTTCATCTCCACCCAGAAAACGCTCAAGGTTGTGCTCAAGGTTGTGCTTGGAGCAGCCTGGGCTGGTGAAGCTGTCCCTGCCCAGGCCAGGGTGGGACAGGCTGGGTTATAAGCTCCTTCCAGCCCATGTTTTGGGGTGCCATGGTTCTGTGGTTCTGTGATTTCCTGCCCTGCTCTGGGGTTACTCTGGGTTTGCTGGAGCCTGTCTGGCACAGCCAGCACAGTCCTTGCCCTCAATAATCTGAGGACAGGAACAGGAGGCAGAACTGGGCCAGCAAACACTCGCTCCCAGATCAAGCTGAGCCTTGCCAGTCCCAAGGAGGAGCTGGAGTTTTAGGGTTAAGCTCAGGCTGTGATCTGCAGTCCCATTTGGAAGAGACAAGGAGGCTGCAGCTGACCTTGCTGGGGACACTGGGGACACTCTTGGCAGACACACACACTGAGCCTCACAGTCCCTGCTGTTCCAAGCACTTCAGGTGCTCACACTTTGCTTAAAAGGCTTTAAAAAAAAAAAAATCCCAAATTTTCCAAAGGAAAACAAGAGATGGAGCAGCTGGATCCCACTTGACCAGTGTCTTGCAGGGTCCTTTCAGCTCTGGATGCATTCTGGCTCTCTGTGGGTTAAGCTGTGCTCATCCTGCAGAGCTTTTACCCCACTCAAGCCTCAGAAGCTGCGTGGAGCATCCCCTGAGGATGTCCTGCCACCTTCTGTGCCTGTGAATTAACAATGTTTTGGGAGTCTGCAGTGAGAGAATTGGCCTGAGGATTCCTTGCTGCTATTCCTGGCTGTGGGAGCCGCAGTTGGATACTGTGGGTAGCTGGCACAGATAATTAGAGCAGCTTTTAGTGTGGCTTGTCCTTGGAGGCAGCAGCTCGAGATGGAAAATCCAGCACTGGAGGCAGGGGTGGAGTGATGAAATCCTGACACGTGCTGAGGTCACTGCAGGGGAATCTGGGGTCAGTTTGGGGTGGTTTGGGTTACTCAGCTCTTTGTGTTCCCTGGAATTCTGGAGTTTTATTTGGGTTATTCAGCACTTGGTGTTTGCAAGAGCCCTGGAATTTTATTTGGGTTATTCAGCACTTGGTGTTTCCAGGAGTCCTGGAAAGCTGTTTGGGTTATTCAGTTCTTTGTGTTCCCTGGAATTCTGGAGTTTTGTTTGGGTTACTCAGCTCCTTGTGTTTCCTGGAATTCTGTTTGGATTATTCAGCTCTTTGTGTTCCCTGGAATTCTGGAGTTTTATTTGGGTTATTCAGCTCTTGGTGTTTGCAGGAGTCCTGGAATTTTGTTTGGGTTATTCAGCACTTGGTGTTTCCTGGAATTCTGGAGTTCTGTTTGGGTTACTCAGCTGTCTGTGTTTCCTGGAATTCTGTTTGGGTTATTCAGCTCTTGGTGTTTCCAGGAGTCCTGGAATTTTGTTTGGGTTATTCAGCACTTGGTATTTCCTGGAATTCTGGAATTTTGTTTGGGTTACTCAGCTCCTTGTGTTTCCTGGAATTCTGTTTGGGTTATTCAGCTCTTTGTGTTCCCTGGAATTCTGGAATTTTATTTGGGTTACTCAGCTCTTGGTGTTTGCAGGAGTCCTGGAATTTTATTTGGGTTACTCAGCTCTCTTTGTTTCCTGGAATTCTGGAATTCTGTTTGGGTTACTCAGCTCTCTGTGTTTCCTGGAATTCTGTTTGGATTACTCAGCACTTGGTGTTTCCAGCAGTCCTGGGAAGCTGGTGTATCTCCAGAGCTTTGTGTTTGTCCTGTTGGAGGTCAGGTTTGTCTCCCATCAGACATGAGGATTTCCCCTGCAATCCATGCCCTGAGTGAATTCCAGGAGCTGTGAGCAGCACAGACACCTCAGCAGCCGTGGGAGGAGCAGCTGGGATGTGCTGTTGGACATCCAGCTTGGAATTTTTTGGGAATTGGAGGGATGAGCTGCCAGCCAGGCTTTCCTGATTTAACATTTGCTCTGTGGCTTTCCTTTGAGCAGAGCACCTGCCCTGGGAGCAGCAGGAATTTGGTGGTTTGCTCACATTTCTCATGGAATTAGTGCTGGGATTCTGCTCAGGTGGAAAACAGATTCCAGCAGAGAGGTGAGAGGATGCTCTTCCCATCCCCAGCTCCTACTGCCAGGCAGGAATTAGGGAATGGCAGGGTTTCCACTTTTAGTCTTACCAAAGGAAAAGCTGCATCTGATGCATTCAGAGCATGCCACCACCACCCAAAAAACTGCTGCACCTTCCTCACCCCCCCTTTAAAAGAATTCCACCAAAAACCTTCAGGTCAAGCAGGGACTGAGCTTCTCTCCAAGCAGCCTGAATCCAGCTATAATATTTCTTTTCCTCACCCCTCTTCTTTAAAATAATTTCACCAAAAACCTGCAAGTGCAGCAGGGACTGAGCTCCCCTCCAAGCCTGCAGCAAGCTGGAATATTTCTTTTCCTCACCCCCCACTTTAAAAGAATTCCACCAAAAACCTGCAGGTCAAGCAGACACTGAGCTCCCCTCCAAGCAGCCTGAATCCAGCTGGAATATTTATTTTCTTCACCCCCTCTTTAAAAGAATTTCCCCAAAAACCTGCAAGTGCAGCAGGGAGTGAGCTCCCCTCCAAGCAGCCTGAATCCAGGTGTAATATTTATTTTCTTCACCCCCACTTAAAAAAAATCCCACAAAAACCTGCAAGTGCAGCAGGGCCTGAGCTCCCCTCCAAGCCTGCAGCCAGCTGGAATATTTATTTTCCTCACCCCTCATTTTAAAATAATTTCACCAAAAACCTGCAAGTGCAGCAGGGACTGAGTTCCCCTCCAACCAGCCTGAATCCAAGTGTGATATTTATTTTCCTCACCCCCCTTCTTTAAAAGAATTCCACCAAAAACCTGCAAGTCAAGCAGGGAGTGAACTCCCCTCCAAGCAGCCTGCAGCCAGCTGGAATATTTATTTTCTTCACCCCCTCTTTTAAAAATAATTTCCCCAAAAACCTGCAAGTGAAGCAGGGAGCAAGCTCCCCTCAAAGTAGCCTGAATCCAGGTGTAATATTTATTTTCTTCACCCCCACTTAAAAAAAATCCCACAAAACCCTGCAAGTGCAGCAGGGCCTGAGCTCCCCTCCATGCTGCAGCCAGCTGGAATATTTATTTTCTCTGTTTGTCTGAGGCTGTGCTTTCCTGCACACTGTCCTGATGGAGCCCTGCCCAGCCAGCGTGCAATGCCCCCAGCCCTAATGTGCCATTAATGATAGGTTAATGTACAGTAAAATGTTTTTTGGACTCTGGGTTCATTACACTTCTGAGTGCAAGGTCCTTGTGCAGAGAGCCCAAGGTCCTATTGCATTATATCATGCAATAAAAATACCCTTTTCATATCACACACTAATAAACTGTATTTGAAATGCTGGCTGAGGGCATGGCCATTGTCTTCATAGGCTGGGCTGCAACAGTTGGGCTCTTTTTTATTTTTATTTTTTTGTGTGTTGAGTTGGAATTTTATTTATTTTTTTATTTTTAAGTAGAATGCAGAATTTGTCTGTGCTGCTTGGTAATGAATGGAGAAAGAAATGTGCAAAAAAAAGGTGGCACCAATGCAGTGCCTCTCATTCCCCAACCTGCCTGGCATGAGCAGGAGGAATTTTCTGATCATTTTTCTCCCCAATCAGCCTCTCACTGTCCCAGAGGGGAAAAAAAATCCAAGGAGATGTTGTGGGTTAAATCTGAGTGATATTGGGATTTCCTGTCCTCACCCCTGCCATGGTCTGTGCCCCAGGGGACACCACCCTGGGAGGAAAATCTCATTTTTTGGTGATTTTCAAGGAAATTGGGGCTGGTCACTGCCAGGATTGTGGATTTTGTTTTGTTTTTTGGATTTTTTTTATTTTATTTTTTGGTTTTTTTTGGTTGGGATTAAATGGTATTTTTAGTTTGGATTCAGATGTTGATTCATTTTTATTTATTATTTATATTACAGTGAGTTTTATAGTGTTTTAAGTTAACAAGTTTAAAATTGAAATATATTTTAGTAAGGTTTTTAAGGGTTAATTGTTTTATTAAGAAAAGTTATTTAAATTATTTTTAACTTAGTAAGTAACTATTTATGATCCTCAGTAAGAATATTTTTATTTAATTAAACAAGATTACTTAGATTTAAGAAGAAGGTGAAAAAGACTAAAACCTCCATTTTCTATATATATATTACTATATTCTAAACCCTTCAATTCTAAGTTTTAAATTTTAATTTAAATGTTAAGTTTACACACTTCTGTTCAAACTGCCCAGCTCTACCATTGAGTTTTGGGAGTTTTCTCCATGAGCTCAGGACAAAAGTTGTGTTTTCCTGGGGGTCAGTTCCTGCCAGCACAGAAAGTTTCAAATTCTCAATTTCCAGGGTCCCACCAAGTGCCAACCATGGAAAAGGAAAATGGGAAAATGGGAAAATTCCCCTCTTGGGCCCTGCTCTGCAAACACAACATTGGAATTTGGTTTTATTTTAGAGGATTTCCTTGGTGCTCTGCAAACATCAACATTTTAATTTATTTTTATTTTAGAGGGATCCTTTTTTGTGGGAGACTCTCCTTGGTGCTCTGCAAACACAACATTTGAATTTATTTTTGTTTTAGAGGATCCTGTTTGTGGGAGATCCTGAATCTCTGCAAACACCAAGATTTTATTTTATTTTTATTTTATTTTTATTTTAGAGGATCCATTTTCATGGGAGAGACTCTCCTGAACCTCTACAAGCACCAACATTTTAATTTATTTTTATTTTAGAGGATCCTGTTTGTGGGAGATCCTGAAATTCTGAAAACACCAACATTTTAATTTTTTTTTTATTTTAGAGGGATCCTTTTTTGTGGGAGACTCTCCTTGGTGCTCTGCAAACACAGTATTTGAATTTATTTTTGTTTCAGAGGATCCATTTTTGTGGGAGAGACTCTCCTGAACCTCTACAAGCACCAACATTTCAATTTATTTTTATTTTAGAGATCCTGTTTGTGGGAGATCCTGAAGCTCTACAAGCACCAACTTTTTAATTTATTTATTTTAGATGATTCTTTTTTGTAGAGCGATCCTGGAGCTCTACAAACATCAACATTTTATTTTTTTTTATTTTAGAGGGTCCTTTTTTGTGGGAGATCCTGAACGTCTACAAGCACCAATATTTTTTTATATTTTATTTTAGAGGATCCATTTTTGTTGGAGAGGTTCTCCTTGATGCTCTGCAAACACAGCATTTTAATTTATTTTTATTTTAGAGGATCCTTTTTTGTGGGAGAGGCTCTCCTGAAGCTGCTCCCTGGGAGTGAAGTTGTTACCTGCTGAGCTGAAGGGATTTGGGGCTCTGGGTGATGATTTTTGTATTTGAATTTTGGATTTTGAGGCTCTAGGTGATGATTTTGTATTTATATTTTGGATTTGAGGTTCTGGGTGATGATATTTGTATTTTGGATTTTGGGGCTCTGGGTGATGATTTTTGTATTTGTATTTTGGGTATTGGGGCTCTGGGTGATGATTTTGTATTTGGATTTTGGGGCTCTAGGTGAGGATTTTGTATTTGTATTTTAAATTTTGAGGCTCTAGGTGATGATTTTGTATTTGTATTTTAAATTTTGGGGCTCTGGGTGATGATTTTCTATTTGGATTTTGGATTTTGAGGCTCTGGGTGAGGATTTTGTATTTGTATTTTGGATTTCCTCCACCTGGAGCTGGCACCTGCAGCCGTGCCCAGGTCTGGGGCTATAACCTCAGGGTGGGTTATTATAAAAAAAAAAATTATTTTATTTTTTTTTTTAGGCCAGAGGAGAAGGCCATGAAAGCAAATTGCTGGATTTTAGGGGTGGCTAAAATGATGGAACTTTTACCCTTGAATAATGGCAATTTAATTGACTGGGCTAAATGATTGATGGGGGTGAGCAGGGAGCTGGAATTAGCAGAGCTCTGTGCTCAGGGGGGCTCTGCCCTTTGAATTCCCTGTCAGATATTTAAATCCTCCCCCCCTGTGAAAGAGTTCGAGCTGTCTGGGGGGACACTGCAGAAATGTACCCTTTATCAAGAGAACCAGATGAGACAAGTTCATTTAAAAAGCCTGGTTTGTCATTGTTTATCTCATTTTCAGCCTTGACACCCAGAATTAGGCAGCCTGTCCTGCCTGACCTCTGCAGCTCCCAGCTCCTCTCCCTGCAGCATTCCCAGAGCCAGGCAGCAAAAAAAAACCAAAAAACCAGTTTGGGGCTGGGTTTTCAAACTGGTTCCTGCTGGCTGGGCTGGGTTCCAGGTATTTTTAAAGCTGAATATTCAAAAATTGGGAAGGAGGTGGTTATTGCACACCAATAGCAATAAAAAAAAAAAAACAAAAACAAAACAGTTTGGTGCTGGATTTTCAAACTGGTTCCTTCTGGCTGTGCTGAATTCCAGAAATATTTAAGGCTGAATATTTAAAATTTGGGAAGGAAGTGGTTATTGTACACCAATATCAGGCCAGTAAAAAAAAAAGCCAGTTTGGTGCTGGTTTTTCAAACTGGTTCCTGCTGGCTGGGCTGAGTTCCAGGTATTTTTAAAGCTGAATATTTAAAATTTGGGAAGGAGGTGATTATTGCACACCAATACCAGTAAGAAAAAACAGTTTGGTGCTGGATTTTCAAACTGGTTCTTTCTGGCTGTGTTGAGTTCCAGGGATTTTTAAAGCTGAATATTCAAAAATTGGGAAGGAGGTGATTATTGCACACCAGTAGCAGTAAGAAAACCAGTTTGGTGCTGGACTTTCCAGGTATATTTAAGGTTGAATATTTAAAATTTGGGAAGGAAGTGGTTATTGCACATACCAGTAAGAAAAACAAATCCAGTTTGGTGCTGGATTTTCAAACTGGTTCCTTCTGGCTGTGCTGAATTCCAGAAATATTTAAGGCTGAATATTTAAAATTTGGGAAGGAAGTGATTATTGCACATCAATATCAGACCAGTAAGAAAAAAACCAGTTTGGGGCTGGTTTTTCAAACTGATTCTTTCTGGCTGTGTTGAGTTCCAGGCATTTTTAAAGCTGAATATTTAAAATTTGGGAAGGAGGTGGTTATTTCACACCAGTATCAGTAAGAAAACCAGTTTGGTGCTGGATTTTCCAGGTATATTTAAGGCTGAATATTTAAAAATTTGGGAAGGAAGTGGTTATTGTACATACCACTAAGAAAAAAACACAGTTTGGTGCTGGATTTTCAACCTCTTCCCTTCTGCCTGACCTCTGCAGCTCCCAGCTCCTCTCCCTGCAGCATTCCCAGAGCCAGGCAGGGCTCACCAGCAAAAAAAACCAAAAAACCAGTTTGGGGCTGGGTTTTCAAACTGGTTCCTGCTGGCTGGGCTGGGTTCCAGGTATTTTTAAAGCTGAATATTCAAAATTTGGGAAGGAAGTGGTTATTGCACACTAATAGCAGTAAGAAAAACCAGTTTGGTGCTGGATTTTCCAGGTATTTTTAGGCTGAATATTTAAAATTTGGGAAGGAAGTGATTATTGCACATACCAGTAAGAAAAACCAATCCAGTTTGGTGCTGGATTTTCAAACTGGTTCTTTCTGGCTGTGCTGTTTTCAGGTATTTTTAAGGCTGAATATTCAGAAATTGGGAAGGAGGTGATTATTGCACACCAATACCAGTAAGAAAAACCAGTTTAATGCTGGATTTTCAACCTCTTTCCTTTTGGCTGTGCTGAGTTTCAGGTATATTTAAAGCTGAATATTTAAAATTTGGGAAGGAAGTGATTATTGCACACCAATATCAGGCCAGTAAGAAAAAATGAGTTTGGTGCTGGATTTTCCAGGTAATTTTTAGGCTGAATATTTAAATTTGGGAAGGAAGGGATTATTGCACATACCAGTAAGAAAAAAAAAAAACAGTTTGGTGATGGATTTTCAACCTGTTTCCTTCTGGTTGTGCTGTTTCCAGGTAGTTTTAAGGCTGAATGTTTAAAATTTGGGAAGGAGTCTGAGGAAATCTGAAACACACAAAATAAAAATAAAAATAAAAATAAACACAAAAATAAAAATGAAAAAAAAAATAAACACAAATATAAAAATAAAATAAACATAAAATAAAAATAAAATGAAAATAAAAATAAAATAAATATTAAAAATAAAAATAAAAATAAATATAAATATAAATATAAATATAAATATAAATATAAATATAAATATAAATATAAATATAAATATAAATATAAATATATACCCCAAAATTCAATGTGCACACCACAGCAGGCAGGCTCACCTCTCCAGGCCAGGCAGGATCTGATCCCTGCACAGAAAATGCATTTCAAGCTTGCCCACATTTACCTTTGCTCACTCTTGCCCTGCAGTAAATCCCTGCAGGAATATTTAAGGTTTGTGGCTGTGGGTGAGCACAGATTGCTCCAGGGCTCACTTGGATTTGTGGCTGTGGCAGCCCCAGGATTTATTGTCCCTGTCCCAAGTGCTGGGGCTGGCATTGTCCCCTCTCTGAGGTGACAGCTCTGTCCTGCTGCATTTCCCTGCTCTGCTTTGCATTTTTATTTGGGTTTTATTATTTTATTTTTCCCTCTCTGCCCCTTCTCCCAGGGGAATTTCCAGAGGATTCTCCATTCCTGCACTGCTCCCTGGGTGCTTTGGGGATGCCAAAAAAGGAACCTGGGGGTGACAAAATCATGGAGGGCAGGGTTGAATTCATGAAAAGATTTCAGAAAAGGGCTGGAGACCTTGGAGGAAATCTCCAGTAATTCCCTGAGACATTTTTAGGTGCTGAGCCAACTGCCAGTGCCTCTTCTGGAGCTGCTGCTGATCTGATTTTCACTCCAAATCTTGCTCAGAAAGGCCAAGCCAGGTTTGATGCGCTCCTGATTTATCCCCAGCTCTGTGGGGTTCTGTGAGAAATGTTTTTATTTAAATATTTGTATTAAAAGCAGTTTTGGAAGCAGATTTTGGCACATCCTTGAGCACTGGATGTCTTCCTTGGTTTTTGGTGCCTGGCCTGAAAATCCACCAAGATTTGCAAAGATCCTGCTGAGTTTAAAATCAAATAAATCAGAAAAAAATCGACCACCAGATTCTGAGAAACAGCTTCTGGTAAAAATAAAAAAATCCCTGAGAAAAATCCTCCCTGGAGCAGGACAGTCAAAACATGGGGAATCTGAGGAGCAGTTTCAAATTAAACTTATTCCTAGGAAAAAAGAGAAAAGTGTGGAAAGCCCCAGGTTCTGGGGGGAGATAATTTTCTACCCAAAACCAGCCCTTCTAATAAACATTTATTTTACCTTTTTCCTGCATTTTTCCACCCAAATCCAGCTCAGTGCTGGGCGAACCTCACCCTGTCACCCCCTGCCCTGTCCAGGGTCCCTCCCCTGGATCCCCTCTGGGCACTGGAGGGTTGGGGGATGTTAAAGAGAAGAATTTTAGGGCACCACACAGATCTGTGAACAGAGGAGCAGAGTTTTCTGGGATATCATTTTACCATTCAGCTGCCTGGAAAGGGGCTGGCTCAAAACATAATGAGAAAAGGGAATATCAACAACAAAAAAACAACAAAAAAATAAAAAAATAATGAGTTAGTGTGTTACAGTTTAAGCTACAAGTTGATTTTCAGCTTAAGCTAGAAGTTGATTTTCAGTTTAAGCTGGAAGTTGATTTTCAGTATAAGCTAGAACTTGTTTTTCAGTTTAAGCTGGAAGTTGATTTTCACTTTAAGCTAGAAGTTGATTCTCAGTTTAAGCTGGAAGTTGATTTTCACTTTAAGCTAGAAGTTTTTCCATTTTCTTGCAGTGGGAAATTCTGAGATCTTCTCTCTACTTGCAACATGGCATTTTTGTTTGTGAAAATCCTTTTGCTTGGTAAAAACATCTTTTCTCTGAATCATAAAAGTTTTTTTGTAACTCACTTTCTTACCCACCCACCAAGCCTGGCTCAGCAATTCTTCTCTGTATCAAAACTTCTATTCCATCATTTCTATTCCTCCCTCAGACTCTGCACTCAGAAACCTTTCTGTTACACACAAATACCTGTGAGATGTTGCTGTCCCAGCTGATGTCCCCTGTCCCTGCAGGGCCACCCCTTCGTGCTGCAGTACAACGATGGCCACGCTGAGGTGGTGTCCATGTGGGTGTGCAGGATGCTGGAGGAGCGGCGCTCGCAGGGGGCGCAGTGAGCTCTGAGCCCGGGGATCTGCTCTGTCCTGGGATCTGCTCTGTCCTGGGGATCTGCTCTGTCCTGGGAATCTGGATTGTCCTGGGAATCTGCATTGTCCTGGGATCTGCACTGTCCTGGGAATCTGCATTGTCCTGGGATCTGCACTGTCCTGGGAATCTGCATTGTCCTGGGATCTGCACTGTCCTGGGAATCTGCATTGTCCTGGGATCTGCTCTGTCCTGGGACTGTGCATTTATCCTCCTGGGAATCTGCACTTGTCCTGGGATCTGCATTGTCCTGGGACTCTGCATTGTCCTGGGAATCTCTATTTGTCCTCCTGGAAATCTGCATTGGTCCTGGGACTCTCTAGTTATCCTCCTGGGACTCTGCATTTACCCTGGGAATCTGCATTGTCCTGGGAATCTCTGTTTGTCCTCCTGGGAATCTGCATTGTCCTGGGGAATCTGCATTGGTCCTGGGACTCTGCATTGATCCTGGGAATCTGCATTTATCCTCCTGGGATTCTGCACTGTCCTGAGGCTCTGCATTGATCCTGGGAATCTCTATTTGTCCTCCTGGGATCTGCATTGTCCTGGGAATCTGCACTGTCCTGGGATCTGCATTTATCCTGGGACTCTGCATTTATCCTGGGACTGTGCATTTATCCTCCTGGGATTCTGCACTGTCCTGAGACTCTGCATTGTCCTGGGGATCTGCATTGTCCTGGGAATCTCTATTTGTCCTCCTGGGAATCTGCATTTATCCTCCTGGGACTGTCCAGTTATCCTCCTGGGACTCTGCATTGTCCTGGGGCTCTGCATTTACCCCGGGAATCTCCAGTTATCCTCCTGGGACTCTCCAGTTATCCTGGGAATCTCCATTTGTCCTGGGACTGTGCATTTATCCTCCTGGGACTCTGCAACTTGTCCTGGGAATCTGCATTGTCCTGGCACTCTCCATTTATCCTGGGACTCTCCATTTGTCCTCCTGGGACTCTGCATTATCCACATAATTTTTACTTCATCTACTTCCACCACCCTGGGACTCTCCATTTATCCTCCTGGGACTCTCCATTTATCCTGGGAATCTCCATTTGTCCTGGCAATCTCCATTTATCCTCCTGGGACTGTCCATTTGTCCTGGGACTCTGCATTATCCACATCATTTTTACTTCAACTACTTCCACCACCTTCGGACTCTCCATTTACCCTGGGACTCTCCATTTAACCTCCTGGGAATCTCCATTTATGCTCCTGGGACTCTGCATTTATCCTGGGATTCTGCCTTTATCCTGGGACCCTGGGACTCTGCCTTTATCCCCATCATTTTTACTTCATCCACTTCCCAAAGCATCGACAGAATCAGGAGATTTGTTGGCTGCCTTTTCCTTTTTTAAGGATTTTTAATTGTTTCTTTTGCTGCTGAGCAATTATCTTCAGTTATACTCTACACAGCCTTAAAGCAAGTGTTTTATATCTCTGGTTTTGAGTCACTGAGTGCTCTGTTTCCTGGCTCCAGAGTATTTTTTTACCTGTTGCTCCTGTCTGAGTGTCCAGAGGATTTCCTGAGGAGTTGGTGGCTGTCTCTGAGCGCAGCAGCCACAAAATCCTGGCTTTAAATCTAAAACAAAACAGACCAAAAAAAAACAAAAAAAAGAAAAAAAAAGAAAAATGTCTGGGTTTGCCCACCCTGTGAGGGTGCCAGCATCACACCAGTGAGTGACTGGGAATTCCCCTCTCTGCTCCCAGTGCCTTCTGCTGGGGGATGGGGATCAAAATCCCAAAATCCTGAGGGTTGGAGCATCCAGAGATCAGGCTGAGCCTGAATCACACAGGGTTTGGAGGAGCACAGGGAGCTCTGGAGCCAGGGAATGCTCACCTGGAGAAGGGAAAGATCCAGGGAATGCAGAGCTGGAGAGGGATGGGATGGAGGGACAGGACACTGGGGATGGGTGGGATTTTGGGAATAATCCTTCCCTGGGAGGGTGGGGAGGCCCTGGCACAGCACAGGCTCCAGGTTTGCTGTTCCAGGAAAAAGGAAAGGCTGCAATGGCTCTGCTGGGTGATTCTGATTCCTGTGAACGTTTCCAACACAGATTGGATCAGTCCTTGTGTCAAAATGCTTGTTAAAAGGAAAAAAAAAATTAAAAATGGATGTGAGAGGAAGGTTTGGGGTGAGTGAGTTGGGTGGGAGGAGGTTGGGGTTTGTCTGCTTGTCTTTGCATTAAAAATAAACTTTTGCTAAAAAAAGAAAAAAAAAAGACTCAGGTAATTTATTTTCTACCAACAGCTTAACCCCCCACCACACACAATTCAGTGAAATATTCCTCCCAACCCACTGCAAATCCTAAATGTTATTCTGGAAGCAGCCCGGAAAAGACTTGCCTTCCTTCCTTGGAGGGATCGTTTGTCTTCTTTTGAAGTGTGGAGGTTGCAGGCGTGAACTTAGAGACTAAAGTTTGTCTTAATTGCTCTGATGTCACAACCTCGCTGGCAGATGGGAGCGCGATGGATGAGGCAGCAGCCCCGTTCCTGCAGCTCCTCTGGCTAAAGTGAGACAAATTCCCTCCCCTGAGCCGGGCAGGGCATCGGCAGCGCTGCCGTTCATTCATCCCTAACAGTCTGCAGCAGCAGAAAAGATTCCTCTCTCTCTCTTTCGCTCGGATTTGGTTTAAAAATCAGCAAAGCTGGGGTTTTCCTGCTGCTTTTTCTGGTAGGGAGGTTGGGAGGGGAAGGCTCACCTTGGAAATCTGTGTGGGATGGAGCTGGGGAAATTTCCTGGGGTTTTGGGGGTTTTTTTAAAGTGGTGATGGAATTAAAATTCGCTTGGTTCATCAGTGTGATCAGTCAGGGAACTTTGGGGCCTCCATCCCCTTTCCTCTCCCAAATGCTTGGATTCAGAGCAGTCAGGGATGGGAATGAACTCCAGGGATGGGAATGATCCCCAGGGATGGGAATGATCAACAAGGGATGGGAATGAACTCCAGGGATGGGAATGAATCCCTGGGATAGGAATGAACCCCAGGGAAGGGAATGAACCCCCAGGGAAGGGAATGATCCCCAGGGACGGGAAACCCAGGGATGGGAATGAACCCCAAGGGTGGGAATGAACCCCAGGGATGGGAATGAACCCCTGGAAAGGGAATGAACCCCAGGGAAGGGAATGATCCTCCAGGGATGGGAATGAACCCTCAGGGATGGGAATGAACCCCAGGGAAGGGAATGATCCCCATGGATGGGAATGAACCCCTGGGATGGGAATGAACCCCAGGGATGGGAATGATCCCCATGGATGGGAATGAACCCCTGGGATGGGAATGAACTCCAGGGATGGGAATGATCACCCAAGAATGAGAATGATCCTCCAGGGATGGGAATGATTCTCCAAATTTTCCTGGCAGTGCTGGGTGCAGGGAAGGGGCTCAGCGATGCTGCTCTCCACGCTGACCCCGAGCTGGGGATGTTTTTTCCCTCTCTCCTCCTTCCTGCTGCAGTTTTTTGGGGTCTGAATTCGGGGCATTTCTCGGCTGCAGGAAATGCAGCAGTTTCACACCTACAGCCGAGCCCTGCTCAGGGGTGGCCCAGGGCTGTGATGAAAGCAGAAGATCCCACAGATGCAGAGCGACCCCCAAATCCCACTCCTCATCCCACACCTCTCTGCCTCGCCTCCTATAACCCCAGTGATGACAATTCCCATGGGAGCATGGATGTGGGAAAAACGGATTATATCCCACATGTGCCAAAACTTCCAATATTTCCCACATTTCCCATTGCCAGGCAAAGCTCCTGTGAGAAGAGCCCGTGGAAATCCGCCTTTAAATCAGCACAGAGCTATAAAATATTTTGTTTCTGGTATCCCGTGGGCAAACCCAGCCCGCTGTCAGCATTCCAAAGGCAAAGTGTCCGTCTTTGTTTTCCCAAGAACAGCCTGAGGAGCCGGGAGGGGAGGCGGGATCCTTTACCTGTGGCTGTCCCCGGGCTCAGCTCCGGCAATGTGATCGCTTTAATAACCGAGCAATCACCGGGAGCAGCTCCTGGGAGCTCCATCCGATCCCTTGGATACCCGAGAGCAAAAAGCGAGCGGGGGGATTGGAGCTGGGAGCGCCCTGGGTTGATTTTCCTCCCGGTCCTGCAGGGAAAGTTCAGCTGGAGGCATCCACAGGAAAGGCAAAACCTGGGAATTTGGGGCTTTGCTGGGAAAATTAAAAGGTGCAGGGAGAGCGAGAGAAGCGGCTCCACAGTGAGGAGCACTCGGCTCTGTGGCCCCCGCTGTGCCCAGGACAATCCGAGAGTCACCAGATGCCACCGGAGATGCTGCTAGGAACCCCCGGGGCTGGGAGCAGGAGCTGCAAATCCCAATTCCAGGATGCTCCAGGGGTGCCCAGGCTGCTCGGACACATCCCCGTGCAGGGACGGGCTCTTCCTTCACTGCCCTTGGGATGTGGAACCCCCGGAGATAAACCCGGTTATAAACCCAGAGATAAACCCGGTTATAAACCCGGTTATAAACCCAGTTATAAACCTAATTATAAACCCGGGGACCCGTCCTTGCCCAGCTGCCAGGGCCGGCCTGTCGGGGAACAAACCCAATTCCAGCTGTTTGCTCTGCAGAGGATCCAGCTGTGCCCCTCGGCACCCAGGGCTGGGTGTTTGGGGTGGTTCTGTCCCAGCCCCGGCCCCGAATGCTGTGTGATGTCCCTGTGGTGGGGGGCACAGGGGCTGTGCAGGGGAGGAACTGGAGCCGTGGAATGATGTGGGATCGGTATTTTAGGATAACTCATCTTCAGCATTCCCGGGGGGGCTCGCAGGCACCAGAAATTTGGAGGGATCAGGGCACCGTCCCCTAAAGTTTGTGGCCTCCTCCTGCTCCCCCAGCTCACTGGACTGGGAAAACCTGAGTGAGATAAAAAGAGAGATTTAAAAATCTACAATTGTAGTATTTGGTCACATCGAATAAAAAAAAAAAAAAAAAAGAAAAGAAAAAAAAAAGGCAACAACCTTGTGCAAGCTGCTCTAGTGGAAGGTGTCCCTGCCCATGGAGGTGGGGTTGGAAGGAGAGCAGCTTTAAGGTCTCTCCTAACTCAAAGCAGCCACAGCGAGCTGTGATCCCGAGCCTTTCCCGTCGGGAAGCTGCTGCCGAGGAGCTGCGTTACCTTCAGCACGGGCTGTGTCCATAAAGCAGCGGCCAGGACAGGATTTATGGATTGAGCCTTCCCGGCTCCCGAGCCGCTGCTGCCGCCGCTCCCCGCGCGGCCGCTCCCGGCGCCGGGCCCGCGCTGCAAGTTCAAGGTTTGGCAGAACCCGGGAGGGGCTGAATGGCAAATGGATGTCTGGGTTTTTTATGGGCAGCAGCAGCAGGAGGAGGAGGAGGAGGAGGAGGAGGAGGAGGAAAACTTGCCCGAAGCCGAGGCAGAGCTGCCGCCCCCCCGCAGGTGAGTGCGGAGCGAAGGGGACGGAGCCGCTGCCCTCGCCCCGTCCCTGCCAAGGTGTTCGCGTTCACCTGATCAATAAAGTGATCGTGTCCATCGATCCCGCGTTCCTCCGGCACAGGAAAATCGGGATTTGAGGCGCAGGGAGCGTTTGGGTGGGCGGGGAGGTGAGGGGCAGGGGACAAGGTGACAGCGGCGGGGCCGGAACTGAGGCACACAGCGGGGATGGTGGGGACGGAAAAGGGGATGTGAGGTGGGGATGGTGATTCTGTGTCCCCAGCCCGGGCTGGAACCCCCGCCCGGCTCCCGCAGCTCCCCCCGGCCCGCGGGGCTCGGCAGCCGGGTCAGGCGGAGGGTGCCCGGCCCGCTCCCTCTGTCAATGTCCAGTAATTAAAATGTCACCGTTTAATTTTCAGGCCTCTCGGAGCAATCTTTTCCTAATAAAGAGTCTAATCGAAACGCTCTTTCCCCCGCCCGGGCGGGAAGGGCCGCGGAAGAGGCTGCGGAGCCGCCGCGGATCGATGGAGAGAAGCCCGGATTGATCGGCCTCTAAAATTAAATTTATTGGGGTCATGGTTTTATATGGTGCTGATACAACTGTTAAATGGGGAACATTCATTTCCAATAGGAGGCGTTTATTAAACTTCCACTGAATTAGACCGCCGTGATTTATGTGGCAATCTCGGCTCAGCCCTCCAGGAGCGCGGGGCCTTCCGCGCCCGCCACGCGTGATTATTTATTTATACACCCGTGACACGGCTCCCTAAGTTTTAACCTAAATTATCCGCAGGCTCCGTCTGCCAGCGGCAGCGGCCCGGGGAGCGGGCAGGGGTGGGGGGTCCCGTCGGGGCTCAGCGCCCTCCCCGGCCCGGGGCGGGTCCCGGGGGGGTCCCCGGGGGTGTCCCCGCTTTGGGGGGCGCCGGAGCCCGCAAATGTCCCGGCTCTCGCGTGCGGCGATCGTTGAGCGTTAATTAGAAATTCATTACAATTAAAAGCGCACACGCCTTAATTACATCTGATTTTTAATTCCGAATCCGTGTTTACACAGTAAGCGAGACGTACCTCCTGATTATCCCCAATACTCTTTATACTGTACTAATTATGTAAATTAAACCTAATTAACTGACAAAAACTGCAGTCAATTCAACTGTTAAAAGATACGGCGGTTGCGGGGAGCGGGGCCGGGGTCGGGCCCGGGGCCGTTCCTCGCCCCGGGGCTCCGCGCCGCCGTCGGGGCGAGCCGGGGCCGCCTCCGCCGCTCCGAGCTCCGCGGGCACCGGGGAGAGAATCAGGGCAGAACCGCGTCCTCCCGGAGCCCCCCCCTTTCCTCCCGGTACCGCAGGAGCGGCTCCGGGCCCGGCGGTACCGGCTCGGTCTGCTCCCGGTGCCCCGCGGTGGCGAGCGGGGCTCACCGCGCTCCTGCCTCCGTATGGCTCCGGGAGGGGGGGCTGGGGAGGATAAATAATTAAAAGGCGAGGAATAATTACCGGCTCGGGTTGCGATCATTGCGGGAAGGCCGCGCCGCAAGGCCCGGCCGGAGCTCCCGGTCCGCGTCCCCCCCGACGGGGCGGCCCGGGGGGATGCGCGGCCGCTGTCCCGCCTGGAGCGCGCTCCGGCCGCGGAGGGGAAGGGGAGGCTCCGCACCTGCGTTTGGCTCCGCGGCGGCTCCGCCGCATCCTCCCGGTGCCGCCGGTGATGGCGGGGAAGGAAGGCGCGGGGGCACACACAAAAGTGATAGCTGCGGGCGATCCGCGCCGTTATTAACTTCTGTTTGATCGCTGTAATTGCGCCGATCGCGGCCGGACACGATGATTAATTACAGTTTAATTAACGTGGCCGTGACGAGCGCCGCGTGCGGGTGCCCAACCCGGGCAGGGATGCGGCGAGAGGGCCCCGCCACGCCGGCACGACCGGCGGACACCGGAGCGCCGGGTGCCCCAAGCCGCTCCGCCGGTCCTGCTGGCCGGTCCTGCCGGTGTGGCGTGAGCCCCGGTGGCGAACGAAAAACACGAGCTGGCCGCGCTCTGCCCTCTCCTCCCGGAGATTTCGTTGCCGCCCGCCGTCCCCCCCCTCGGCCCCGGCACCGCTCCCGCACCCGCGCCCCGCACCGGAGCGCGCATCCCGGCTGCGGGAGGGATGCGCGGCAGCAGCGCATCCCCGATTTCGATGCGGTCCCTCCGCCGCTCCCCACGGGCTCCTCTTTTCGTTACCGCCCGCTCCCCACGCAAACTTTGAACGAGCCTCGCTGCCCCCGGGGCGGCGGCACCGCGGGAGGCGGGCGCGGGGGGGGGACACGGGGGCGCGGAGCCCCACGCGGGTGCGGTGCGAGGCTGATCCCCGCTCTTACCTCGGGCAGCCCGGGCGGGTCCCCGCTCGGTGGCGGCCCCCCACGCCCTCCCCCACCCCCCCTCCCGCTCCCTCCCCGTTCCGCCGTGCCTTAAAGCCGCGCCGTGATTGACTGGAGCGCATCGGTGATTGACGGCGGCGGGGTCCCGGAGGCCGTTAATGTAAATATGCTGGTGCTAAGTGGGTGTGTCTTCCCGTTATTTTAGCTGTCACCGGATCAATGTGCAGCGTCTCCAAGTACGGATCCGGATCCTCCCTCGGTGGCGCGCCTGGTCACTCGCTCTTGTTGCATCTCGCCCGGGCGGACGCGGCGGCGGCGGCGGGGCGGGCGGCGGCCCCGAGGCGTCGGTGAAGGGCGCGCCCGCTGCCCGCCCGCCCCGCGCCCCGCAGCTTCGGCTGCCCCGGGAACGGGCTCGCCGCGGACGGGCCCCCCCGGCGGATGGCGGCCCCGGCCCCGGGCTGCGGCCCCTAGTCCCGAGCAGAGCCTGCACGTCCAGCCGGGCTCCGCGGCGCGGTGAGTGCGAGCGGGCGGCGGGTGGGGATGGGGATGGAGATGGGGGGAGGCGGAAAGCGGAGCGCGTTTTCGGGAGTCGCTCCCCGTTATTTTGTGTAATTACCACGGAAGCGGCTTAAGCACCGGGAGCCCTCCCCGCTAAGCCAATTTGCCTGGCTCGCTGCTGCCCTTCTGCTACGTGCGGCGGGGGCTGCCCGCCCCGGCCCCTAATCCGCCCGTGCCTAATCTTAGCCTGCCGGGGACGCGACAAAGGGGCTCCGGGCCACCGCGCCCACCGCGGGCACCGAGAGCCAAGTTTGGGCCCGCCCGCTCCGGCCCGGGGCTCGGGCCCCCGGGAGCCGCCGGCCGCATCCTCCGGCGCGTTTCGTTGGAGCCCGCCGCAAACCGGCACGGCACGGCCCGGCGAGCCGGCACAAAGAGAAGGGAAGGGACGCGGCACCTCCCGGCGACTCGGCCAGGGAGGAAGCGCAGGTGCTGACCCCGGCTCCGGGATGTCCTTGCCCCGGGGCTCCCGGGGCCGCTCGGCCGCGCCCGGATGCGGCGGCGCTCGGTACCGGCGGCCGCGGGGCGGGGGATGCGCTCCGGCCCCGCCGGACCCCGCCGGTCCGGGAGGGTCCTGCGGCAGCGCCCGAGGGGCTCCGGGTCGGGGCCGGTAGCGGCGAGCGAGGAGCGGCCGGGCCGTGCAGCGGGGATGGGCCGGGAGCGGCGGCGGGGCCCCGGGAGCGGCGGCGGAGCCCCGGCAGCGCCTCTAACCTGCGCCTCTCCCCGATTTTGTTTTGCAGGGGCGTTTTGGGGGGGAATGGAGGCGATCGCCAGTCAGATGGGAAATGGGAGAGATGCAAGCTCCTCCCCAAATTCAAAGCAAGAGCTGCAGCCGTACCAGGGCTCCAATACCCTCAAGCCCAACCAAGTGGGTGAGACCTCCCTGTACGGCGTGCCCATCGTGTCCCTGGTCATCGACGGGCAGGAGCGGCTGTGCCTGGCGCAGATCTCCAACACGCTGCTCAAGAACTACAGCTACAATGAGATCCACAACCGGCGCGTGGCCCTGGGCATCACCTGCGTGCAGTGCACGCCGGTGCAGCTGGAGATCCTGCGGCGGGCCGGGGCCATGCCCATCTCCTCCCGCCGCTGCGGCATGATCACCAAGAGGGAGGCGGAGCGGCTCTGCAAGTCCTTCCTGGGCGAGCACAAGCCGCCCAAGCTGCCCGAGAACTTCGCCTTCGACGTGGTGCACGAGTGCGCCTGGGGCTCGCGGGGCAGCTTCATCCCGGCGCGCTACAACAGCTCCCGCGCCAAGTGCATCAAGTGCAGCTACTGCAGCATGTACTTCTCGCCCAACAAGTTCATCTTCCACTCCCACCGCACCCCGGACTCCAAGTACACCCAGCCCGACGCCGCCAACTTCAACTCCTGGCGCCGCCACCTCAAGCTCAGCGACAAGACGGCCACGGAGGAGCTGTCGCACGCCTGGGAGGATGTCAAGGCCATGTTCAACGGCGGCACCCGCAAGCGGACCTTCTCCCTGCAAGGGGCGGCCGCCGGCGGGCCCGGGGCCGGCTCCCCCGCCGCCAAGGCCGCCCTGCACCCTCCTCCGCCCGCCGGCCCCGAGCTGGCCCCGGCGCACAAGAGCCTGCGGTGCAGCGGGCAGGAGGCTGCGGGCGAGCGCGGCGCGCTGGGGCTGGCGGCGGCGCACGGCGGGGCCGCGGGCGCGCACGGCGGGGCGGGCGCGGTGCGCAGCTACCCGGTGATCCCGGTGCCCAGCAAGGGCTTCGGGATGCTGCAGAAGCTGCCGCCGCCGCTCTTCCCCCACCCTTACGGCTTCCCGGCCGCCGCGTTCGGACTGTGCCCCAAAAAGCAGGAGGAGGCGCTGGGCGGCGCGGGGGGCGGCGAGGCGGGCAAGGGCGGCGCGCTGCCCCCCGGCATGTTCTGGGGACCCCCGCACCCGCACCCGCACCAGCCGGCGCAGCCTCCCCACCAGCCCGGCGCCGCCAAGGACAGCGGCGTGTACCCCTCGTTCCCCGTGTTCTGGCCGGCCGCCGGCAGCCTGCCCGTGCCGCCCTACCCCGCGCAGAGCCCGGCCAAGGCGGCCGCCACCGCCGTGGTGGTGGCGGCGGCGGCAGCGGCGGCGGCGGCGGCTGCGGAACCGGCGGGGCTGGCGGGGCGGCACGGGGAGCTGGAGGGCTCCGAGCCCTCGGGCAGCGGCCGCAGCAGCGCAACCCCCCAGGAGGGCGCGGGCGCCGAGGGCGAGCGCTGCCCCAGCGCGCTGTCGCGGGCGGCGGGCGAGGAGGAGCGCTCCGGGGACGAGGCGCTGCTCGCCCCGCTGCCGCTGCCCAGGAAGGGCAGTTACCTGTCCGCCTTCCGCCCGGTGGTCAAGGACGCCGAGAGCATCGCCAAGCTCTACGGCACCCGCGAGGCGTTCGGCGGCGCGGGGCCCCGCGGGCCCGGTTACCTCTCGCCGGACTTCCTCAGCGAGGGCAGCTCCAGCTACCGCTCGCTGTCCCCCGGGGGGGACACGGCCGAGGAGCCCGAGGTGGATGTGGAGTCAAATCGTTTCCCGGAGGATGAGGAGGAGGAAGCCGCCGCCGTGCCCGCCGTGGGCCCCTCCGAGGGCCGGGAGCCGCCGCCCCCACGGCTGCTGGCCGGGCCTGAGGAGCCTCCGCCCGACGGGCCCGAGGAGAAAGCGGCCGAGGCGGGGGCGCAGGAGGGCGGCCAAGCCCCCGACGGCAGCCCCGAGCGCAGCGGCAGCAGCGGCGCCTACGAGGTGCGGGACCGGGGTGGGGGGGATCTGCCCTCGGGGGTCCCCTCGGGGCTGGGGATGGGGGGGTCTGCCCCGAGGGGACCGGGGATGGGAGGGGATCTGCCCTCAGGGGTTCCCGCAGGGCTGGGATGGAGGGGATCAGCCCTCGGGGGTCCCCGTGGGACAGGGGATGGGGATCCCTCGAGGGTCCCCTCGGTGTCGTGATGGGGGATCAGCCCTCGGGGGTCTTCTCGGTTCTGGGATGGGGGATCAGCCCTCGGGGGTACCCGTGAGACAGGGGATGGGGGATCCCTCGAGGGTCCCCTCGGTGTCAGGATGGAGTGATGTGCCCTCGGGGGTCCCCGCGGGGCCGGCCCGGGTCCTGACTCGCTCTCTTGCAGGTGTTCGCTCCGGAGAGGGGGGAGCTGCAGCCGCTGAAGCCCGCAGCCGCGCTGGGAGCCCCCGCCGCCTTCCTGTGCACCCCCGAGGCGAAGGGTAACGCGGGCTCAGCCCCGGGGGGGACCCCGCGAGGCCGCTTTCGTTTGGGGGCTCTCGGGGGGAAAAAATAAACGAAACAAACGGGATCGGGGCGGGGAACGGGGCCGGGGCCCCCCCCGAGGCCGGGGATGCCGCCGGGGCCGCGGCCGGTGCGGCGGGGATGGGCCAAGCTCCTGCCCACAAGCTCCTTTCCAACTGCAAAGCGATTAGGATGTCCTCTAAGAAGGTTTTAACGAGGGCTTTGTCCGTAATTATGTAATTAAGGATATATCAGGACCATACTTTCGTTGCTTACGGTTGAAAATCGGTTTATTAACTTTTAAGAGCAAGATAAAGAAGACAATCACTCGGCGGCAGAGGATTTAGAGGGCAGAAAATCCTATCAGGACCAAAGGAATGTGGCTCATGCCAGCCCTGTAAATACCGACAGAGGTAAGCACCGCTCCGCGGGCGCTGCGCGCTGCCCCGGCCGCGCTGACCCCGCTCCCGTCCCACAGGAGAGGACGCGCTGCCCATGGATGTCACCGCCACGCAGCTGCTGGAAAAGGACATCGAGAACCTGGCCCGAGGTGAGCAGCGAGGCTCGGGGTGCGGGGCTCGGGGGTCGTGGTATTTGTGTTTTGTGCAGGAGTGATTAACTCCTGTGATTAATGTAACGTAATGCGATTAGCGCCGCGCTGAGCCGCCTCCAGATGGAAAAGTGCGGGCTCCCCTCAACCCCGCCGTGTATTTTTAAAACAGATGAGTTACAAAAACTGGTCCTGGAGCAAATGGAGCTGAGGAAAAAGCTGGAGAGGGACTTCCAGAGCCTGAAAGGTAGCGCTGCCCCATCCCCCGGGCGCGGTGCGGGAGCGGAGCCCGCAGCGGGCGCGGTGCTCACCCCCGGCCCCACAGATAACTTCCAGGACCAGATGAAGCGGGAGCTGGCGTACCGGGAGGAGATGGTGCAGCAGCTGCAGATCGTGCGAGGTGAGGCCGAGCCTATTCACACTCCCATTTTTAAAAATTTCCTTTCAAAATATTTAATTTCATTTTATTAATTTCTGCTTTTTTTTTTTTTGTTTGTTTGTTTGATTGTTTGGGTGAGGGGTTTCCGTTTATATTTTTTTTAGGTTTTTTTGTTGATTGTTTTTTTTTTTTTTGGCGGTGCGTTTTTTGGTTTTTTTGTTTGTTTGAGGTTTTTTGGTTATTTTTTTTTTTTGTTTCACTCTATATCTTTTGTCGCCCTCCAATCCCTCCCGCGATTTCGAGCTGCCCCTCAAACACACGGCCGCACGGTAGCGAACGAAACCTTCCCTCTCGCAGTCACTTCCCCTCGTGCTAAATTTACAAACCGAGCCAGGAACACCTCCCAGTGCCCACCTTTGTGCCCCCATCCCCCCTCCCCTCCCCTTTGGGTGCCGGGGGGCTCAGCGGTGCCGCTCCCCATCACAGACACCCTGTGCAACGAGCTGGACCAGGAGAGGAAAGCGCGCTACGCCATCCAGCAGAAATTAAAAGGTACCGAGCAGGGCTCGGGAGGTGCCGGGAGGGACTCGGTGACAGCTCGGGGGTGACACCCGCGTGTCTTGCAGAGGCTCACGACGCGCTGCACCACTTCTCCTGCAAGATGCTGACCCCGCGGCACTGCACCGGGAACTGCTCCTTCAAGCCGCCGCTGCTGCCCCAGTGAGCCCCCCCCGGAGCCCCCCACCCCCGAAGCCATGCGGGCAGAGCCCACCCAAGCCATTCCCACGAGGAGAAATTTGTACATAGAGGACTCGGAGCCCGGCTTTGCTCGGACTGGCGCTAAGGGCGGGGGGCGGCCCCGGGCCTCCGCCTCCCCCTCCCTCCCCGTGTGTCCGCTTCTTCCACCCTCGTCCAGCCTGGAAACAAAAAAAAGTGGCGATGTGCAATGGATATAAATGTACTGTGATTCTCTTGGTACAGTATTTGTCGGATTTTTATTTATTTATTTATTTATTAATTTATGATGTATATTTATCCTCTCTCTTCCCCCCCCTTTTCCCCTTCTTTCCTCCCTCCTTTTCCCCCCCATCCCTGTAAATTCTGGATGTTGACAGCACTTTAACGGGCCCGGAGCACAACAACGCTCGCCCGCTCTGGGGACATCCCCCTCTGTACGTGATTTTGGTTCTTTAATAAAAACACACTTGAAGAAGCTGCCTGCTGCTTGGGGCTGGCCCGGGGCTCGGGGGTCTCACAGCCCCTCGGTACCGGGGTTTGGGGGTCCCACAGCCCCTCGGTACCGGGGTTTGGGGGTCTCACAGCCCCTCGGTACCGGGATTTGGGGGTCTCACAACCCCTCGGTACCGGGGCTGGTCCAGGGTTCGGGGGTCCCACAGCCCCCTCCGGTACCGGGGCTGGCTCTGAGTTCGGGGGTCTCACAGCCCCTCGGTACCGGGGTTCGGGGGTCTCACAGCCCCTCGGTACCGGGGTTTGGGGGTCTCACAGCCCCTCGGTACCGGGGCTGGCCCGGGGGTCCGGCCCGCTCCTCCCCGCCGCCCCCGGAGCTCATTAGTGCCCATTTATATTCTCGTTTCACACATGAAGGTGTCGCGTTAATGAGCTCGGAGAGCGGAGGTGCGCGCACACCTATTAGCCCGGAATACCCGGGTTTAGCCCGGAATTAATGTGGGAGAGCAGCGGGGCCGGGATGGGGAGCAGGAATGGGATGGGGAGAGGACCGGGATGGGAGAGCGGGACAGGACCGGGATGAGGAGCAGGAGCGGGATGGCGAAGCGGGAACAGGAACGGGATGGGGCAGAAGGACCGGGATAGGAAGCGGGACCGGCAGCGGGGCGGAGTGAGGCTGCACAGGGAGAACTCCGGGGGTGGCACCCCAGGACTGGGACCGGGAGGAGGGATGGGGGGTCCAGGAGCATCCCGAGAACCGGGAGCATCCCAGGGATCAGGACCATCCCAAGAACCGGCATCATCCTTGTGGTCAGAAGCATATTTGGGACCAGGAGTACGAGAACCTGGAGCATCCTTGGGACCAGGAGCATCCCGGGAACGGGGAGCATCCTTGGGCTCAGGAGCATCTTTGGGATCAGGAGCATCCCGGGCACCGGGAGCATCCTTGGGACGGGGAGCATCCTTGGGATCAGGAGCATCCTTGGGATCAGGAGCATCCCGAGAATCGGGAGCATCCTTGGGACCAGGAGCATCTTTGGGACCAGAAGCATCCCGGGCACCGAGAGCATCTTTGAGACCAGGAACATCTTTGGGATCGGGAGCATCCCGAGAACCAGGAGCATCCTTGGGACCAGGAGCATCCCGGGCACCGGGAGCGGGGCAGGGGTGGCACAGGGCAGGGGGCACCGGGGGTGCTCCGGGGTCTGAGCGCTGCCCACGGCGGTGCGAGCCGGAGCCGGGAGCTCCGCGGAGCTGTTGTTAATTAGCGCTGGGCTCATTAAGGCCGTTCCGCGGGCTGGGCCGCCACCGCGTGGGCTCAGCCGGGGCTGCAGCTCCTCACTCAGCTCCGTCCCTAATTCCGACCTCGGGATCAGCTGGGCAGGATCAGCTGGGCAGGAGCAGCATCCCCCACGCGTGCCCTGAGGAAGAGGAGGCCTCAGACACGGTTGGGATGAAGGTTTAAAACCCTTGTGGGGGAAGCCTGGATGAGGTTTGGGGGGTTTTTGTTTGGGTCTCAGAGAAAATCCTCGAGGTTTCGTTGCCCCATCCTTGGGTTGGGCTTGGAGCAGCCTGGGACAGCGGGAGTTGAGTGAGATGAGATTTAAGGGCTCTTCCGAGCCATTCTGGCATTTTGGTGACAGCCATCCTGCCCAGGACATCCTGAGCGCGACACCAGCCCCTGCACGGGGACAGGGGGCGGGTGGCACCTGCACAGGTGAGTGCGGGGACACGGAGGGGCTGCGGGGACACCGAGGGGCTGCGGGGACACGGAGGGGCTGCGGGGACACGGAGGGGCTGCGGGGACACGGAGGGGCTGAGAGCCCCAGGGAATGAAACCCTGGGTGAGAGAACCAAACATCGGCACCGCTTTGCAGAGGGGCCGGGAACTTTTTCCTGTGCCTCTCTGTGTCCTTGGTGCCACCCCAGAAGTGACACACGGGGGGTGTCCCCACACCCAGCTGGGTTTGTCCCCACCCCATCATTTCCTGCAGCCCCCCCTGTCCCCACCTGCCCCAGCGGTGCTCCCCACACGGGCACCACGATGAGCCATTAGCTGTATTAATATTTCCCCACTACTTAGCGCTCATTAAAATGTGCTTTGCAGAATTTAATATGCGACTTGAAATGACACAACGTATTAAGTGCTTAATATAGTAGAAATTATGAAACTATTACAGTCTAAGTAATATGAAATAATTAGAGTGAATTAAACTTCACCGGCAGAATGAGGGAAAGGCTTCAAATCTTTTTATTCTTTTTTTTTTTTTTTGTGCTGGTGTTTAGTCTCAAAATAGCCGAATGCGGTAATAACCCCTGAAAACAAAGCACCAGAGTGAGGATTTTTTTTAAATAATTCAAGCAGGAAGGAGCCTGTGCTGAATTTGGAATCGGGGGAAGCAGAAGGTCTGCTGGCTGCAGCTGATGGAGCTGCTCTTTCAGGCCAGTGGCACCAGACCCGCAGCCTTGTCCCCATATGCTGCTCCCCCCGTGGCTTTGGGGACAGAGCAGCTCCTGCTGTCCCCTCGCAGGGGGGTGCACACACCAAAATCCCCTCCGGGAAAATCCCCAGCAGCGATTTCCCCCCTTGGGGAGCCAGCTCGGGGTTGAATTTTGGGATTTTTTCGGCTGGGGGAGGATTTGGGGCTGGGATGTCCCCAGGAGGGGCCAGGGGGTGGCGATGGGTGGGATTGTCCCAAAGCTCTGCTGCCACCCGTGTGGGTGGGATTTGGGGATGGAATTGTTCCCTGGGAGGGCGGGGATGGAATTCCCAGAGTAGGGGTGGCACTGGGGGGGATTTCAGGTCCCAGGACAGTGAGAGGTGTCACTGTGATGTGGCAGGGGTGGCACTGGGGGGGATTTCAGGTGCTGGGACAGTGTCCTTGTCATGGCAGGGGTGGCACTGGGGGGATTTAATGTCCTGGGACAGTGTCCCTGGATATCAGGGGTGGCACTGGGGGGGATTTCAGGTGCTGGGACAGTGTCCCTGGATGGCAGGGGTGGCACTGGGGGGATTCCAGGTGCTGGGACAGTGTCCCTGGATATCAGGGGTGGCACTGGGGGGGATTTCAGGTGCTGGGACAGTGTCCTTGTTATGGCAGGGGTGACACTGGGGAAGATTTCAGGTGCTGGGACAGTGTCCCTGGATATCAGGGGTGGCACTGGGGGGGATTTCAGGCGCTGGGACAGTGTCCCTGGATATCAGGGGTGGCTCTGGAGGGGATGCCAGGTGCTGGGACAGTGTCCCTGGATGGCAGGGGTGGCACTGGAGGGATTTCAGGAGCTGGGACAGTGTCCCTGGATATCAGGGGTGGCACTGGGGGGATTCCAGGTGATGGGACAGTGTCCCTGGATATCAGGGGTGGCACTGGGGGGATTCCAGGTGATGGGACAGTGTCCCTGGATATCAGGGGTGGCACTGGGGGGATTCCAGGTGCTGGGACAGTGTCCCTGGATATCAGGGGTGGCACTGGGGGGATTTAATGTCCTGGGACAGTGTCCCTGGATATCAGGGGTGGCTCTGGGGGGATTCGGGTCCTTCCCAGCCCAATCCACGATTCCAAGGAGGCGCCGGGAGGTGGCGGCCGCAGCATCCTCAGCGCTGCTCTCGCGTTTGGGGATGTCCCCAGGGAGGATTTGTGTCCTGCAGGGAATCACAGGCAGCTCCCGGTGCCAGCCTGGGAGGTTTTGGGCTCCTCATTGTCCCTGTGTGATGGGACAGCGAGCTGGGAGCATCCCAGGCTGGAGAAGGGACCTCGGGAGGGCGAATGTCGCATCTTCCTCAACCATCCAACACCTCCAGGGCTCACAGACAGCCCCGGGTGGGGCTGAAAATCCAGCCTGGTCCTGCCATGGGATTTCTGCTTTTCTCCACTGATGAAGATTAATCTGCACAGTGAATGTGCCTCCTCATCCTCCCCCTGCTCTGTGCTGTCAGAGAGGTCAAAAACTCCAAACTCTGCTGTGGCCACCAGGATCCCGTGGGAGAGGGGCCAGAACCTCGCTAAAGCCAAGGTGACAGAGCCCTGGTGTCCCCCAGTCCCAGTTGCCCTTTTCCCCCAGTCCCAGTTGCCTTTTCTCCCCAGTCCCAATTACCCTTTTCCCCCAGTCCCAGTTACCCTTTTTTTCCCCCAGTCCCAGTTACCTTTCCCCACTCCCAGGTGCTTTCTCCCCCAGTCCCAGCACTTCTGTGCCCTTTGGGTTCTGCCCACCGTGGATCCCTCATCCAGGGCCCTGAGGTGTTCCTGGAATGTTCAGGTGTGACCAAAACATGCCCTGAGCTGTTGGCCGCCTGCAAATTACAAAAAAAAAAAAAAAAAAAAAAAAAAAAAAAAAAAAAAAAAAAAAAAAATTAAAATACAATTTCTTTTTTAATTTTTTTTTTTTTTTTTTAAAAATCCCAGCTGTTTCAGGATCTGCTGAGGACAAGGTGATGTTTGGTCCTTGCCTGGCTGGAGGCTCCTCCTGCCTTATCTTAATTTTTTTTTTTTTTTTTTGGAAACCAATTTAATTTGAGCACTGGTGTGTCTGGCTGGCGTCCTTTGGGTTGAAATTCAGTATTTTAGGGGCAAGTGTTAGCAAGGAGCTGTGCATAAACAGGGGTGTCCACCCGTGAGGAGGTGTGGGTTTAATTAAATTGATTAAATTGAATTTTGGGTGCTAACACAACTTTTTGTTGTTGCTCTGTTGTGAGAAGGGAGTGAGCTGGGCAGCTCTGCCTCGCTCACAGAATCATTTTTATTTTCATATAAAGTGAACTCCATGATTCTCCTGGAAACTTTAAACATTTTCCTGCTCTTTAAAAACCAATAATCCCTTCCTTGGATCTCCCCTCTGCCTCTCAGTGGAGCTGTGGGATCTGCTGACTTTGGAGGGATTGTTTACATTAAGATATAAGATTTTCCCCTTTATTTGCTGTTATTTTGGAGATGTCTCCTCCAGGCTGAGCAGCTCCTCACCCTCATCCTCACCAGGATGTCACCATTTCTGTGTCACCCCCTGCAGGGGCAGGATCCACCTGGGCAAACCCTTTGGCAGAGGCCAGGAGGGATTTTTGGGAATCCTCTGGCACAGCTGGAAGGGCCATCAGTGTCACCCGGGGCCCTGCCAAGTCTAGCACCTTTTAATTTGCTTTTTTCCCAGGCATTCCTGGATTTATGGCTCAGCTCCCTCCAGAGGGTCACTGCACAGCACAAACTCTGCAGGAACTGCTGGAATTCCCTGGAAGGTTTCCACCTGAGCTGGGGCTGGCTGCTGGATTTTGGGGGAATTTGGGTTTTGGGAGATGTCTGTGGTGGTGGTGTCTGAATTCAGGGTTGTTGCTCTGTTGCCTGCTTTAAATTTGTTGTTTGCAGGTAGGGTGGATTTGGGAATGTGAAAATTGTGGAGAAATGAAGGAGAAAGGGGGGAAAGGGAGTAAATGGATTTTCAGCCATGCCTGTACCATGGTAAGAACATTTGGAGCTGGTTTCCATTGTGGGGAAAGCAGAAATTGGATTTTCAGCCATGTCTGTATTGTGGTGAGAAAATTTGGAGCTGGTTTGAATCTGGGGGGGAAAAGGAGAAAATGGATTTTCAGCAGTGCCTGTACCACAGTGAGGACATTTGGAGCTGGTTTCCATTTGGGGGGAAAAGGGGAAAATGGATTTTCAGCAGTGCCTGCACCAGGGTGAGAAAATTTGGAGCTGGTTTTCATTTGGGGGGAAAATGGATTTTTAGCCTTGCCTGCACCACAGTGAGAACATTTGGAGCTGTTTTGAATCTGGGGAGAAAAGGGGAAAATGGATTTTCATCCATGTCTGTACCAGGGTGAGAAAATTTGGAGCTGGTTTCCATTTGGGGGCAAAAGGGGAAAATGGATTTTCAGCAGTGCCTGCACCACAGTGAGGAGAACATTTGGAGCTGGTTTCCATTTGGGGGGAAAATGGATTTTCAGCCATGCCTGTACCATGGTGAGAAAATTTGGAGCTGGTTTGAATCTGGGGGGAAAGGGAAAAATGGATTTTCAGCAGTGCCTGTACCATGGTGAGAAAATTTGGAGCTGGTTTCCATTTGGGGGCAAAAGGGGAAAATGGATTTTCAGCCATGCCTGTACCATGGTGAGGAGAACATTTGGAGCTGGTTTCCATTTTGGGGGGGAAAAGGAGAAAATGGATTTTCAGCCATGCCAGCACCAGGGTGAGAAAATTTGGAGCTGGTTTGAATCTGGGGAGAAAAGGGGAAAATGGATTTTCAGCAGTGCCTGCACCAGGGTGAGAAAATTTGGAGCTGGTTTCCATTTTGGGGGGGAAAAGGAGAAAATGGATTTTCAGCCATGTCTGTACCAGGGTGAGAACATTTGGAGCTGGTTTCCATTTGGGGGCAAAAGGGGAAAATGGATTTTCAGCAGTGCCTGCACCAGGGTGAGAACATTTGGAGCTGGTTTCCATTGGGGGGAAAGCAGAAAATGGATTTTCAGCCATGCCTGTACCACAGTGAGGAGAACATTCGGAGCTGGTTTCAATCTGGGGGGAAAGGGAGAAAATGGATTTTCAGCAGTGCCTGTACCATGGTGAGAACATTTGGAGCTGGTTTGAATCTGGGGGGAAAGGAGAAAATGGATTTTCAGCCATGCAGCAGGGTGAGAACATTCAGAGCTGGTTTCCATTTGGGGGGAAAAGGGAAAATGGATTTTCAGCCATGCCTGTACCACAGTAAGAACATTTGGAGCTGGTTTCAGTCTGGGGGGAAAAGGAGAAAATGGATTTTCAGCAGTGCCTGTACCACAGTAAGAACATTTGGAGCTGGTTTCCATCTCAGCACCTGTCCAAAGCAAACAGCACCAGCCCATCCAGTTTGGGCTCAGGAATTGCCATAAACCTTGCAAGGGCATCCAGGCCAGCACAGCCCTGGAAACACTTCCAGGCCCAGCTCTCACTCCTTGAAAAACAAACCTTGGCAAGAGCTCCCTCCTCCCAATAAAAATTCCCTTTTCACAGCTCCAATCAAGTTTTCCAGAGCTGTGATCCAAATTAGAAACTGCACACAGAATCTCTGACCTGGGAGAAGGAGATGGAGCTTTGGATTTCATTTCAAGCAGCTCCAGGCTGGAAATTCCCAAAGTTCTCAGAGCTCTGGGGTGTCCCTGGAAATCTGGGACAACCAAATTCCTGCTGTCCCTGCTCCCAGCTTGTTGGAGTCACTGAGTTTAGTTCTCTCTGAATTTTTCAGACAGAAATCCAAGTGCAGGGGTTGAATTAAACTTTTTGAATGGATTGAAGGATGTTAAATTATTTATACATAAGTTTAGGTGTAAGTAAATTTTAATGTTGTAGTGGTTTTAATAAGCAAAAGGTTTAGATGCTAAAGGAGAAGAATAAGTTGTAGTGAAGGTAGAAAAATATATTGTTGTTTTTAGTAGAGGTTTTAGAAGTTTGTTGGGAGATTCTGTTTAGACAAAACAGAACTTCAGTGAGAATATTGTTTATATTTTTTAGATTAAACAAGACAGATCATACACATAGTTTATACACATCTTGGTGTGTGTTAGGAAATTAAAATTCTAACAGGTTAAAAGGCAGTTTGAGTTGGTGTGTTAATTTGTTGAAAAAATATTATATAAAATTATGTATTAAGGAAAGTTAGTGTTTTTATATTATTGTTTGCTGGTTCTGTTTTTTGCTATTGTTTTGTTATTTCTTTTATTTTGTTATTGACTTTTATTTTGTTATTTTGTTTGTTAGCATTTTTATCACTTGAGAAGCAGCTAGGAGCTGTAGTAACATCATTTTTTAGGACTTTGACAGGAGCAGCTTTTATTTTATTTAGGGCTCTGTTGTAACAAAACTTAGCAGAGACTTTGGTGACTGTGACTTTGCTTTTGTAATAAACAGAATTTTAGCCCCCATGAGCTGCTTCAATCATTTGAGATAACGAAGAAAATCCCCTGCAGGGCTCTGGGATGGTCCAGCCTGGAGAAGAAAAGGTTCTGGGAATATCTCAGAGCCCCTAAAGGGCTCCAGGAGAGCTGGGGAGGGATCCGGGGACAAGGGATGGAGGGGCAGCACACAGGGAATTGGAAATTTGGGATATTGGGAAGGGATATTCCCTGGGAGGGTGGGGAGGGGCTGGGCTGGAATTCCCAGAAATTCCATTTTTTTCACTCCTCCCTGCCTGATCCTGCTGCCTTTTTTTCCTCCCCATTTTTTGGCCCCATTTTTTTCCTGCCCTTTTTTTCCCCAACTTTTTTCCTCTGACTTTTTTTTTTGCCACTTTTCCCCACCCTCCATTCTCTATTTTTTTTCCTCACCCTCCATTCTCTATATTTTTTTTCCTCCACCTTTTTTCTGCTGCCTTTTTCCCCCCACCATTTTTGGATGTCCACACTTGGAGCAGCCTGGGATGGTGAGAGGAGTCCCTGCCATGGAACCCCTCATATTTCTGATCCTTTTTCTGCTCGTGTTTCACACCCTTTTCTCCTCACCTTTCCAGTGCTTTCATGCTTCTTAAACACCCCTTTTCACCATTATTCATCTCCATTTTTCCACTCCTCCCTGCCTTATCCTGCTGCCTTTTTTCCCTCCCCATTTTTTTCCTGCCCTTTTTTCCCCAACTTTTTTCCTTTGACCTTTTTTTTGCCACTTTTTCCCCATCCTCCATTCTCTATTTTTTTTCCTCACCCTCCATTATCTATATTTTTTTTCCTCCACCCTTTTTTTGCTGCCTTTTTCCCCCACCATTTTTGGATGTCCACACTTGGAGCAGCCTGGGATGGTGAGAGGAGTCCCTGCCATGGAACCCCTCATATTTCTGATCCTTTTTCTGCTCGTGTTTCACACCCTTTTCTCCTCACCTTTCCAGTGCTTTCCTTCCTCTTAAACGCCTCTTTTCACCATTATCCATCTCCATTTTTTCACTCCTCCCTGCCTTATCCTGCTGCCTTTTTTCCCCCCATTTTTGGCCCCATTTTTTTCCCAACTTTTTTCCTCTGACTTTTTTTTTTTGCCACTTTTCCCCCATCCTCCATTCTCTATTTTTTTTCTCACCCTCCATTCTCTATATTTTTTTTTCCTCCACCTTTTTTCTGCTGCCTTTTTCTCCCACCATTTCTGGATGTCCACACTTTGAGCAGCCTGGGATGAGAGGAGGAGTCCCTGAATGGAACTGGATGATTCCAGGATTCCAGGATTCCATGAACTCGTGCACTGAGCCTGGCTGTGGAAGGAGGAGCCCACACCACGCTCGATTTCCGTGCCTGGCTGGGCTAAAAGATGTTGAGGAATAAAAACCCCTGGAACGCTCAGGGCTCTCCTAATTGTGGCAGCACGCTGAATTCTGAGGTGCCAGGGCTTGTGAAACACCTCCTGAGAAACTCCTGGCACCAAAACAACCCATAAAAATAACATAAAAATAGCATAAAAATAACAGATGTGGGAAATCACAACCATGGGCTGAGATCCTGCTGCAGCTGAGCTCGGTGAGAACAATAGGCTGGGCTTAAATTGGTTTTTTGGGATTATTTTTGGGTTTTTTTCTTCACAGAAATGGTGGAAAGAACGGGAAAAAGGCTGGAAGTGCAGAGGGGGTTTTGGGTTTTTGGGATTTGTCCCTAAAGGAAGCTGGAGAATGAGATGGGATGGAGGGAGAGCCTTGGAAAAACTTTGGAAAACTTTGGGAGGCAGGGGAGGGTGAGGAGTTCTGGGGTGGATCCAAAGGAATGATGGAATTCCAGTTCTGGGGAATGAAGGAATTCCAGTTCTGGGATGGATCCCAGAGGAATGATGGAATTCCAGTTCTGGGATGGGTCCTGGGGAATGATGGAATTCCAGTTCTGGGATGGATCCCAAAGGAATGATCGAATTCCAGTTGTGGGATGGGTCCTGGGAAATGATGGAATTCCAGTTCTGGGATGGGTCCTGGGGAATGATGGAATTCCAGTTCTGGGGAATGATGGAATTCCAGTTCTGGGATGGATCCCAAGGAATGATGGAATTCCAGTTCTGGGATGGATCCCAAAGGAATGATGGAATTCCAGTTCTGGGGTGGATCCCAAAGGAATGATGGAATTCCAGTTCTGGGGAATGATGGAATTCCAGTTCTGGGATGGATCCTGGGAATGATGGAATTCCAGTTCCTGGGGTGGATCCCAATAATAAATAATTTTTCAAATCCCAGAAATTTAGGATTTTATATAAGGTAAATTCATAACTTTTCAAATCCCAGAAAACTGGCATTTTTGATGTGCAGGAGGAAATAATGAGATGTTGAGTCAGAACCTTGGAATTTTTATTTAAAACACGATTAAAATGGGAATATTTCCTGAAATGCAGCACAGGTGAAGATCTGAACTGAAGGAAATTAAATTATTCCAAATCCTGATAATACCAATCATAAATCCACAATTTTTCAGGATTTTTGATGTGCAGGAGCAAATCTTAACAGGATGCTCAGTCAGAATCCAGGATTTTTTATTTAAAAGACAATTAAAATGGGAATATTTCCTGAAATGTAGCACAGGTGAAGACCAGAGCTGAAGGAAATGAAATTCTTCCAAATCAGGGTGATCCCAACCATAAATCCATGAATTTTCAGGATTTTGATGAGCAGGAGGAAATAATAAGATGTTGAGTCACAATCTTGTAATTCTTATTTAAAACACAATTAAAATGGGAATATTTTCTGAAATGCAGCACAAGTGAAGATCAGAGCTGGAAGAAATGAAATTTTTCCAAATCCCAATGATCCTGGTCATAAATCCATGAATTTTCAGGATTTTTGATGAGCAGAAGCAAATCATGATGGGATGTTGAATCAGAATCTTGGAATTTTTATTTAATGTGATTAAAATGGGAATATTTCCTGAAATGCAGCACAGGTGAAGATCTGAACTGAAAGAAATGAAATTCTTCCAAATCAGGGTGATCCCAACCATAAATCCACGAATTTTCAGGATTTTGATGAGCAGGAGGAAATGATGAGATGTTGAGTCAGAATCTTGGAATTCTTATTTAAAACACAATTAAAATGTGAATATTTCCTGAAATGCAGATCAGAGCTGCAGAACAAAAGTAAAACTTGTCCTGAACCCCCTCCCCAGGCAGAGGGGTGAGAACAAAAATGAGAATTTGGGGTCAGGGCGGCTGCAGCAGGCCTGGGAAGCGCGAGGAGCTCAGGACCAGCACCAAGGGCTGCTGGAATAAACACGTCCGTGTCATTTCCAGTTAATTACCGGGGTGTGATTGGCTGGGGTGTTTCCACATGAGCCATCAGAAATGAACTCAGCTCAGCTTCATTGCAGCTCGGTTCCCATGACTCAGGGGATGCTGCAAGGAGAGGGATTGGGATGGAAAATGAAGATTTTATTTTATTTTATTTTATTTTATTTTATTTTATTTTATTTTATTTCAAAATGTTGGGAAAATTATATATTGGAATGCATTGGCAAAAAAAAAATTACATAAATATAAATATAACTATATTTAAAAAATAAATAAAAATAAAAATATACATCTAAATATATTTAAATATTATTCTTAGCAGTAGTAGTAGCAGCAATAGCACTGATATTAGTATTATTATATTTTAAATATAGACATAGCTATAGCTATAAATACAAATATGCATAAAAATATATTTTAAATATTTTAAATTTAAATTTAAATATTCTTAGCAGTAGTAGCAGTAGCATTGATATTAGTATTATTATATTTTAAATATAGATATAGATACAGATATAGATATAAATACAAATACACATACAAATATGCATCTAAATATATTTAAAAATTATTCTTAGCAATTGTAGTTGTAGTAGCAGTAGCATTGATATAAGTATTTATTATAAATATAAATATAAATATAAATATAAATATAAATATAAATATAAATATAAATATAAATATAAATATAAACATAAACATAAATATAAATATAAATATAAATATGCCTCTAAAGATATTTAAATATTATTCTCAGTAGTAGTAGCATTGGTATTATTATATTATATTATATTATATTATATTATATTATATTATATTATATTATATTATATTATATTTAGAAATAGAAATATATATAGATATATTAGAGATATATATATTAGATATATATAGGTACAAATATATTTAAACTTTATTCTCAGTAGTAGTAGTAGCATTGGTATTGGTATTATTAGTATTATTAAAAATAAAAATAAAAATTAAAAAATATAAATATAAATATAAATATAAATATAAATATAAATATAAATATAAATATAAATATAAATATAAATATAAATATAAATATAAATATAAATATAAATACTGGACAATTGATAGCTCAGCCCCTCTCAGGGCACAGCCTGGCTGCTGCTGCTTTATCCTGAGTTTATTCTGATTTTTAGGGATGAAAACCTGGAAATTTGGAGCAAAATCTCCTCCCCAGGAATTCCACAATGGGAATTCTAGGACAGGAAGGAGATTCAAATTGGGGCAAATTCAAATTTTCTGGCTCAGTCTCTGTGAAAAAATGATTTAAAATTCAGATGAACTGGAAATAGAAATAAAAACATTCTCCATTCACTGTGTGAGTGAGGGATGGGGGAACACCAAGGAATCACTTCTGGAAAATGGTAATTATTTTGATTTCTTTATTTTATCGCCACAGGTTTGGCTTGCTAAGAATCATTTACTGTCTGTAAAACAAGAGCACTGGGGCCCTAAAAAATCCCTTTTAATCGGAGTGAAAGTTTCTCGCTGGCTTTGTGGGGGTCTGGAGAGGGCAACTCCAATCCTGCCTCACCTCTGGGATGGTATTTTGGAAATAAATTCAATTTTCTGCAGCTTTTCTCCTCCTTTTTCAATGGTTTTTGGGCAATTTCTGTTGTTTTTGGAATTTCTCAGCTTCCCAGGACCTGCTGGGGTTGATTTTCACTTTTTTTTTACTCTTTCTTCTTGTGCTGCAGCCACAAATTATGAAAACGGGGGCTAATGGTAAAAAGAATAAAAATCCCAAGTGTGAGTCATGGGAATGGAATTTTGTTGACCAAAAAAAAAAAAAAAATTTAACTGAGCCAAAGGAAATTCTTTTCCTACTGGAGATGAATATCTCAGGAGTGACCATTTCTTCTCAGAGAACTAGTCCAGTTTTAACTGAAAAAATAAAATTATAGAATAATCCGAATAAAAACCTGGACAAGAGCAAGCAGATCCACCCAGCAGGGAAAAAAATCTTATTTCTTTTTTCCAGGGAAAAATCTCAAAAGTGAATTTGAGGTGAGTGAAACGCAGGTGGCGATGCCAGGGCAGGAAATGTCACCCAGGGCTGTCACCTCCCCTGGGCTGTCACCTCCTCCCAGTACAAACCAGAGCCCAGGGATGGCTCGGCCTGGAAAGGACTCAGAGCTGCTCTTGTCCCCAGGTGTCCCCAAATGTCCCCAGGTGTCCCCAGGTCTGCTCCCAGCATCCCCAGGTGTCCCCAGGCCCTGTCCCTGATGTCCCCAGGTGTCCCCAGGGCTGGTTTTGGTAGTCCCAGGTGTCCCCAGAGTGTCCCCAAGTGTTCCCAGGTGTCCATCTGATCCCCTCAACCCCATTCTCAATGTCCCCAGGTGTCCCCAACCCTGTCTTGGTGTCTCCAACTCTGTCCCAACCTCCCCAGGTGTTCCCCAGCCCTGTCACTGATGTCCCCAGGTGTCCCCAGAGCTGGTTTTGGTGGTCCCAGGTGTCCCCAGGTGTCCCTCTGATCCCCTCAACCCCATTCCCAATGTCCCCAGGTGTCCCCAGGTCTGTTCCTGAGGTCCCCAGGTGTCCCCAACCCTCTCCCTGATGTCCCCAGGTATCCCCAGGGCTGGTTTTGGTAGTCCCAGGGGTCCCCAGAGTGTCCCCAGGTGTCCCTTAGACCCCCTCAACCCCATTCCCAATGTCCCCAGGTCTCCCCAGCCCCGTCTTGGTGTCCCCAGCCCTGTCCCAGCATTCCCAGGTGTCCCCAGGCCCTGTCCCTGTTGTCCCCAGGTGTCCCCAGGGCTGGTTTTGGTAGTCCCAGGTGTCCCCAGAGTGTCCCCAGGTGTCCCCAGTTGTCCATCTGATCCCCTTAACCCCATTCCCAATGTCCCCAGGTGTCCCCAGCCCCGTCTTGGTGTCCCCAACTCTGTCCCAGCCTCCCCAGGTGTCCCCAGGCCCTGTCCCTGATGTCCCCAGGTATCCCCAGGGCTGGTTTTGGTAGTCCCAGGTGTCCCCAGGTGTCCCCAGCCTTGGTCTTGGTGTCCCTTACACCCCCTCAACCCCATCCCTGATGTGCCCAATGTCCCCATGTGTCCCCAAGCTTGGTCCTGGTGTCCCTAACCCTGTCCCCAATGTCCCTCAGCGTCCCCAGCTCTGTCCTTGATGATCCCACGCGTCCCCAACCCCGGTCCTGGTGTCTCTTGGTGTCCCCAACCCAGTCCCCAACATCCTCAGATGTCCCCAAACCCTGTCCAGGTGTCCCCAGTGCTGTCCCCAATGTCCCCAGGTGTCCCCCCCTCATCTGTGGGCAGGTGACCCAAAGCAGGACAGACATGAATGGGGGATACTGGGGGATACTGGGGGGTACTGGGGGGTACTGGGGGGTACTGGGGGATACTGGGAGGTACTGGGAGCCCCTCCCACCCCGAGATCATCCCGGGAATGCAAATCCCGGCAAAGAAGGAGCCGATTGTTGTGTCACGGCTGTGCCACCGCCACTGTCCCGCAGCTGCAGGGCTGGGTGGGGCTGGGAGTGACACGGAGAAGGCTCTGGAATGTGGCATCCAGCTGGGAATGTGGGCTCGGAATTCTGCATTCCAGTCTGGGAATGTGGGCTGGGAATTCTGTAATTCCAGTCTGGGAATGTGGGTTTGCAATTCTGGCATTTCCTGCTGGGAATTCTGGCATTCCAGGCTGGAATATGGGCTGGGAATTCTGGCATTCTAATCTGGGAATGCTGGCATTCCATGCTGGGAATGTGGGCTTGGAATTCTGTAATTCCAGTCTGGGAATGTGGCTGGGAATTCTGACATTCCCTGCTGGGAATTCTGGATTCCAATCTGGGAATGTGGCTGGGAATTCTGGCATTCCCTGCTGGGATTTCTGTAATTCCAGTCTGGGAATGTGGCTGGGAATTCTGGCATCCCAATCTGGGAATTCTGGCATTCCAGGCTGGAATATGGGCTGGGAAATCTGTGATTCCAGTCTGGGAATGTGGGCTGGGAATTCTGGCATTCCCTGCTGGGATTTCTGGCATTCCAGGCTGGGAATTCTGGCATTCCCTGCTGGGATTTCTGGCATTCCAGGCTGGGAATTCAGGCATTCCAGGCTGATGTGGGCTGGGAATTCTGGCATTCCCTGTTGGGAATGTGGCTGGGAATTCTGGCATTCCATGCTGGGAATGTGGGTTTGGAATTCTGGCATTCCCTGCTGGGAATTCTGGACTCCAATCTGGGAATGTGGGTTTGGAATTCTGGCATTCCAGGCTGGAATATGGACTGGGAATTCTGGCATTCCCTGCTGGCAATGTGGGCTGGGAATTCTGTAATTCCAGTCTGGCAATATGGGCTGAGAATTCTGGCATTCCCTGCTGGGAATTCTGTCATTCCAGGCTGGGAATTCTGGCATTCCAATCTGGGAATATGGGCTTGGAATTCTAGCATTCCCTGCTGGGAATTCTGGCATTCCTTGCTGGGAATGTGGGTTTGGAATTCTGGCATTCCAATCTGGGAATATGGGATTGAAATTCTGGCATTCCCTGCTGGGATAAAATTCTGTCATTCCAGGTTGGGATGGAATTCTGTCATTCCAGACTAGAATGGAATTCTGTCATTGTAAACCAGGATGGAATTCTGTCATTCCAGACGAGAATGGAATTCAGGCATTTCAGGCTGGGATGGAATTCTGGCATTCCAGGCTGGGAACACAATTTGGGCAGCCACAAAACGAGGCGAGAAATGAAAATTTTTGGGTAAATTTTTGCACAAATTGCAGCGAGGGAAAGTTTGTGGAAAAGCAGCCAAGGCTCAGTGGTGCAAAATTCCCTGGATATCAGAGCAGGGAAAAACAGGAACAGGGAAACGAGGGATGTGTCACCCACGGCACTGCTGACATCATTAATGAGTAATTAACAATGACTGAAACTCGTTTGCAAAGGTGACATTCCCAAAATGCTCCCAAAATTCAGATTTGAACCCCCACCTCTGGGAATTTTCATAACACAGAGAGGAAAGTTTGTTTTGTGAGCAGCAGAAAAAATTGGGCCTGGTTTGGGGGAGGATGGGACAGAATTTGGTCTGATATTGCTCTTGGATGTGGATTTTGGGACAGAATTTGGTCTGATATTGCTCCTGGATGTGGATTTTGGGACAGAATTTGGTCTGATATTGCTCTTGGATGTGGATTTTGGGGAGGAAAGGACAGAATTTGGTCTGATATTGCTCTTGGATGTGGATTTTGGGTGAGTTTGGGACAGAATTTGGTCTGATATTGCTCTTGGATGTGGATTTTGGGGGAGGATGGGACAGAATTTGGTCTGATATTGCTCTTGGATGTGGATTTTGGGGGAGTTTGGGACAGAATTTGGTCTGATATTGCTCTTGGATGTGGATTTTGGGACAGAATTTGGTCTGATATTGCTCTTGGATGTGGATTTTGGGGAGTTAGGGACAGAATTTGGTCTGATATTGCTCGTGGATGTGGATTTTGGGGAGTTTGGGACAGAATTTGGTCTGATATTGCTCTTGGATGTGGATTTTGGGAGGATAGGACAGAATTTGGTCTGATATTGCTCTTGGATGTGGATTTTGGGGAATTTGGGACAGAATTTGGTCTGATATTGCTCTTGGATGTGGATTTTGGGAGATTTTGGGACAGAATTTGGTCTGATATTGCTCTTGGATGTGGATTTTGGGGGAATTTGGACAGAATTTGGTCTGATATTGCTCTTGGATGTGGATTTGGGGGGAGTTTGGACAGAATTTGGTCTGATATTGCTCTTGGATGTGGATTTGGGGGGAGTTTGGACAGAATTTGGTCTGATATTGCTCTTGGATGTGGATTTTGGGGAGGATGGGACAGAATTTGGTCTGATATTGCTCTTGGATGTGGATTTTGGGGAGATGTTTGTGCCAGCCACTCCACATCAACTTCCTGCTCAGCAATGGAGCCACGTGTGTTGTTTTAAAGCAAAAAAAAAAAAAAAAAAGGATTTATTTTATCAGTTATTGGTCATTCCATTGCTTTCTCCAAGTGGTTTTCACTAAAATATTCCTCTTTTTGTCCTGCAGAAAAGGGTGTTTCACACATTTTATTATTTTTAACCTCAGCAATAAAGGGGTTTTAAGAGCTTGGTCGTGTTTTCTATCAAGGAATATTATCTGAAACTCTATCATTAAATCAGATTTATTCAGGCTCAGAAATGCCCTTATATTACTTTTAAACAAAAAGTAAATTCAGATTATTAGACAAAGAGGGAAAATTCTTGGATACTCAGGCTAATGAAAACAACATGTTCACAGAAAAAAAAAATGCATATCTGCTTCAAAAATATTATTGTGTCTGAGCATGGCTTGGAGCATGTGACTTATGTGACATGATACATTTTTGGGGAAGTTACAGAAGAGGAAAATAAAAGAAATGGGGGTAGGAGGCAGATTCTCAAGTCATTTATTTCACTGTGGTACGGCCAAAAGGGGGAAATGTAACTTTGGAACATCGAGAATTGAAATTTTGGAGGGTTGAGCTTTCATTTTTTCCTCCCCACAGAGGTTAAAAAGAATAATAAAAAAATCATAGCTTTATCTCAGCAGCAGCACAACTGCAGGATTGTTTTGGGGCTGTTCCTCCCATTCCAGTTGCATTTTTTTTAGGAAATACAAAACACCAAAATTCCAATGTCCATTTGGAACTGGAGAGAGAACCCTGAGAGATCTGAGTGCTGCCACCACTGCCACAGCTGGAGAGCACCTCTGGAAATGACTGTGTTGATAAAAGATTTTTTTGGCAAAAAAACCCATCAGCTGAGCCTCGGCAGCAGAGAGGAACAAAATTTCACTACATGTAAATAATAGCCTAAAAATAGAAGCACAGATTGTTTTTCTCATTAAGTTCCTTCTCCATCCTCCAAGTATATTGTGCATTCTGAAAAGGGAGCCACCATCAAAAAGCCCAAAATGACAAAAAAAATAAATGAAGTGAGGTTTGTCTGTAATAAACACCAGTAGGATCATTTTAAACCTGATTTTCTGTATCCATTTTTAAAAGTTCTATTCCTTATTTTAATGCAGCTGAAACCATTCTTGGGCTGGGTTTTTTTAAAGCAAGTTTTGAGAGGACTCTGTGGTTTATGGCCACGTGTCAAGTTTGATAGTGTTGTGCCATGATTTAGCAAAACACTTCAAGCACACGTCCACATCCCACTGAATTTGCTAGGAAGTGAAGAAGCAGAGGAAAAGCTGTTTTTGCTGTGCAGCAGCCTCATTCAGGGGGGAAAAAAATAAAAATAACTGAAATAAAGCAAGGATTTGTCTCCAAAAATTATAGATCTTTTCAGCCAAATCCTTCCAACTCGACAGAACTCATTGATCCTGTTAGAACACGGCTGTGGCGTGGATTTAATAATTCCAAATTCTCCACTGGGCTGGCTCAGCCCACTGAAATAGATGGGCTAATTCTGGGAGCTGTGGGCGTGCTGGAATCATCTGACTTTTATTTTTTTAGCTGTGTCATCCTGCCCCCCTCCCCAAAGCAGGAGAGAAATCCTCATTACACGGAATTCTCTAATTGCTGCTCATTTTCTGGGCGTTGGGTTGGATGTGCTGAAGGTGGCAGAACACAAAAAAAAGGAAATGGGATGGAGGGATGGCCTGGAGGGGTTGTGCTGGATTTCTGTCAGCCTGGAGAATATTTCTGGGTGAAATTTTGGCAAATGGAATGTTTGGGAAGAGAGATGAGTTTGCTTTGCTCAGCAGATCAGGATTTCATCTATGTCCTTACCATAAACAAGATGCCATCAAAAATCTCTTTATGGCATATATAATTTATATATGTTTCTTTTTTGGGTTTAGTATATGTGACCTGGTCAAACTCCATTAAAAAAATCCATAAAATTTTGTCCAGGATTTTGATCCAACTCCATTGTCATCCCTATTTACTGGGAGTTGTTTTCTTCAGGATTTCACATAAATATTCTTACCAACAAACAGCATTGTACCAAAAATCTCCTTAAACCCATTTGGCACCTCTTTCCCATTAACACAAATGAACAAATTTCAAATCTTGGTTAAATGAGTCAAATGTTACAAATTTTAATTCTGCCATCACCACTCGTGGTTATTTTGTGTCCCACGTTACATTACCATGTGTCTTGTTTTAATGTGGAAAATTAAAGATTTTGTTTTTCAGTGTCCATAACCTAAGCGCTTTCTGAATGTTGGATGATGGATTTTATGGCAAAGAGGGAAATTTTGTCTTCTTTGTTCCGTTCTGTGCATTGAGGTGAAGGCCAAGAGGAGAATTTGTCACGGTGATCGATATTTGTAGAAAAACACAGAAAAAAGCTAATCAAGCTGTAGTGACAGAAATATAATATTTAATCCAAATTCATATCTGATGGCATCATCTTGCCAGGCAGAATTTTGGTAGATCTTTTCATCTCTGCACTACCTGGCTTGTTGTTGGAAGAACGCAAATTTTACTTAAAATTGACGCGAAACGGGTAAATTTGGGCGGAAATTCTGCTTTTTGGGACTCCTAAAACACCTGTACTGCTGTTCCTCGGGAACAGGAAAGCTCACAATGATTCCTGAACTTCTCCGCAGTACCTCAGAGAAATAAAACCCAGAATTGCCCGGAATAAAACTCATTATTCCCCGAAATAAAACTCTTTAATTTCCCGCTTGGTGCTCACCAGGAGCCGGAGCTCCACCAGCGCCCTCTGAGCTACCCCGGCCCCATCCCATTCCACTCCTAAAGCAGATTAAATAGCAGAAAGCGGAATTGCCAAATCGGATTTTAATAAATTTATTTATGACCGCAGGAACGCGCATCCACCGCAGCCGGAGCGCGGCCGCAAGGCTGAGGGGACCCGGAGCGCCCTCACGGACCCGGGGCGCCCTCAGGGACCTGGGGCGCCCTCAGGGACCCGCGCCCCTCACGGGGCCGCCAGCGCCGGGGGCCGGGCAGGGCCGAACTCCCCAGGCAGGGCCGAACTCCCCAGGCAGGGCCGAACTTCCCAGCCATGGCAGCGGCCACACGGCACCATGGGGAGCTCAGGAACCTCCCGGGACCCGCTCGGGAACCCGGCGGTGCCGCACCCCCGGGCAGGGAGCCCGGAGCGGCGCGGACCCCCCGCCCGGCTGAGGGAGCACAAAATGGCGCCGCGATTCAAACGCTGCGCGCTGCGGGCGGGCGGGGCGGCGGGGGGGGGCGGTGTCCCGGCGGGGTTCACTGCGCCTGCGCGCAGAGTCGCAAGATGGCGGACAGTGCGGAACTAAAGGTAAAGCGCAGCTCCGGGTCCCCCCGCGGCGCCGCCGGGGCCGCGGCCGAGAGCGGCCCGCGGCGAGATGAGCTCTGCCGGTGCGGGCGCGGCGGAGCTCCGCCGGCAGCGGGGGCTGAGGGGCGGGGTGGGTGCGGAGCGGAGCGCGGAGCTGCCTCCCCCCCCTCGGCGCCCCCCCTCGCCGGCCGCGCTCCGCCGGGCGGCCCCGCCGGCAGCAGCCGGGGCAGCGCGGGCGGCTCCGCTCCGCGCCCGCCCGCTCGGGCCGCGCCGCCGGGAGCTGAGGGCGGCGGCCGGGGCAGCCCCCGCGGGGCGCGGGGCGGGCGCTGCCCGGCCGGGGGGGACGCAGCCCGGGCTCCCCGCGAACTTTGCGGCGGTGTCCGGCGTGGGGAGCGACCCCCGGCAGCGGCGGCGGGCGCGGTGACAGCGGGGGGAGCGCGGCGGGGAGCGCGGCTCGCCGCCCCGCCGGTAAATAAAGAACGTCACAAGCAGATGTGGAGGAGTTCCGCGGTGTTGAGCTGGCGGCGGTCCCTGTCATCCTGCGGATCGCATGGAAACGGGGCGCTCCGAGCCGGGCCGGCGCTGCCCGCACGGGGGGCGCTGCCTTTGGGGCGTTTTTTTGGGGTTTTTTTTCATTTTTTTGTTTTGTTTTTTTGGGCGCTCACCCTGGGGCGGAGGAGGGGGGGGGCAGCTGTGCCCAACGCGGAACTTTGGATTCCCAAACGCGCAGGAGAATCAGCGGGTTTGAGGAATTAAATCCTAGGATAGAGGGTGGTGACATCCACCCAAAAATCCAAGGAAAATCCCCCCTGGAGCTCTGGGGGTGGGTGCAGACCGAGCCCTGCACACCCTGCGAGGTGTTAAAAACTTTCAGAGTTTGCTCGCAGTTGTCACAGGGTCGTTTTTCAGCAGCATTCTCCTGCCTCTTGCTTTAAAGTTCCTACAGGTGGATTTTAGATGTGTACGGTCACGGGCGTGTTAAATGTGTAACATAAATACAGAATATGTCAGGTATGACTAAGGAAGGATTTTGTCGTTCCCTCGAGGTTTGGCAGCTCTCGGTTTTCTGTGTATCAGAGGTCTGGTGCACTTTCATTTTCAGAGCTGTCAGCAGGTAAAGAAAAATCAAATCTCGAGTGTGTTCTGACTTGGGTGGGTCAGGACCCTTCAAATCCTCCTTTAAATCCTCTGGCCTTCGTTTTTTTTTTTATTATCTCCAGACCATATTGTATTGCTTGAGCTGCGTGGTCCTTAAGCCTTTTTTTTCCTTTCAAACTCCGCTTGCCACATAACGAGATCAAAGGGTTAAGATGCGATTGCAGTGCTCGAGTTTTTGTTAATTTTAGCGTGGCAAATGGAATAGTGTGTTTTGAGAACTCATTGCCAGGGTTTGGTGGTGCACAGCAGCCAGCTTGGGTTTGTGTGATGCCTTCATTAGCAGGACTGACTCCAAAGGAGTTAAAAGAGATGGGAGGGAATAAAATAATTCCAAACCCCTTCATGGATCACTCTTAGAGAGAAATCCCAGTTTTTAAAGTTTTTGTTTCCTAAAGTGTCTCAGGGATGTACAGGGGAAATGCCAAAGTTGCTGTTTTATTCTCAATTTCAGTTTTCTGCTCACCAGGCAGGGACTGGAGGATGGCACTGGAAAGTTCTGTAGCACCAAGAGCTGGGCAGTTTGCTTAAAAAAAAAAAGTAATTACTTCCTAAATTTATACTTTGAAGACCTCAGGACATTCTGAGTTAAAAAATGTTTGTGGGTGGGTCCTGCTGTGTCAGGAAGGAGAGGGGACACAAAATCATTTGGGGTCAGGGCTGTCACCCTGCAGGTTCTCAGGTGCTGCAGGAGCTCCTCAGAAAAATGTGGCTTGTGGAAAACTCTGCCATCTGATTTGGGACACTTGGGTTTTTTAAGCAGGAGTAAATCCCCAGAAAAAAGTGCTTTTAAGTTCTTTTTTTGGGAGTTGAAAGGTAGCTCAGGGAGGGTTTGTGATTAAGACTCTGCTGTTTGAAGAGTGACCAGTGCAGTCCTTTAATTATTTTTCATTTTCTTAGGTAAAACCTTTTATGGCTCTCCTCTGATTAATTAACAAATGGGATTGATTTCACATTTAGTGACCTTTAAAAAACTAAAATCAACAGTAATACTTGGGCAGGGACTCTTTTTGCCTGGCCAGAAAAAGTTTGTCAGAGAAACTTCCTCAAATTTCTCAAAGTTTGTGGCCTTCCTGTGCAGAGAGCCCTGGGGTTGTGTGTGGGGAGTGTCACATGTGGAAATTAGGGAATGTGATATCATGGGGGCTATGGCAAAGCAAAATTAAAGTTCTTGCTCCCTCCAGAACAGCAGTGGTCAGTCTCACTTGCCACAATTTTTCATGGAGTTTTAATCATGAAATTGCCTTTCCCATAATGTATTTCCTTACCACAAAGCATTTCAGCCTTTTGGCCCCACTTGGGATTGTTTGTTCTGTTGGGGAAAAAAAAAAAAAATCAGATAAGATCAAACCTAACTTTGCAGATCCCAGCCTTGCTGAATTCCTGGGTACTGGGGAAGGGTTGGATAAATTGAAGCAGTGTGTTTCCCTTTCTGCTGCTGAAATGAGGGATCTGCAAAGTTTGTTCTGCTGAGTTCTCCCTCACTCCATAGGCTGATATGTGAATTTTCCTGATCTTAATTACTATTCCTGTCTAATTGCACCCAGACTCTAATTTATCTCAAGGTAAGCTATTTAAAGCTCTTTCTAATTGGAAGGAGTATACTTGAGTGATTAAATCTTTCCTTCAATATTTCTTACATCTCTTTAAATTGGTTATTAGATTGTTGTGATCTCTGCCTTCCACTCCAGCATTTTGGAAATCATTACACAGTTTGCAATAATCAATTCAATTAACCACGGATCAAAGAATGAGAAAGAAAAGCTTATGTTCAAGTATTGTCATTCTTGATACTGTCCTAAGAAGCTGGTTTGGAAAGCACATGCTGGGAGGTTTTCTCCTTTGTTCTCTCTCCTTTTAAGAAAGTGCCTTTGGGGATTGAAGAGATCCCTGGTGTGTTTCTTGTTAGACATAATTTATACTTTAAAAATAAAAAAAATTTAAAAAAAAAGTGAGCCAAGAGTTTGAATGAAAATTCAGCACAGCATTTCCACACAATGGTGAGGAAAACCACTTTAGAAATATTCTCAGTTGGGAAATCCCCCTCCCTGAAATCCAGGGATAGCAGTGACAAATGGACCTGTGGAATTACATCCCTCATTTTAATAAACACAATCTACCTATTTCAGTGTTCAATTAGAATTTTACACTCCTGCATTAGGAGCTCTTCCTGCTTAATCCTTTTATAAGTTGCTGAGGTTGTGTGTTGCTGAGATTAAAGTAAATATAATCTACTTTTCATTGTTATCTGAGCCCGTGGATTACATTAATTCATGCTGTAATTTGGTGTGTGTCAGCAGAATTGCATTTTAAACTGATTTTTGGGCTGGTATCTTTTTTTTTTTGAGCTTTTGGTCATCCACACTGGGGTTGCAGATATCAGAGGGACAGAACAGTCAAATCCTTTTTTATTGGCAATAAACATAAATACATTGCCAGTGTACTTGTGGGTAAACCTTCCCCATCCTGGGAGGATCTGTGGCTCTGTGCAAGTGAAATTCATTTGAGGAGGAAAGCATCAGCACCAGCATTTCCCAGGAGTTGCCTTTAATGGATTCACAGCTGATTTTTCTTTTGGTTAGAAAGGTATTCAGCAGTTCCAGTTAAAGCAGGCAGGAGATGCACCTTGTTGGGCTTTACTGCAGGAGAAAAATGTTCCTGCAGGGAGGAGAAATGCTCAGGGCTGCCTGGCCATTGGTGAGAATGTTCATGAATCAAGACAAACAGTTAAACCATCCCGTGGAGCAGGGTGTGGACAGCTCAGATACCTCTGATATTGAAGTTATTTATAGGATGGAGCCTCTGAGTGCTGTGCTTTTCATGCTGCCCTGCATCCACCAGAGCCCAGGGAGGGCAGACTTGTCACTAATGGCTTTGGCAGGGTGGGATGGAGTTCCTGGAATCTCTTCTCAGGGAAATCAGCCTCTCATCAGTTCTCTCTTCAGTGCCATTAGAGTGAAAACCAAAGCAGAACTTCAGGCACTTGAGACTCCAGAGCCCTCTGTAATTGTTCTGAGATACCCCCAGCCCTGGCCTTTCCCTGGAGCATCTCCTGGAGTTCTTGTTTGTCCTAAAACTTGGGGTGAGGAGGGGCCCTGGAATTCTTGTTTTGTCCTAAGGGTTGGAATGAGGTGGGGGCTGAGCCTCTGGAGCATCTCCTGGAATCCTTGTTTGTCCTAAAGCTTGGAATAAATTGGGGTTTGACCCTTCAGAGCATCTCCTGGAATCCTTGTTTGTCCTAAAACTTGAGGTGAGGAGGGGCTCTGGAATCCTTGTTTTCCCTTAAGTTTAGGATGAGGAGGGGACTGACCTTTTAGAGCATCTCCTGGAATCCTTGTTTGTCCTAAAGCTTAGAGTGAGGAGTGGGCTGAGCCTTTGGAGCATCTGGAATTCTTGTTTGTCCTGAAACTTGGAGTGAGAGGGGCCCTGGAATCTTTGTTTTCCCTTAAGTTTAGGGTGAGGAGGGGTCTGACCCTTTAGAGCATCTCCTGAGTTCTTGTTTGTCCTAAGGCTTGGAATAAGTTGGGGTTTGACCCTCTGGAGCATCTCTTGGAATTCTTGTTTGTCCTAAAGCTTAGAGTGAGGTGGGGGCTGACCCTTCAAAGCATCTCTTGGATTCTTGTTTGTCCTGAAACTTGGAGTCAGAGGGGCCCTGGAATTCTTGTTTGTCCTAAAGTTTAGGGTGAGTTTGGGGCTGACCCTTTAGAACATCTCCTGGAATTGCTGTTTGTCCTAAAGCTTGGGATAAGTTGGGGTTTGACCCTCTGGAGAATTGTTGTTTGTCCTAAAGCTTAGAGAGAGGAGGGGGCTGAGCCTTTGGAGCATCTCCTGGAATTGTTGTTTGTCCTAAAACTTGGAGTGAAGAGGGGCTCTGGAATCCTTGTTTGCCCTAAAGTTTAGGGTGAGAAGGGGGTCTGACCTTTCAGAGCATCTCTTGGAATTCTTGTTTGTCCTAAAGCTTAGAGTGAGTTTGGGGCTGACCCTTTAGAGCATCTCCTGAATTCCTGTTTGTCCTAAACCTTGGGATGAGTTGTGCTGGTGCTCTCCATCCCTGTGGCATTAGGCTCTGCTGAAATAATGGAATTTGAAGCAATAGTCCCTTGGGAATCAGCATTTGGAGAGGGTTAATTTTTGGATCACTCTGTATCCCAGAGGGTTTGTGGCTGGAGGGTGAATTTTCTCTCTTGGGGCTTTTCTCTTCCATGGGGTGCTGGTGTTTGACTGTTGGCTCCAAGGAAAGAATTTCACCTCCAGACCTGAAATTGTGTCAGAAATGTCTGTTTGCTTTTGCTGCTGTGCTTCCAGTGTAGAAACTTTTGCTTTACAGGTGCCCTTCTAATGGAAAACTCAACTTTATCACCCTCCATAAAAAGCAGTAAAAGCCTTTTGAAAACCCCAGATTTCAGGGAAGAATGCAAACATGGCTTTTATGTGAAAAACTTCTCTGTAAATAACCTTGTGTGTCTCGTGTGCCTCAGCCTGTGGTGCCCCCCTTCACCTGTGAGTAACAGGATTGTGCCTGCAAGAATCACAAATAAAAGTTTGTCCTGTTCTTGAGCAGGGAGAAAAGGGGCAGTGCCCATTTGGAGTGGCTGCTGGGGCAGCTGGAATCTGGATTTTGGTGGAGTCAGGTATTGATTCTGCTCTGTGCAGACCAGTAAGTGCTCAGAGTGTTGGTTTGGGCTTTTTAAAGTGGAGCTGATTGGATTTTATGATGCAGAAATTGCACAGAGTACCTTCAATAGCAGTCTGTTCATGGAAACAAATGCCTTTCTTAAAAGTAGAATCTTTTGCTAGGGAGGGGGATGAGGAGGAGAAAGGAGCTTACAAAAGACTGCTTATTCCTGTAATTTTACTCAATGCTATCAAAGCCATCTCAGACACAGTCACTACCATAAAATGTGGCTATTTCAAAGTAAATTAAACCTTGGGGGCTACAAGACAAACTAGAAAGTGTTAAACCTTTGAGAATATGTGGAGCTGAGGATGGGACCAGTTTTGTTCTGATCTTGCAGATTTTCTGTGGCAGGCAGAGCCCCATGGAACCAGGTGAAAAGGGAATTATTGTCCTGCCTGTGCTGTGCTCCAAACCTTTCCTTCTCCCTCTTTGAACAGGGAATTATTGTCCTCCCTGTGCTGTGCTCCACATTTTTTTTTTTCTTCTCCCTCTTTGGCTGAGGCTCCTGTGGCTGGTGCAGCTGTATTGATCCAGGAGCTGGTCAGCAATTTGCTTCATCCTGTTTTCCTTTTGGGATTGGGGATGTTGTGTCCCTTCAGCTCTGGAGATTGGATCCCAAGGCTGGGGGGAAGAGTGGGAGGCTCTTAAGGGCTTGTCTGGAATATGGGAAACAAAGAAATGAAAGCCAGGGTGCAGTTAGAGCAGAGGTCAGCCTGAGCTTGACCTTCAGGTCCATAGGAAATGATATTCATGGGATTTATATGGGAAGTGGTGTGATAATTAATGAGGGTGCTTGAGGAGAGGGGAGCCCTGGGCTCTGCAGCAGAGCCAGGACTCTGTTCCCATCTGGGAATTTATTTAGGGGACACAGACACCTTCTCTGCAGTGAACTTGGGTGTTTGGGTCAGAAAATGGGATTGAGCTGCCTGGACAAACATGGATGGGTGCAGGAAATGCTCCAGTGGGCACTTTGCATCCAAAAAAAAAAAGTGTGACAGCAGGACAGAGAGCAAGGGGCACCTCCAGTCCCTGCCCTGCTCCCAGGTGACACAGCCAGCAGCTCTTCCTTCACCAGTGCTGGATAAAAATGGAAAAAAATGGATAAATCCCTTTATCCCTTTGTTCCCTGTCCCTTTTGTGTTTGTTGAGTGCTTTTTGCCACTTTCCAGCCCTGATATAAATTGTCACCCTGGATTCTTTAAACCACAGTGCAGCAGGAGTCTCCTGTTGGTTTTTCATGGTTGGTTTTTCATGGTTGGTTTTTCATGGTGCTCCTTTCAGTTTGACACTTTCTCACAGCCCTGATCCTGAGCACAGATCAGTCATGGTTGGGGCTGTGGGGAATCTCCAGATCAGTCTGTGAAACCTCCAAGGATGGAGATGGCTGAACTGTTTTCATGGTAAAATCAGGGTTGGTTTGGCTTTTTTTGTGCTGTGTGCTGGTGGGAAGATCGTGGCTGTTTCCTTGGTGACCTCCTGGACACTTTGGGAGGTTGCCAGGAGGTTTTTCCAGAACCTTCTCTCCAGCAGCTGAAGGAGCCCTGTTCCCAAACCTCCTGCTGCACCCCACATCCTGGACAAAGAATTTTTTGGGAATGGGATTTGGACAGGTGATTCCATGCTATGATATTGTTCTCAATGAGTTTTTACTCCTGAAGGTTTCTGCTTGTGGAAATCCTCAGTGTGCAAAAGTAGTTCCTGAACCTGCCCACTGGAAATTGCTTCCAAAAATTGAAATTGATAATAGTGAACCTTGAGAGAAGGTGACACAGCTCTGCAGCAAGAAGCTCCATGAAATTATTGTCCATTTGAAAATCGAGGTACCAAGCTCTCCCATTTTCTCCCATGAAATCCATGGTTGTAAAGCATGTGGAAAACTGAGCTCAGTCTCCTCCTTGCTTGGCTGCAACACCTGAAGTTGAATCTTTTGTTGCCACAGTCAGTGGAGCGTGCAAACACCTGAGAAATGTCCTCAGAAATTTGTGCTGGGCAGCACTGAGAGGCCTGGCTTTTCTAAGCTGGGTTTATACAAAACATTCAGCTGGAAAAATGGGGTATACAAGGTATTAAACTGAACAATTATTAGTTAGTGTGCAAAATAGAACAGAGGATGAAAATAGCAAGCAGAGTTTTCCTTGGCAGCTCAGCTTTGGTGCAGCTCCCTAGTTTGTATTTTTTATTTTTTTTTTTTTTTTTTGTGAAAAGCAGAAGCCAAATGCAATAGGGCTGACTTGGTTCAGGTCAAATCTCTAATCTGAGCTGCAGGAGAATCCTGTAAAAAGTTGTGTGGATGAGAATGTTTTTGATAGATTCATTCCTCATCTTGTTTCTCGAGACTCCCCTGACAAAATGATCTCACTCCTGTGCAGATGTTGCATCTCGTTTCCCTGGTGCCAAATAAGAGCCTTTGAAGCAGTCCAAGTATTTGTGGAGATTTTCAGCTTCTTGGAAAAGCTGTTGGAGGCTCTGGCTGGAGCTGTGAGTGCACCTAGAAATGCAGGATGAGGAAGGTGGGGCAGGAACAGAGCTGTTCTTTTTGGTGGGCTCTGTGTTGATTTAACAGCATCTCCTCTGCTCCATGGCAGGGCTTCAATTTATTTTTTTTTTCTCTCCAAGTATCAGAACTGTTGTTGGTTTGAATCACAAGGATTTGAAATAATATTTTTCTAAAGGGTGTCCACCCAGGTTTTCATTCAGTTGATTCCTAATTTTATCTCTCTGCTGTTAGAATTTGACTCTTTCTGTTCTGCAGTGACATTTTTATTTGAGGCCCTCGACGATGTCACTTGGGTTTCGGAGGAAATGGCTAAAAATAAATGTGTTAGAACTGATTCTAAGGAATGGAAAAGTGGCTGTGCTGGTTCAGAACAAGGGTCTCCTGCAGCTTTTAGCAATGAGTGAGTGGGGAAAAGAGAAATCCCCTCCCTGCAGTATTCCTCCATCTCCAGCCTGCTCCTGCTCAGCCCTCTGGATGCACAGGGGTGGATGAGCCACAAGAAATCTGTTTTCAAGTTCCTCTCCAGGTTTCTCTTGAACCTTTAGAAGCTGATTTTGTTCCCTGGGGTTTTTGAGCCAGGTTCCATCCATGGGTGTTGTGATGGAGGAGGACAAACAGCTCATCCCTGTGTGCTACTCGTGGTTTTCTAGATTGGATCATAGCTGTCCCCAGCTCCTCCATTTTTAGGTTAAAAACTTTTAACTTTTATTATTTCTTCATTAGGGAAGTCATGCTGGACTTCTGCCATCCTCTGACCATTTCCACTTCTCATGTGTGTATACATTTATATAATTAATTAATACATTTCTAATGATGAGAGCACCAAACCCCCCCACCCTTGGAGCTGTGGCTGAAACAGGAATTTATATCATCCTGAATGATTTTTTAATTTGCTCTCTGCTCCCTTCCCAATCATTTCTCCCAGTGATTTGTGTGCTTGGATATTTTCATACCTGTGTTTATCTTGGGCCCAGCAGTGGCAAAGTTCACCCCAGAGCTCTGCAAAGCTCTGAGCTGGCTGCTCTGCTTTTCCCACAAATTCTGCACGTGGAATGGGCTCTGCCAGTGATGCTCCATCCTTAAAAAGCTGCTCCTGGATTTTTCCTGGATGTGCAGGAACAGGTTAAGCCATGCAGGACTCCATGCATGACCTTCCCCTATTGTTTGCTCTTGGAACAGCTCAGATGGTAACAGAAGAACTTTGAATAGCAGCTGAGCATCCAGAGCCTGCTTTTATTATTTATTTTTTTTTAAAGGAGTTATTGATGCTGGAGGAATCCTCAGCTTGTGTGTGCAGACTGGATTTTCATGGTTTCCTTTGACCTGGGCTCTTGTGTTGTTTTTAAACACGTGGAGGACTCTGAGGTGGTGCCAAGCTGCGTGAAGGGGAAGCAGAGATGTGTTGGGACTTGTTTCCTACCTTCAGTTCACTCAAAAAGTTTGGTAAAATGAGCCTTTGTTTTTTCAGAGGGCATTCACACGGTGTGGCAAAAGGCTTGAGCTAATTAATAATTGATTAACTGCATGGACTCCATTCCTTGGGCCCACACAATGTCTGGCTGCCTTTATTTTTATTTTTATTTATTTTTATTTCTATTTCTATTTTTCCTCTTGCCATAAAGGCTGAGCAGTGTTGTGATGGAAACATCCTTACCTGGAATTAGCTGGGGGTTGTTACCTGGTGAGTGGATCAGGAGGCACAAAGGTGAAGCCAACTCACACTAAAATTCTGTTCTGAAAGGCAGAAAATGCCTTGTTTTGTCACCAGACCCTCAATAATCCCTGGTGTGTGTAAAAGGAGAGGCTGGGTATAAATTCATGAACGTGTCCGAGTTATTCAGAGGCCATTAATGAGCTGCAGAAGCCTTGTCTGGATGCAAATTCCTATTCAGGGTGGGATTTGGGTGGTTAATGAGGTGGGGCAGGGGTTGGGTCAGTCAGGATGAAAAGGCTTGGAAAAGGGAGGGAGTGCTGGAATCTGAAAGAATTTTGATTTTTGCTATCACAGTTTTCTCAGGCAGCTCTCTGGATCCTGGTTTATTCTTATGGCTGAAGCCTGGAAAAGTGAGGGAATGCTTGAATCAGAAATAATTTTGATTTTTGCTATTAGAGTTTTCTTAGATCTTTGGATCCTGGTTTATTCTGGTGTCTGAAGTTTGGAAGAATGAGAGAATGTTTGAATCAGAAATAATTTTGATTTTTGCTATTAGAGTTTTCTTAGATCTCTGGATCCTGGTTTATTCTGGTGTCTGAAGTTTGGAAAAGTGAGGGAATGTTTGAATCAGAAATAATTTTGATTTTTGCCATCAGTTTCCTTAGATCTCTGGATCCTTTACTGCTGTGGCTGAAGCCCAGTGAGTGCAGGATCCTGCCTGGAGTTTTCTTGCAATGGTTTTCATTTATTTGAAATCCAAGGTGTGGCTCAAACTTGGCTTCTAAAAAACCCCTCATTCCATCCAGGGGTTTGTTTCTATGCAGGGCAGGGCTTTTTGTGGGAAGAAATTAATTGTGATTGTAAGAAAAAGTGTCTGGAGGATGAGGTGGGGGCTTGGGGGGGATGGAATCTCCTTCTTCCCACCAAAAAGTGTCCTCAGGCTGTGCCAAAGCCTGGGAAAATGTTCCCCAAAGCCCTGCTGTGCTCTGTGTGGGCCAGGAAAATATTGCACACTGAATATATAGAATTTCCTAGCTCACTGCATGCTTGGGCCCATAGGTAACACTCTGGTAATGCACATAAAAATGCACTTTGCTGGCAGGGACAGCTCTAGGAGATGGAAAGAAGAAATATCCCAAATTTGTGGGGTTGGGATCAGCTTTGCCAGGGTTTAGGGTTTGCTTAAGATGCATCTCTGAGTGCACATTCACTGAAAACCTTTTTGTTTCTCCTCACTGGAGCTGAAGAAAAGCAGGAAGGTTTGTTTCCTGTGCCATTCCTCTGTCATTCCTGCATTTTCCCCCAGTGGGAAGCAGCCCTGCCCTGTGGCTGATAGAAAAAAATGAAATTTCTGCTCTCCCTTTCCCTTTCTTTGTGCCCTGAGTGAAATCCTGGAATTCCTGAGTGAAATCCTGGAATTCCTGAGTGTGCCCTGAAATGAAATCCTGGAATTTCTGAGTGTCCTCCTGGAATTCCTGAGTGTCCCTAGAATGAAATTCTGGAATTCCTGAGTGTCCCTGGAATTAAATCCTGGAATTCCTGAGTGTCCCTGAATGAAATCCTGGAATTCCTGAGTGTGCTTCTGGAATTCCTGAATGTCCCCTGAAATGAAATCCTGGAATTCCTGAGTGTCCCCTGAATGAAATCCTGAAATTCCTGAGTGTCCCCTGGAATTCCTGAGTGTCCCTGAATGAAATTCTGGAATTCCTGAGTGTCCCTGGAATTAAATTCTGGAATTCCTGAGTGTCCCCTGAATGAAATCCTGGAATTCCTGAGTGTCCCTGGAATTAAATCCTGAAATTCCTGAGTGTCCCCTGAATGAAATCCTGAAATTTCTGAGTGTCCCCTGGAATTCCTGAGTGTCCCCTGAAAGAAATCCTGAAATTTCTGAGTGTCCCCTGGAATTCCTGAGTGTCCCTGAATGAAATTCTGGAATTTCTGAGTTTCCCCTGAATGAAATCCTGGAATTCCTCAGTGTCACTAGAATTAAATACTGGAATTCCTGAGTGTGCCCTGAATGAAATACTGGAATTCCTGAGTGTCCTCCTGGAATTAAATCTTGGAATTCCTGAAATGAAATCCTGGAATTCCTCAGTATCCCCTGAATTCACATCACAGTGCTCATTTGACTGATTTCCCTATTTATAAAATATATTTTAGCACTTTAATCTGTGTCACTATGGGATATAAGTACAAATTCTGTACCATATAATAAATAAATAAATTGCAATTCTATGAGGTTTTCAGTGGGATCCAGGATTTTCACCTGGGCTTGAATTCACATCATCAAAAAATTCTTTTGCTAATTTCTCTAATTATAAAATATATTTTAGCACTTTAATCTGTGTCAATATGGCATATAAATACAAAAAATTAAGTTGCAATTCTGTGAGGGCAGAGGATTTTCAGTGGGAGCTGAACTCTCCCTGCCAGGATTTTTACCTGGGCTTGGATTAATGTCATCACAGAAATGTTTTTTTTTTTTTCTGATTTCCCTATTTATAAAATATATTTCAGCACTTCAATCTGTGTGTTTAATTCCAGCCTCATGGAAAAACGAGGTAGATGCTTCTACAAATCAGAAAGGGACAATAATTCTTCTAATACAACAATATAATTCTTAACTAATACAGTGGGAAAACATTTCAGAAGCTCAAATCCTTTCTTTAAATACCATAAAAACAGAATATAAAAAGGCAATTTCTCAGGATCCTTCAAGCTTTTAATTAATCTTGATGACTTATTGCCATGTGACTGCTTTAAAAAAAAAAAAAAAAAAAAAAAAAAGCTGTGTACTTTGGCTGCCTGACATCATAGCTGTGCTTGGCTCTGCAGACCTCAGGAAATTCAGAAATGTGGAATTGGGGCTCTTTTTTTTTTTTCTTGAAAATTTGGCTTTTCCATGCAGATACCAGGGTGATGGCTTGGTGGAATCCCTTTTTTTCCTTTCCCCCTTTTTATTCCCTTTTCCCCCTTTTTATTTCCTTTCCCCCTTTTTATTTCCTTTCCCCCTTTTTATTTCCTTTCCCCCTTTTTATTTCCTTTTCCCCTTTTTATTTCCTTTTCCCCTTTTTATTTCCTTTCCCCCTTTTTTTTCCTTTTCCCCTTTTTTTCCTTTTCCCCTTTTATTCCTTTCCTCCTTTTTTTTCTTTTCCTCCTTTTTTTTTCTTTTCCTCCTTTTTTTCTTTCTTTTCCGCCTTTTTTTCTTTCTTTTCCTCCTTTTTTTCTTTCTTTTCCTCCTTTTTTTCTTTCTTTTCCTCCTTTTTTTTCTTTCTTTTCCTCCTTTTTTTTCTTTCTTTTCCCTCTTTTTTTCCTTTTCCCTCTTTTTTTTCCTTTTCCCCCTTTTTTTCCTTTCCCCACTGACAAAGCAGTTCCCAAACCTTGGCAATTCACTTCTTGAAAGGAATTTTACCTCAAATTCCACAAGAAAACATGAATTTTGTCACGTTCCATTTTGGTTTTCTCTGCTTTTCCCCTTTCCCAGTGTGGATTGGGAGCTGCTCACTGCAGTTTGCAGTTTTTTCCCTCTCTTGGGGCATTAACTGAGCCATTGGTTACTTTTCAGGGAAATGAGATTCAATTATGTCCTGCCTTCTCCCTGCTGTTCAGCTCTTTGCAATTCAGTATCCAAATTTAATATGATTCTTAATTAAACCTGCTTGAGATACCAGGATAATAGTCAGGGATGGTGTTGTCTGTTCCTAGAAAATGGGACAAATGAGGAGGAAAAAAAAGGGAGAGTTTGGATATATTTGAGTGATGATCTCATATCTTGAAGTGTTATCTCATTTGGAGCTAATTAATAGCAACCTTGTGGTGGATAACTAATTTTTCACTTTGTGGCACGTGGGGAATAAATCACTTTAAAAGATAGAGAAAGATTTTCTTTTCAAATCTTGGAGGAAAATCTGCATCTCTCATGACAATATTTTTTTTTTAAATCGAGTTCAGGTTGACAAACACAAACCAGGTAAGGATGGAGGAGAGATTTCTGAATTTTCCAAGCAAACTTCAGGGCCTGGCTGTGGGAATGTTGCTGTGAGAGGCTCTGGAAGCTGCTCCTCGAGTGCATTCATTGAATTCCAGGTGCATTCTTCTCCAGCTTTCCCTCAGAGCTGCCTTACAAAAACTCCCTGTGCTTCTTGCAGGTATTTGAGATATTTAGGAAGTGAGCAGAGCTTTTATCTGGCTGGGAGGAAAATCCTCTGAGGAAATCCCAAGAGTTGGTGTGACCATTTTTTTTGTGTTAATTGTGGATTCTAAAGTGGATATTTAATTTTTTTTTTAGATCACTGAGGAAAGGGAAATCAATTCTTGAATACAAACAGAATTTCAGACTGTTCCTGAGTGCTCTGACAGGTGTTTTATTTTGATTAGGAGCTGTAAACTTTGTGATTCTGAGGGGACACTGGGTTCAGGAAGCTTTTTGCACCTGCACCTCTTGTGTCAGCCAGCAAGGCTTTAGTGAGGAATATCCTTAATAAAAACTCAATTTATCTGGCAGTGACCCTCTCCCAAATCACTGTCTTCACTCTTGGCCTCAGGTGTGCTTGCAGAGAGTCAGATCCAGGATTTCCCCAGCTGGAATTTCTGCCCTTGCTTGGCATGGAAATCATTCCAGCCCAGAATTCCCAGCTGCTAAAGGAAAAGACACCAGGGACCATTAAGTTTAAGCATGGCTAAAAAAAAAAAAAAAAAAGCCTGGAGTCTCCAAGAAAATGGAGATTACCACTGTGTCAGCAACCTTATTTAATTCCAAAAGTAATAATATCCTTCACCTAGCAGGGCAGCTCTCCTGGGACTGGTAAAACTTTCGTTACGGATTAAGATAAAATGGGACTTGCTTTAAATCAAACCTGCTTTAGACATGACTTAAGTCTTGGCAGGCTGTTCCTAACAAATCTCTCTCCCAGCTGGAACAAATCCCTGCCCCAGCAGCTCTGCCTGCAATGGTTGGTGCATCATTGTCACAAAAAATAAAAGAAAAACTCACAGGGTTCAGAGGTCAGACATTGAATTTGGGGACTATGGTCTCCCAGTTTGGCTGGTTCTCACAAAAACTCCACATGGATCAGGCACTGAATTTTGGGGGCTGTGGTTACAGAATTTATGTGGCTCTCATGAAAACCCCACAGAGGTTAAACATTGAATTTTAGGGTGTGTGATCTCCCAGTTTGGCTGGATCCCACAAAAACCCTACAGAGTTCAGAGGTCAAACACTGAATTTAGGGGACTATGGTCTCCCAGTTTGGCTGGTTCTCACAAAAATCCCACAGAGTTAAGTGGTCGAACACTTAATTTTTTGGGGACTATGGTTGCCCAGTTTGGCTGGATCTCACAAAACCCCACAGAGGTCAAACCTGAATTTTGGGGGCTATGGTTACAGAATTTATCTGGATCTCACAAAAACCCCACAGAGGTTAAACATTGCATTTTAGGGTTTGTTAGTCTCCCAGTTTGGCTGGTTCTCACAAAAACCCCACATGGATCAGTGGTCAGGCACTGAATTTTGGGGTCTCTCAGTTTGGCTGGATCTCCCAAAAACCCCACAGGGATCAGAGGTCAAACACTGAATTTTGGGGGCTATGGTTACAGAATTTATCTGGATCTCACAAAAACTCCACAGAGGTCATTTAGGGTCTCCCAGTTTGGCTGGATCTCACAAAACCCCCCAGAGGTCAAACACTGAATTTTGGGGGTTGTGGTTACAGAATTTATCTGGATCTCCCAAAAATCCCCCGGAGGTCAAACACTGAATTTTGGGGGTTGTGGTTACAGAATTTATCTGGATCTCACAAAAACCCCACAGGGATCAGAGGTTAAACACTGAATTTTGGGGTGTGTGGTCTCCCAGTTTGGCTGGGAGGAAAGGCCTGTAGGAACAGGCCTAGAAGGGCACTAACCCCACTTTTAGATATTTCCCATCTCCCAGAGCACACCAAAATACCCCAAGCATCTGCCAAAAGCACAGCACAACCTTTAAAACCTTTAAAATTCCAACTTGTGCCTTTTAGCAGCAGCAGCTCAGGGGGCTGGAGCTGCCTCTCTCTGTTTGCTTTTCCAAAATGCTGTCACTCATCATCCCTGAGTTGTGGTACTTTTGTCACCGTGGGTTTTTGGAATCCAGGCAGTGACAGACATCTCAAAGAGCTCAGTGACATCACTGGGATTAGGTTTTGTGTTAATTGTGCATTCTAAAGTGGGTATTTTATTTTTTGAAATCGCTGAGGGAGGGGAAGTCAGAGAGCTCTGGCTGGAATTTACAGGCTGAAATTTCAATTTATTGGTGTTTAGGTATAAACAACATCACTGAAATTCCTAAAACTCACTGAATTTGGGGATTATTGGTGTGCAGTTATGAAATAACATCACTGAGCTTCCTAAAACTCATTGAATTTGGGGATCATTGGTGTTTAGGTATAAACAGCATGACTGAACTTCCTAAAATTTTGTGAATTTGGGGATTATTGGTTTTTAGGTAAGAAATAACATCACTGGACTTCCTAAAATTTAACTGAATTTGGGAATTTCTGGTGTTTAGGTAAGAAATAACATCACTGAGCTTCCTAAAATTTAACTGAATTTGGGGATCATTGGTTTTTAGGTATAAACAACATCACTAAGCTTCCTAAAATTTAACTGAATTTGGGAATTATTGGTGTTCAGGTATGAAATAACACCATTGAGTTTCCTAAAACTTATTGAATTTGGGAATTATTGGTGTTTAGGTATGAAACAACATCATTCAGCTTTCTAAAATGTAACTGAATTTGGGAATTATTGGTGTTTAGGTAAGAAATAACATCACTGAGCTTCCTAAAATTTAACTGAATTTGGGGATTATTGGTGTGCAGGTATGAAATAGCATCACTGAGCTTCCTAAAATTCAACTGAATTTGGGGAATTATTGGTGTTTGGGTATGAAACAACATCACTGAGCTTCCCAAAACTCACTGAATTTGGGGATAGCCAGGTTTTAACATAACAGGTAGAAACTAGAATTGCTTGCCAGGAGAATTTTCCTTGGATTAATGATCTGTGAAATTCCAAATTCAGTGGTTCTGTGCTGATACAGAAGGGTTTTGGTGGGAGATCTGAAGTGCTGCAGTTTTTATCATCTCCTCCCTGACAGATTCTTAATTCTAGCACCGAGCTTAAAGTTGTAAAAGCTGAGCTTAAAATGGCCCAATCCCAGCAGGGCTGAGGCTGGAAAGGCTTCAGCACTCCCAGCTTGGTTCGAGGGTCAGAGTGTTGCCATAAATAACTCTGCAGCCATTTAATTCCCAAGGAAATCTCCTGTTTGGGAGGCTGCAAAGGTAAATAACACCTGCTGGCTGCAGTTCCTGGCTGCTTTCTCAGAGAATCCATTCCTGGGGGAAAATTCTGAGTTTAAATTCAAGGAATCCACATCTCTGGGGGCTCCAGCAGCAGCTCTGCCCAGGCTGTTTTTGGCATTTCCATGGTTTTGTTGACTGCTTTTTTTGCCTAGTTTCAAGCCTGTTTTTCTTGTTAGTTATTCAATTTGCTCCTCCAATTACCACCTGTCCTTTCTGAGCACTGATACCCTGTGTAAACAGAGCTGGCATGGAGAAATCCTCATGAGTGCAACAAAAAACCAAATCATATTTATATATATTTATATTTATATTTATACCTGCCACTGCATTGTTCCTTTTTTTCCTCCTTAATTCCCCAAACCTTGGAGATCTCACTGCAACCAAAAGAAGTTTTTCCTGATGGAAAAAAACCCTCCTTAAAGCTTGGAGGATGTTGAATATTGATGATTGTTCTTTTTCTCCCCTCTGGTTTGGATTACAGGGACTCCAACCTGTGGCTGTTTTGGTTGCCTGAGACAAATGCAGGAAGTTCCAGCCTGTCCTCGAGGGAATTTTGCAGCTTTTTGGGAGAATAAATTCAGTTTTTATAGTTTTAGCCTTGAGAGTTTCCTTGGGTGAGCCTTGCAGGTGGAATTTTGGGTTAGGGAATTATTAAAAACGAGGATATTTTAACCTTGGTTATTGCCTGGTTTCATAAATGTTAAATATTCAAGAAGCCAAGAGTGGAGAGAGCTCCCTAGTCCAGAAAATTCCTCTCAGGGGTTAAAGAGGCTGCTCAGAGCATGCAGGAGCTGTGTTTTTACAGCTGGGGGCTGGAGTTTACTGGGATTAATTCAGAACCATTTCCATTCTCATCTAACACTTCCTCCTTGCTTTTATTAGAGAAAGAAAAAAGATCAATTTGAATTTTTTAACCTGTCTTTTGGAAGTGTTTATGGAATTCTTTTTTCTTTTTTCATAAGGGGGAAATTTCCATTTGTGTTGTCCTTTCACCTTTGAAGGAATTTACTGCAGAGCTTGCTCTCTTCTCTTAATGACTCTTAATTACTAAAAAATCCCTAAAGCTAATCACTGTTTTTAATAATGAGAAATTCACTGTCACTGCCTGAAATTGCTGTTTAGAAATCGATCATCTCCCATTTCTTTTTTTTTTCCTCTGCTTTTACTCACTCTCTTCCATCTTTTTGAGGTGAATTTTTAATTTTCATTCCTGTTTTTTACCTTTGACAGGAATGTTTGGAGGGTTGGGAAGGAGCTGCTGGGTCCTTTAGGCACAGGATGGGGTGTGGGCCCGAGCCAAATGCTTCTTGTTGTGCTGGCAAATAATTTAAATATGTTTTGGAGCTTATTCCCTGCTTCTGCTTATCATAAACATCCAGGAATAACTCCTTGGATTCTGTGATAACTGGAGAAATATCTTTTTTAAAAACACAGATTAAACCTGGATTTGAGTATTTTGCTTTTGTGCTGCTGGGATGGGTGAAAAATGCTCAGTCTTGTCCATCACTCTGTGGATGCTGCTCAGTTTATTAAAAATATAAATAAATAAATATTGGCTTTTATCTCTCAGACAAGTCCCTCCCTTCTAAAAAATGGGGAAAAAAATTCAGTTCAAGTTCTGAGGGATTCTGCAGATTAACCTGGGTCTGATCTTTCTCCAGCAGCAGGACCTGGAGCTTCTCCTCCTGCACTTCAAAGCAGAGTTGAAACCTCCCTGTGCTTTCCATGATGTTCCCAGCCTGAATCCACTGAATAATTTTATTTATTTCCCTGAATAATTTTATTTATTTCCCTGAATAATCAGTGCCTGTGAGTCCAGCCACAGGTTACCCAGGGAATTTCTTATCCAGAGGCACCAACACTTTGATTTTATTTATTTTTAAGCTTCATTCCCAATTTTCATAGATCATGGAGACAAGATGCAACTCCTGGAAATGCTCTGGGCTGGAATTCCCTGAACTGGGAATCTGCCCAGTTTGGGAATTTTTCCTTGGGTGGAACAACTGAGTTTGTGTGGAAAGCCAAGATTTCATCTCTGCTGTTGCAGAGAAAATCCAAGTAAATGATTCTTACCTTCAACAATTCTCATCCCTAGTAGTTCTGTCATGATTATTTTGGAAATAGGTGAGAAGGAGAGCAGGGACATCAGTGCCACCCATGGATTATTCTCATCTATTTCAGTTATTTCTTTCCAAATCTGCTTGGTGAGAATATTCCTTATTTCCACATGGCTTGTTTCAGTGTTTCCTCAACACAGAAATTTGGGATATTTTACAACAGGAATGGCATCAAATCCTGACCCAGCCAGAAAAATGGGAGGTGGGAAAATAAAAATCACCTGCTCTGTTTGCAGAGATGATTGTGGGGCTGGCAGGGAATTCCCTGAGGGTTTGGGAGGGCTCTGGAGCTGGGATGGGGAATCCAGGAGGGAGCAGCTCTGCTGGAGGAACTCGTGTTGTGGAGCAGGAAATGTCAGATGTGTGCTCAGGATCACAGCTCTCATCTTCACTCTGTGACAGGAGCCAGGACAGAAATGTGTCCCCAGCCTGAGCTGAGCTGCATTTCTTGAAAACTTATTCTGATTTTCACTCTCTGAGAAATGCTTCTCACCATCCTCATCCTCTTTCTGAATTTTGAGTGTTCACTCAGTACCAAAATTCACAATACCAGTGTGTGGTTGATGCTGGGATTTGAAGCTGAGTGCCAAAACATCAACCTTTTTAGAGCTAATAAACATCAATTTCTTGGGCACTGCTGTTTGTGGCAATGAATATTCCCATAAGGAAACACCTGGAATTGCAGCATGCAGGATTTCTCTGTAGTTAATCCTTGGGATTGTGCATGTCCTTTTATTTCCCTGCAGTTCAGCTTTTTGGTGTTGTTTTGGTGCTTTATTTCCTGTTGGGATGCAGAAATCTGAATATTTTGGCAGTTGTGCCAGAGGCAGGGGCAGTTTTTGCTCTTGGTGGGGTTTGTACCTGGCAGGTGCCAGTGATCTTTTTGCTCACCTGCTGCAGGCAACAGGAAAGAAAAACAACTTTTCCCCAAGCAAAACTCTTTGTGTCTTCCCCCTTCAGCTCTACTGCTGCAGCTGGCATTGTGAGGAGACAGAGAAAATGGGAGAAATTGAGTTTTTTCATGGATTTTCTTGGTGTGTTCAGCAGCACTTGGGTTGTTTCCCTGCCTGTTCCAGGATCCCATGGATCAGAGCATGGAGAGGGCTTGGATTTGTGCTGGGATCCTGTAAAACACAGCTGGGCTGGAGGAGGGGAGAGGAATTTTCCTGCTCATGGTGTAGGAGATTTTCCCAGCTCTGCTTCCCAGGGACGCAATCCCTGTGCAAGGTGGGCACGGTTTGAGGCACTGCCTCTCTTCCTTGTGGATAAAAGGTTTATCTGTAAATCATCAATAAACCCACATGGCTTTAGTGCTGGGTTTAGGGATGGATGTGTCGGTGCCCTGAGCACTGCAAACAAAATTGTTCTTGTCCTCCTGAGCGAGGAATGCGCCGGGGAGGGGAGGATGTGGGAATTTTGTTTGTTTTGGTCTCAGAGTCTGGCTCCAGCATGGACCCTGCTTTCTGTGTGCTCATTCCAGCCTTTACCTTCAGAGATGGAAACCATCCAGCGTGGAGCTTCTCCCTTGCCTCAGTTCTTTCTTAATCCTGCTGTGCTCTGTGCGAGCTGAGCCCGTGAGTTTGTGACAGAACAAGAACAGAGTGAAGCTCTGAGAGGTTCTGGCTGTTCAGGAAGTGACTTCTAATGGTGATGGCATTAAACCCTTCAGCTGTAACCACTCATTCTGCTCAAGAAGTGTTTGTAAAGCATTATAAATAGTGTTTTTCCATGTTTCAAATCTATTTGTTTCACTTTCCTTTCAGCTGTCAGCACTTCAGATTGGAAGTGAAATGCCTTATTCTTTTAAGACATCTTCATTTCTTCCCAAGTACCTCGTCTGTTCTCATTAGTGCCTCTGTGACAGTCTCAGAGTTGAGTGTGAAGAAGGTTCTTGGGGTATTCAGGGGAAAAAAAAACCAAAACAGAACAACTCCAGTTCTATCCAGAGAGTTTGGGAAGGCTGCAGAAAGGATTTGCAGCGAGGTTCCCAAGTGTGGTTCAGCACAGCAAAAATCTTGTGGCAAATTTGACTTCAGTGTGGCTGCTGCAAACCTCATTAAAGACTTGAATCATCTCATGCAGGGCTTTTAAACACCAGGAGCAGTTTCAGGGGAGGGAAAATCCTCCTGTGGACACCTGGGCATTGAAGATCTCTGGCAGGTGCTGGAGCTTCGAGGAGTTTGGGGCTGGTTTTGCTAAAGCCAGGGGTAGCACCTTTCTCATCTTGGCACTTCAGGTTTGAGTGTTCACGTGGAAAAAAAAAATCAGAGCAGTTTTTGAGGCTGTATTTTGCACAGTTTGAAGGATGGGAGCGTTTGTAGTCAAATTCAGGGTTCCAAATGCAAATTCTGGTTTGGGTCTTCACCCTTCAGTGGCTGGGAAATTGCAGAACCCTCCCTCGAGTGCTGGATTAGCTGCTTTGCTCCAGATATATCCATAAGAATTGTTTGGAATCAGATTTGGGCTTGACTACACAATATTCAGGGTTTTTCATGCAGAAGATGCAGGCAGCCTGTCCCATCAGTGGGGTTTGGGCATTGTATTTCTTTAGGATTCCTTGGGAATCCAGAATTCTGCAGGGCTGTCATCATTGCAGCCCTTCTGATGATGAGTAACCCCCTGCCAAGCACTGAAATACATTTTTCAATAAAAGCCAGGCACTGAAGTTGATTTTCTGGCTCCTTCCTGCCCAGTTGATGCACACTGGTGATGACTGGTTACACTGGTTTGGGAAGTGTTTTCTCAGTTCCTGGAGAAGGTGACAAGTTGTACCAGTCTCATTAGATCATATTGGGAGACACTAAATGGCTGTGTTAATGAGGATGCTAATTAACTGAAAGCAAAGCCAAAACAGAACACACAGCTCTGATGGGAGAGGCAGGCATGGAGTGGGAAGAAGTTTCCTTTAACCCAGGAATGATGACAAGGGATTGCACACAAATGGAATTTTATCACTCTCCTTTTAATGTCATTAATCTCCTTTCTTTGACCTGTGTGCATCGGTTCTGCTGCATGGCAGAAGCTGAGGAAGTGAAAATGGAAGTGAAATTCCAAGCTGCTGTTTGGAGTTGAGGATTGGCACAGCTTGGGTATTGTCAGTGGAGAATTGCTTTTACATCCAGCTAGAGCAATGCAGAATTATTAGCATCAGAGATTCTAGCAAGTGATTAAAAAATAATTAGAGTTACAACCTTTATATTGCACCGAGTCCTCTGCTCAGGTTTTTGCCCACAGAATGGGAACAGCTTGAAAAAATCTCTCATTGCAGACTTGAAAAGAAATATTGAGCATTGTAAGAAATAGGGGAGCATTGGAATAAATAGGGGAGCATTGGAATAAATATTGTAATAAATATGGGAGCACTGTAATAAATAGGGGAGCACTGTAGTAAATATGGGAGCATTGGAATAAATATTGAGCATTGTAATAAATAAGGGAGCATTGTTATGAATATGGGAGCATTGTAGTAATTGTTATAAATATGGAAACATTGGAAGAAATGTGGGAGCATTGCAATAAATATGGGAGCATTGGAATAAATAGGGGAGTATTGGAATAAATATGGGGGTATTGGAATAAATATGGGGGTATTGGAATAAACTGGGAGCATTGTAATAAATTTGGGAGCATTGTAGTAAATAGGGGAGCATTGTAATAAATGTGGGATCATTGTAATAAATTTGGGAGCATTCTAATAAATTTGGGAGCACTGTAGTAAACATGGGAGCATTGTAGTAAATGTGGGAGCACTATAAGAAATAGGGGAGCACTGTAAGAAATATTGGAGCACTGTAATAAATTTGGGAGCATTGTTATAAATATGGGAGTGTTGTAACAAATAGGGGAGCACTGTTATAAATATGGGAACATTGTAATAAATATGGGAGCATTGTAATAAATATGGGAGCATTATCAAAGTGGGCAGAGCAGTGGGGCAGAGCCTTTAAAACCTGGATGCTTCCCAGGCTTCAGGGCCTTTCTGGTGTGGGTGAGGATGCTGGAAGTGCCCCATTAATTGTTTGTTTTGTCTCTTTGAAGCAAATGGTTATGAGCCTTCGAGTTTCGGAGCTGCAGGTGCTGCTGGGCTACGCGGGCAGGAACAAGCACGGCCGCAAACACGAACTGCTGACCAAAGCCCTGCACCTGCTCAAGGCTGGCTGCAGCCCTGCTGTCCAGATGAAAATCAAAGAACTCTATAGGAGGAGGTTCCCCCAGAAAATCATGACCCCAGCAGACCTGTCCATCCCCAGCGTGCACTCGAGCCCCATGCCGGCCGCGCTGTCGCCGTCCACCATTCCACAGCTGGGCTACGACGGCCACCCCGCCACGTCCCCCCTGCTCCCCGTGTCACTGCTGGGACCCAAACACGAACTGGAACTGCCCCACCTCACCTCGGCCCTGCACCCCGTGCACCCCGACATCAAACTGCAGAAACTCCCTTTTTATGACTTGTTGGATGAGCTGATCAAACCCACCAGCCTAGGTAAGGAAATGTGGGGTTTTGGGGGATCAGGGACACGCTGAGCTGCTGCTGCTGCAGCAAGTGGTTAAATATTGCATCACAGCAGTGTTTAGAGAATTGCTATTTTTGGGAACTTTTGGAACAGATTGTTCTGCATGGAGAGACATCTTACCTAACATTCATTAGTTGCTTTAGCCGAGCCTCTAAATATGGTTGGAACATCCGTTATTTGTGAGGGGGGGATTTGACAAGAAACAAACCAAATCTTAGAGAAAAAAGGGAAAAAACAAAAAACCAGTTTCCTTTCAGTAGTTCCTATAAACCACAGAGTTTCATTGTTTAAAAAAAAACAACAAACTAAACAAAACTACCCCCAAATGTGTCAAGCTTCTAAAATGTTCTCATCTGTGCCAGGCTGGAAATTTGCTGGATCCATTACAGTCTGAACATCTGAATTTAGGGAACTTGTGGTTCTTTTGCAGTTGTGGCTACTTTTTCTTGCAGCTGATTTTTTTGTGTGAAGGTTTAAATCACTGGTGTGGAACTGCTGAGAAGGATCTGCTGCTCCCAGAGCATTCTATAATGTGGGATTTTTCTGGCTCCACAGCCTGGTTAACTTCTAATACTCTTCAATATTACCTAAATTCACCAGTGCTGGTGATTTCTGTGTGTTGGAACCTTCTGCTGGCTTGAAACCCCAGGAAAAATTCCCTGCTGGTAGGAGGAGCAGATTTGTGAGAGGAGATCTGGGGAGAGAGGGTGGGTGAGTGAGAAAAAAAAAAAGTCCTTTGCAGAAGAAATCCCTTGTAAACAAAGCTGAGCAGGTACTTTCCAGTGCCAGTCTGGAGGGCTGGGGGGAGTGGGAGGCTGATGTGTGAGTGCTCAGCTTGTCTGTGCATCTGAAGGATCTGGCACAGTTGTTTCTGTTTTTTTTTTTTTGCTTTAGCTGCTGTAATTGAGGGAAAAACAGAGATATTTTGGTAATTTGATCTTCTGTTTCAGGTGATTTTCAGGTTGTCTCTGGATTTCTGAAGGATCTGGCACAGTTGTTTGTGGGTTTTTTTTTTTGCTTTAGCTGCTGTAGTTGAGGAGAAAACAGATTTTGGTAATTTAATCTTCTGGTTCAGGTATTCTTTGCAGAGGTGCACTGTATCTATTTAGCTTTAATCTAAGCCCTAATTGATTAATAACCATTCCAGGCAGTGCTGGTGGTGTGAGCTAATTAGGTGCTCAGTATGTGTCCCATCACTTTTACATTAGAAATACAGTAATTTCACAACTATAAGGCGCACCGGACTATAAGGCGCACCCCCCCGGATTCGGCAAAATTTGCAACTTTGTAGATCAGATAAGGCGCACCGGTCTATAAGGCGCACTTTTTTTTTGCAGTGAGGCCCCGCCCCCAGCTCACCCCGTGGGGTTGCTGGCCGAGGCCCCGCCTCCACCCGGCAGCCATTGGCCCCCGGGGCCGCCTCCACCCGGTAGGGGCGGTGCCGCGAGCCACCGAGCCACCCTGGACCCGGCAGCCATGGGCCCCCGGGACTGCTTCCACCTGAGAAGGGGGGTGCCGCGGCCCCCCAGCCCGCATTCACGCGGCAGCCATGGCTCCCCAGGACTGCCTGGACCCAGGAACGGGGCTGCTGCCGGCTCCCTAGCCTGCCTTCATCCGGCAGCCATGGGCTCCCGCGGCTGCCTGGAGCCAGGAGCGGGGTTGCCGTGGCCCTCCTAGCCCACATTCACGCGGCAGCCATGGCTCCCCAGGACTGCCTGGACCCAGGAACGGGGCTGCTGCCGGCTCCCTAGCCTGCCTTCATCCGGCAGCCATGGGCTCCCGCGGCTGCCTGGAGCCAGGAGCGGGGTTGCCGTGGCCCTCCTAGCCCACATTCACGCGGCAGCCATGGCTCCCCAGGACTGCCTGGACCCAGGAACGGGGCTGCTGCCGGCTCCCTAGCCTGCCTTCATCCGGCAGCCATGGGCTCCCGCGGCTGCCTGGAGCCAGGAGCGGGGTTGCCGTGGCCCTCCTAGCCCACATTCACGCGGCAGCCATGGCTCCCCAGGACTGCCTGGACCCAGGAACGGGGCTGCTGCCGGCTCCCTAGCCTGCCTTCATCCGGCAGCCATGGGCTCCCGCGGCTGCCTGGAGCCAGGAGCGGGGTTGCCGTGGCCCTCCTAGCCCACATTCACGCGGCAGCCATGGCTCCCCAGGACTGCCTGGACCCAGGAACGGGGCTGCTGCCGGCTCCCTAGCCTGCCTTCATCCGGCAGCCATGGGCTCCCGCGGCTGCCTGGAGCCAGGAGCGGGGTTGCCGTGGCCCTCCTAGCCCACATTCACGCGGCAGCCATGGCTCCCCAGGACTGCCTGGACCCAGGAACGGGGCTGCTGCCGGCTCCCTAGCCTGCCTTCATCCGGCAGCCATGGGCTCCCGCGGCTGCCTGGAGCCAGGAGCGGGGTTGCCGTGGCCCTCCTAGCCCACATTCACGCGGCAGCCATGGCTCCCCAGGACTGCCTGGACCCAGGAACGGGGCTGCTGCCGGCTCCCTAGCCTGCCTTCATCCGGCAGCCATGGGCTCCCGCGGCTGCCTGGAGCCAGGAGCGGGGTTGCCGTGGGCTTCCTAGCCCACATTCACGCAGCAGCCGTGGGCTCCTGGGACTGCTTCCACCCGGGAATGGGGGTGCCGCGGCCCCCCTTGCCCACATTCACCCGGCAGCCGTGGGCTCCCGGGACTGCCTGGACCCGGGAAGGCGGGTGCCGCGGCCCCCCTTGCCCTCATTCACCCGGCAGCCATGGGCTCCTGGGACTGCTTCCACCCGGGAATGGGGGTGCCGCGGCCCCCCTTGCCCACATTCACCCGGCAGCCGTGGGCTCCCGGGACTGCCTGGACCCGGGAAGGCGGGTGCCGCGGCCCCCCTTGCCCTCATTCACCCGGCAGCCATGGGCTCCTGGGACTGCCTGGACCCGGGAAGGCGGGTGCCGCGGCCCCCCTTGCCCTCATTCACCCGGCAGCCATGGGCTCCTGGGACTGCTTCCACCCGGGAATGGGGGTGCCGCGGCCCCCCTTGCCCACATTCACCCGGCAGCCGTGGGCTCCTGGGACTGCTTCCACCCGGGAATGGGGGTGCCGCGGCCCCCCTTGCCCACATTCACCCGGCAGCCGTGGGCTCCCGGGACTGCCTGGACCCGGGAAGGCGGGTGCCGCGGCCTCCCTAGCCCACATTCACCCGGCAGCCATGAGGCCCCAGGACTGCCTGGACCGGAGAGGGGCGGTGCCTTGGTCCCCCTGGCCCGCCTCCACCCGGCAGGGGCAGTGCCGCGGGCCTCCGGGCCCGCCCCCAGCCAGCTGCAGTGGCACTTCCGGCTCCCCCCACGGCTCTCAGCTCACACTTCCGGTTTGGCAAATTTCGCCGCTTTGTACATCAGATAAGGCGCACCGGACTATAAGGCGCACTTCCGGGTTCGAGGGAAAATTTTAGTCAAAAGGGTGCGCCTTATAGTCGTGAAATTACTGTACTTGAAAATAAGGCTGTAATTTCCACAAGGCATTCCAGTGCTGGGATGGATTTATTTATTTATTCTTGGATGTGGGAAGAACCTTTTGCTGTCAGCTTTGCTGTGTCTGACAGACCCCAGCCCCAAATTTTGGGGTCAGTGCCTCAGGAATGGACAATGGGATGTTCTTCCTCTTTGTGGAGTGTCAGGGTAAGAAAATGGAAGTGAAATTCCAAGTAGGTATTTGGAAGCAATCCCTGTCCTTTCTTTTTAACTTCCCTGTCCTTTCTTTTTAACTTCAGGAATGTTTTGGGGTTTTTGTTTTGTGAGGGAATTCTGTTTGTCTGAAGCAATCCTGTTAAAAAACCTTTATTTGAGCATTTAGGGGAAGAGCTTCAGTATCCATGCATGTCATAAAATTCTGGAATGGTTTGGGTTGGGAAGGACCTTCAAGCCCATCCCCACACCTTCCACTGTCCAGGATGCTCCAGGGATCCAGGGACAGCCACAACTCCCCTGGGAATTCCATCCCAGCCCTCCCCACCCTGTTCACATTCATTTTCTCCATTTAGGCACCGATGCTTTGATTACAAAATCTGAAATCATTTGTAGAATATTTGCCCCAGATGGTTTGGGCATCCTTGTCTCTGCTGCCAGCAGTGTGGGTTTCCTCAAGTGTCCCATGTGTGGGTTCCCTGGTTTGTTTTCCACTGGCACAAATTACTGCAGACACTCAGAACTTGGAATTTAGCCAGTGTTTCAGCATCTCCTGCTTGCTTTTTCCCATCAGATTACTCATGGGATAGGGATAAAGAACTTTTGAATTTACTCTGTTTCCCTCCCCCACAAGGATGAACTGATGACCCTGTGTGGGGTTTTGGAATAATTCTCTGCCTGCTTGAAACAGAACCTACTGGAAGAGAAAAAAAAATAAGTGTGTGAGAGAGAGAGAATTTGTGTAATTCAAATTTCAGATCCTCCTGAAATGAAATAAAACCGGGCAAAGCACATCCTTGGGTTGCCCCTGGTTGTTCCCAAGTCCAGGTGGCACAGCTGGGAAGGTTTGCTGCAATTTTCTGTCCCTTTGAGGAATGATGGTTGATTGAAGAAGCAATAATTAGAGAAAGCCTCGGGGCAGGGAGGTGCCCAGCAGGGCACTCGAGCAGGCATTCTGTACCCAAATATTTCGTGTGGGTGGGTAGCACACAACCAACGTGGAGAACAGATAAGGAAATGAAAATCTGCTAACTCCTATTTGTAACAGGGACAAAAGGGGGAAATAGAAATAGGAAATTCATGGAATTCTGAGCAGGGCTGGCTGAATCCCAGAACCCCAGAGGTTGGAAAAGCCCTCCAGGATCCCAACCTTTGATCAGCACCTTGTCACCAGCCTGAGTGCCACCTCCAGCCCTTCCCTGGACGTTTTTGCTGTGGCACAAAGAGCTGTTTGTTCATTTGCAGTGGAGCTGTTGAATTTGATCCACATTTTATTAGTCACCCTGAGTGCCAAGTGCAGAGAGCTCGGGGATGGGATGGGTTTGTGTCCGAGCCAGCCAGGAATGCTCCCTGCTCTGGGGATGTGTGCATGGAACTCATGGTTTGCCACCATTTAAAGTCATTTTTATTTTTTTTTAATGTTTGGAGGGCAAGCTGTCCACTCTGGCTTTGATGCTTTATTCCTGTGCTTCTCTGTTGTTTTTCTCTCAGGATCTAAAAAGGAGAATTTTGGTTGTTTGTCAAGTGAAGCTGCAGCTCTCACTTAATTCCCCCATTTCCAGCCCCCAGAGCACAGACTGTTGCTAATTGGTTGTTTTTTAAGCACATTTTCTAAAAGTAACTCCTAACACACAGATAAGATCTCTTTTGTGTGGTGAAATGTGTTTACTGTCAGTAACAAGGCCCAGAATTTGCCAGATTATTATGGAAGGGACATGAGATAGTTAAGCAACATCCTAAAAATGCCTCTTGCTACAGCAAATGTCATTCCTAATTGCTTGAGCTGTGTAGTTGTTCCAAAAAACATTTTAACTGGCTTAGGGGTCTTTACTTACCTGTAAGGGAAATTAAGCTTTTCAATTTTTTTTTTCCCAACTGAAAGGATTAAAGAGGCTGTGAGTTCTCCTCCTGTTTAAAATCAGTCCAAATGGCACAAGGATCATCCTCCTGCAGTTTATTTGCTGTTCTTCAGCTCTCAGTGATAGGAACACAGCCCTGAAAGCTGGATCTGAGCCAGAGAAATTAGAATTTTTACCTGCAGCCTCCTGGAAGGAAGAGGCACAGATCAGTCATTATCCCTCAGAGCCAGCAGAATTCCAGCTCCATCAGAGCTTCCAATGCCTCTGCTGGGGCATGGAGGTCTCAGTTCAATTCCTTAATTTCTGGGCTCTACAAGCAGCACAATTTCCCTCTCAGGGGTTGAATCCAGGCTTCCCAAGCAGCATTTGTGCTCCTCTCTTGCACTTCCCATGAATTTTCCTGTGGTTTGGAGCAATCCTGGGTGCCTCAGACACGGAGCCAGATCTTGCAGCTGAGCTGCCTAAAAATCTTGAGGGTGCCTGCAGTTCAAGGTACAGCCATGAAACAATTAAACAATTCAGAGCACCAGAAAGCTGGCTTGGAAACCATGAAAGTTTTGCTTGGCAAGAATTTCTCCTTTTTCTCTATCAGCGAGCTGATCTCGGGCTCCGTGCAATTGCTATTATGGTTTATATGAAAGTCACGCTTTTACTGTCTGCTGTGTTTATTATTTTTTTGAAATGTACTTTGTGGGAGGAAGTTCAACAAAACACTAAATTCTCAACTCAGGCTTTGAGTTCTGTGACTTCCGGCCCTGCAGCTTTTAATTGTGCAAGAATGGGGTGAAATATTAGCTCAGTGCTGGGGCTGAACTGGAATTACTGCACACTTGGGGTTCTTTTTTTTAATATTTTCATGTACTGGGCCTCAAGTTGAGCTTTTCACAGTCAGGAGTGTTTCTTTTGAGAGAGCTTTAAGCAACTGCATAACTCCTGAAACAAAAAAGAAAAGGATTTATGAAGGTTTTCTTCAGCTGATTGCTCAATCTCCTCGTGCGTAGAGCTGAGGTCACTGGGATTCCAGGCCCTGACAGGACATGGATGAAATGAGATTGCAGGACGTGGATGTACTGAGATCCCAGGACATGGATGAACCAAGATTCCAGGCCATGGATGTACTGAGATTCCAGAACATGGATGTAACAAGATTCCAGGCCATGGACGTCCCAAGATCCCAGATACTGACAGGACATGGATGAAATGAGATTCCAGGACATGGATGTCCCAAGATTCCAGGCCCTGACAGGACATGGATGAAACGAGTTTCCAGAAAAATGGATGTCCCAGGATCCCAGGACATGGATGAACCAAGATCCCAGACCATGGATGAACCAAAATCCCAGGACATGGATTTCCAAGATTCCAGGCCATGGATGTTCCAAGATCCCAGGACATGGATGAACTAAGATTCCAGGCCCTGTCAGCACATGGATGTCCCAAGATTCCAGGCCATGGATGTCCCAAGATTCCAGAACATGGATTTCCAAGATTCCAGGCCATGGATGTCCCAAGATCCCAGGATATGGATGAACCAAGATCCCAGGATATGGATGAACCAAGATCCCAGGACATGGATGAACTAAGATTCCAGGCCCTGACAGGCCATGGATGTCCCAGTATTCCAGGCCATGGATGTCCCAGTATTCCAGGCCATGGATGTCCCAAGATTCCAGGCCATGGATGTCCCAAGATTCCAGAACATGGATTTCCAGTATTCCAGTTCATGGATGTCCCAAGATCCCAGGCCCTGACAGGACATGGATGTTTCCACACATGTCTGGAATGCAGCCTGGCTTCCACAGAATCACAGAGAATATAAAATACCCTGAGTTAGGACAAACAGAACCCATCTCCCTAGCTCAACCATCCCATCCTGTGCCTGAGGAAAAAACTTCTTGAGAGGAAAACTCCAGAAACAGGATCCATGCAGGGATGTGGCACTGCTGGCTTTGTGCTGCTCCTCTGAGTTGGTGCTTTTAGGAATAAAAATTCAAACCCCAAAGCCTGAAAGCAGCATTTGAGTTGTGGGACATCATTTAGGTGTGTGAGGGAATCCAGGGGCTGAATTTGAGTGAGGAGGATCCTGTGATGTTCCTTCTCTCTGGCAAAATGATGGATCAGGTGGGATCCAGGGGAGGAGAGCTGGGAGAGGGAAGAGTTTGGGAATGCTGGCATGGAAATGTCCCCAAATCTTCCTGCAGGTCTTCAGAAGTTCTTTAGCCTGTGATTGATTTAAAGAATAATCAAACAGAAATGTCTGTCCAATTTCTAGCTGATCTCTCCTGTATTCTGTTTATACAACATATCAGAAAGAGTTATAAAATCCATAATATTTATGGATTAATTGTAGCCCTTGGAGTATTTCCAGGCTATTTTCATATATATATTTAGGCACAATTTCAAATAAGCTCCTTCACATCTCTTTACTCCCTTCCTTTCCCACCCCCAGGGTGGCTCTGCCTGTTCCTCCTGAGGATTAACTGGGAGTTGAACAGAATCTAAAAATGATTTGAAGGGATAAAAGCAGCAGCTGACCAGAACCAGGTTCAGTTTTTCATCTGCTCTCAGGTGGAGGACGTGGCCCTGTCACTTCTCTTTTCTCAGGGTGTTGCTGGGCACAGCTGTGACCTGTGGAGGTGGCAGAAAAGCTCTTCAAGATAAAAAAAAAATTGGGTGTTTTTACTAAAATGCTTCCCCTCGAGTAGTTTGGAGTGTTTGGAAAGGTTGAGGATCCAACATCCATAAGTGATAAATGATTGAAATGAAGCCAAGGTGGGACAAAAAGTGAGAATTTGGGATTTCTCTTGGTGCTGGAGCTCAGATCTCCTGAATCCCACAGCCAGTGCAGGGCATGGCTGAGGGGTGTCACATTTTGGGTTTTGGGGTGCAGGACCCTGCTTTGGCTTGGGCTGGGATGGATTTGGTGATGACTGAGAGGATCTTCAGGGGGAGGGTGGCTCCAGCAGGGATCTGGATTAAACCCAGCCGCATTTAACAGCAGGGAGTGGTGTTGGTGGATTAAAAGTGCTGCTGGCTCCAGGAGATGGCAGAACTTGGGGCTCAGGGGTTGTGGTTGAGAGGCAGAAGTGTGGATGTGTAAATAAACATTTACCCAGGAACTCCAGAATTTGGGGTGGCTTTCAAGGCCTCACAGTGCACCTTGAGGTGAGATCCCCATCAGGATGGGTCCTCTCAGCATTCTCTCCACAAACCCACTTGGGTTTTGCTTCTGTGCAGCTCCAGCACAGCCTTGGGTGCTGCTCCCAAGCCCAGCTGGGTGAGAGAGCCCTGGCAGGGTGATCCAGGAGGTCTGGATGAGAAATCTGTGTTGTGGCTGCGTTTCCTGCAGCTTTGGATTCAAATCCCCTCTGAATTTTAACATCTTCAGGGCTCAGATGTTTTCTGTGCCTTCATCTCAGCTCAGTTTTGGCCTGGCTGGGAGGAGGATGTTGAATTTTCAGCAGTGGTGAAAAAACAGAGGGTTGAAGTTGAATGGATGTGATGGAAAAGCAAAATGAGGAATCTCCCCTGGCTGGAGAGGGAAAACAAGAACTGGGGAGGGAAAACAAGAACTGGGGAATATCCTGGGCTGGGAAGGATGATCCAGTCCAGCTCCTGGCCCTGCACAGACCCCAAAATCCCAAATACTCCTGGAGCTGTGGCAGCCTTGGCAATGTCCCCATAGCTGGGGAGTTCCCCCAGACCCCAAAAACTTCTCCTGATTTTCACCCCAAACCCCAGACTCAGCTCCCTTCCCCAGGCAGCTCTTCCTTATTTCTGGTTAATATTTGGACAGATTTATCTAATCCAGACCATTAGGTTGGTGAATAACCAATTAGGCATCTCTTGTTTTTCTTACAGCATGCAGCAAAAATTTCCTCTGCTCCTCATCCTCTTCCTTATTCCAAAAAAATTATTTTTGCTTTTAGAAATAAACACAGTTATTGGGAATCATTGGAAGTGGGCCCATTTAATGATATCTTAGATAATTCAAGTTGAATTTCAGTCCAAGCCTCACTTTAATATCTTCCCTTCAATATTGAATAATTGGTGATGATGATGATGGGAAGATGAAGCTCAGGTTGCATCAGAACATCCCCACCTCAACTCCCTGATACCAAAAAAAATTGATGGAAGGTTGGAAGGTGCCTGTGCCTGGCTGGAAATTCAGAGTGGCTTTTTCTCAAGACAGCAAGAGGTGTTTTACTGCAGAAAGATTGTGTGGCTATTTTTAGCCCTGGGTACTGGTGAGGTGGAACAGAATATTTTTAGAGCTGTAGAAAATGCAGCCACTCAAGCTGGGTTCTTGGTTTTTTTTTTTTCACTCTGGTGCTGGAGGGGTTTTCCAAAATAAAGAGCAGAATTAATAGAAAATGGCTTTTTTTGTATCATTTTTGTTTATTAAGTAGGTGATCTGTTGGTTGTGTGGATATACATATATTTATATATTTATTTTTGTATATACAGTCTGGACTTTTATTTATTTTTATTTTTTAAAATTTTAAAATTTTTTATTTTTATTATTTTTCTATATTTTTGAAATTTTTCTATTTATTTACTATGTATTTGTAGATTTATATATTTGTATATTCTATTTATATATTTATATATTTATACATATTCATATATTTCTGTATTTTCTATTTTATATATTTTATATATTCTATATATTTATTTATACATTTATACTTATTCATATATTTCTGTATTTTCTATTTTATATATTTCTATATACTTTTATATCTTAATATTTTATACATTTGTTGATATATTTTTTATATTTCTATTTTTTTTTTTTAATTTATATATATGTTCCTATATGATTTCAAGTGTTTTGGCCCAGTGAATGCCATATATTAAAGCAGTTTTCCCTCAAATTTAGAAAACTTTTTACCTCAGTGCAATGTTTAAGGAAATCCACAACCAACAAGGCAGAATTTTATCCCTCAGTTAATCTGTACCAATCCTGGAGTGAGCTAAGCCTGGAATAATTCAGGAAATGCTGGAATTAGGAGAAGAAAACTTGGGGAGAAGAAATTCTGATTTTTTTAGGCATTTTGAACTCTTGACTCTCCCAAGCTCTGTTGCATTCACAGTGCTAAAGAAAACATTTTAATATTTAATAAATCATAGTTATGGAAAAGAAACAACAAACCCAGCCCCCCAAACCCATTCCTGGCATCTTTCTGAAGAATTCCACATTAATTCTGTCCTGGCTTGATTCCAGCTTTATTGGATTAGAAATTCTATTTTCATCCTCTTGCTTTTCAATTGCAGATCTATTTTTACCTTTCTTTTGTGAAATAATGATCTTTGTTGTGTTTGTAGCCGTTTTATTGTCTAAAATGATTTTTTTTTCTGGTTTTAATCATCCTCCAGAACTTTTAAAAGTAAATTATGTGCTTGGCTTGCCAGGATCTGTTTGGTGTTTTAAACACAGCAGATAATAGAAATCTGTCAGCTTTTCTGCACTCTGAAATTCCAAATTTCCAACTGGAAAATCTCAGATCTGTGGGAATAGAGAGAGATAAACGTGGAAATTCAGTTTTTAATGGCAAAGCTGCTGGATGAGCTCTGTTTAATGTAGGATTTTCACACATCATTTGTAGGGTAAGCAGATCTAGATATGAGCACAGAAAGATGATAAGGGAGAGGATTGGAGAAAACCACCAAAAAAATCAGATTTCATCTGTTTGGCCCTGCTCCCGTGGTAATCCCACAAATTGGGGTGGAGAGCAGGGGGTGGCAGAATTTTAGAGCCTTTGGTCCAAACTTTGTCACAATTTTCCTGCTGCACACATTTCCAGTTCTCCCATCTCCCTGCTGGATTCCCTAAATTGGAGCTGAAAAAAGAAAAAAAAGTGGGAAGGGGAAAAGTTTGGGTTGGAAAATCTGAGGAATTTTGGTGGCTGCTTGATGATTGAGCTTTAAATGAAGGTGGCATTAGTTAGTCAGCAGTTTTTAATTAATAAAATTGAGTTCACACCAAAAGTTCCCAAAAACCTTCCAGAACTTTCCTAATGAAGCCAAAATTGACAATTTCTAGATTAAAACAAATAACACCTTGAAGAAAAACCCAGCCAGCAGATAAACCCATGGAAAAGCAGGAAATAACAACTGGAATTCCCTCATTGCTCTGCTAATTCAGCTTTTGTTAATTAGAGTTTGTAATTGTGATCTGGCCATTTACAGCTAAAAATAGGTGTGAAATTGTATGGAAGAGCAAATGGGGAAAAAGCAGATTTTCATTGTGAATTGTCCACATTGTGGCTATGTTTCCTGCAGACATTGTGCTGGCAGGGAGGAAATGGATGCATTTAAAAAAAAAAAAAAAAGGAAGTTATTTATAAAACTGAATTCTTTCTCAAAGAAACTTCATGTTCCTTGTTCCTCCTCATCCACAGCAGCAAATAATTGGAATAAAGAAATAATTATATACAATAAATGAAATTTAAAAATAAATAATGGGATAAATGGAAGGGTTTTGGGGCAGTGTCATGCAGGAAAAAAATTTTAAAATGGGATTTTGGAAGGTTACTACTGGAATATTTACACTCAATCAATGCCTTTGCTGTTGTTGGTTCCAACTTAATCATGTTTGTTTGGTTTAGGGTAGAACAAAAAATTATAAATTATATATATTTGGAATACATTTCAGTACTTTTATAAACTTTTAAGGATAATAGTTATTTTAATTTGAGTTTTTTATTGTAGAAATTACGTGTCAAGAATATTATTGGGATTATTTTTGAATAATATTTTTGGGTAATAAGATAAATAAGTTTAGGGAATAGAAAGGCACTAAATTTTAAAAATGTTTAGGGATTATATAATTTTGGAAATGTTTAGGGATTTGAGTTATATTAGGTTTTTATTTTGAGAGGTATCACAAATTTAACTAATATGGTTATTGATTGTTTTATTTTAATATAGAGTAATTTTAATTAAAATTATCCACACTCTGCTTGGAACAAAATCTCTCCATTCTCCCCCTGAAATATTCACTCAGCTCTCACAGGATGAGTCAGGAAGTGCAATATAGTAAACCAAAAAATAGGGAATTTATCCAGTGTTTAATGCATGAATAATTATAAAATTATTAAGAATTATGAGATTGAAATGCATCTTCTAAGCAGCTTTTCATTCAGAGTGTTCTGATGAGTGTGTGCTGTGGGGAGATGGTGCTTTCTTTTCATTTATTATTTAAAAAACCCTTTTCATTGCTGTGAAAAGCTGTGTTTTAGCTAAAACCACAATTTCAGAGCTATTTCACATTCATTTCCAGCACCCTTGAGCCCTGCTTGCTTCTGGAGCACCGAGTGCAAAGGCTCAAAAACCCAAAATCAGATTTTACAGCTGCACATCTCACGAGTTCTTGGCTCATTTTGGATCTTTTTGGTGCCCATAAAAATCCAATTGAAATGTGAGATGTCCCAGTGCTGTGCTTCAGCCCCTCTGAACTTTTACAGGCCAAGATCTGGGGCACTGAGGGAAATGAAAAAGTGATTGATGGGAAATCCTAAGATTGTTAATTAATTAATTATTTAATTAATTTTTATTTCGTTTTATTTAATATCAGAGCAAGTTTGCCATTCAATTACAATAATAAATAAATAAATAAATAAATTTTTATTTAATATCAGAGCATGTTTGCCATTCAATTCCAGCCAAGATCTGGGGAACTGAGGGAAATTAAAAAAGCAATTGATAGGAAATCCTAAGAGTGTTATTTAATATTTATTTATTTATTTACAATATTTATTTATTTATTTATTTATTTACTTATTTCTTTATTTATTTACTTATTTATTTATAATACCAGAGCATGTTTGCCATTCAATTCCAGCCATAAAAAAAACCTTGATTTGCCTCCACATCTCCATCCCCATTTTAATGTTCACCTCACAGGCACATCCAGTTTGTTCTCATTGTATTTTTAATTTACAGGAGCCTCTCAATGGCAGCTCCCTCCATTCAGAGCCAGCTGTGGCTGGTACTGCTGGGCTGGCCAGAAAAAGTTGATTTAATTGTGTTTAATTATGTTCTGATTTGGAGGACAGGTGTCTGCTGAGAAGGGCAGGAGCTTCTCTTTGAAATGGAGAATGGAAACCCCCTCCCTCCAAATTATTATAATTTTGAAATCAAGGGGCTCTCAGGCAAAGATATGGGAATTAGGAATAACAGTTCTTTACTAGGGAAATTAAAATAGAAATACAGTACTACAAAGAACAAACCCCAAACCCTGACACAGTCAGAGTACAGCCTGACACCCGTCAGGCAGGGTGTTGGCAGCAGTCCCATTCCATGGTGGCTGCATCCTCCTGCAGTGACAGATGTGGCTCAGCTGGAGCAGTGCTCCTGTACAAGGTGCAGTTTCCCTCCAGAGCTCCAGTGGGGATGTGGAGAAATCCGGTTTTCCTCTGGAGTCCAGTGGAGAAAGGGGCTCCCTTAGTGTCCCAAACCCTCTGTTTTTATCTTGGTAAGAAATGTTGGGCTCTTCCCCCTGGCTGGAGCAACTCCCAATGGGATGCAGTAATTTTATCAGTGCCACAGTGGGACTCAATGGCCATGAGCAGAAAATGACTGGCTGGAGGAAGGATGGGTTGTGAAAAGATAAAGAACACTGCCCCAGCTGGTTTATAAACATGGCCATGAACAGGAGATATCCCATGAGATAAAGAACACTGCCCCAGCTGGTTTATAAACATGGCCATGAACAGGAGATATCCCATGAGATAAAGAACACTGCCCCAGCTGGTTTATAAACCATGGCCATGAACAGGAGATATCCCATGAGATAAAGAACACTGCCCCAGCTGGTTTATAAACATGGCCATGAACAGGAGATATCCCATGAGATAAAGAACACTGCCCCAGCTGGTTTCAATGGATGCCCATTAGCAGAATATCTCCCACAGAGATCAGGATCACTGCCCCACCCTCAACAGATGGTGACAGAACAGATACTTTTGGTCACATCCTGTATTGTAATCCAATACAAATTATAATTTTTTTTGTTTTCCTGGCTGTGTTTGATGCTCTCTGCTCTCTCTTGCAGCCTCAGACAACAGCCAGAGATTTCGGGAAACCTGCTTTGCCTTCGCGCTGACGCCGCAGCAAGTGCAGCAGATCAGCAGCTCCATGTGAGTGAGGAAAAACACAAATATTCACCCAAAAAGGGCAGCTTTCCACTCCAGGAAAAACCTTCCCAGGGAAATTCCCCTTTTAAATTCCCCTTTCTCACACCAACAAAAACCTCCCCAGAAAAATTCACATTTCTACACCAGCAAAAAACCTCTCCAGGGAAATTCCCCTTTTAAATTCTCCTTTTCCACATCAGGAAAAACCTTCCCAGGGGAATGTTCCTTTTTCTGACCTGCACATGGGAAGAGAAAACTCCTCTGGGGGATTTTTTTTTTTTTTTTAATTTATTTTTTCTGTATGGGGAGGAGAGAATTCAATGCCATCATTGGGTTTTGGGTGGGTTTATTTGGGATTGAGCTGCCTAAAAATCCAGAATTCTGCTTCCTGCAGCTCTTTTTGCCACCAATTAATTAATTTATTTAATTCATCAGTTTGTTAATTCGTTATAAAGTTGGGACTTTGTGGTCATCCATCAGAATTTTCTTTATGATATACTAAAAACCAAATCAACAAAACAAAAAAAAACCCCATAAAGAAACAAAAAACCCACAAAAAAACCCAAAAAACAAGCAAGAACAACAACAACAAAAAAAAAAAAAAAACAAAAAAACCCAACCCAAAAAAAACCCCACAAAATTGGAGGTCAGAACTTATTTATTTACCTCAAAAAAAAAAAAAATTCTTCCTTTTAAACTCTCTTTGAGGGTGGTTTGAGCAGGAGCAGCAAAGTCTGGTGTCCATTCCATAGACCTGAAAATGTGAATTTTTTGTGTCAAAAAAAGAAATGATTTCCATAAATTGAACTTCTTGAAGAATCTTTCTCACAATATTGAGGAACCTTGCTAAACCCAGGATTTTTAACCCAAGTTCTGTTCTTTCCAGGGATATTTCTGGGACCAAATGTGACTTCACAGTACAGGTCCAGCTAAGGTAGGGATTTTATTGCCTGTTGGTTTTTAGGATTTCTCTAAATAAATTTATTTATTCCCAATTTTCCCAGCAGGTTGGGAATTCCTGCATGGACAAAGCCTCATCCTGCTTGATTTTCTTGTCAGTGAATGTTTGGGGCTGGAAAATCCAAGGGTTGTTTTTCCTAGCAGGAATTCCAAGATCTGCTTCTTTGGGAATCAACATCCTGGTTAATTTGGGGGTTTTAATTAATCATAAATGGATTAAATCTTCTTTGTCGACCAGGTGGGGTGGGATGGAAAATCCATGGGCAGAAATTCCAAGATAACTTTCTTTGGGTACTTTGGGATCAACATCCTGGTTAATTTGGGGTTTTTAATCAATCATAAATGGATTAAATTCTCTGTGTCAGCCAGGTGGGGTGGGATGGAAAATCCATGAGTAGGAATTCCAAGATCTTTTTCTTTGGGTACTTTGGGATCACCATCCTGGTTAATTTGGGGGTTTTTAATCAATCATAAATTGTTTAAATTCTCTGTCTCATCTGGGAGGGGTGGGATGGAAAATCCATGAGCAGGAATTCCAAGATCTGCTTCTTTGGGAATCACCAACCTGGTTAATTTGGGGGTTTTTAATCAGTTATAAATGGGATAAATTCTCTGTCTCAGCCAGGTAAGGTGGGATGGAAAATTCATGGACAGAGATTCCAAGATCTGCTTCTTTGGGTACTTTGGGATCAACATCCTGCTTTATTTGGGGGTTTTTAATCAATCATAAATTGTTTAAATTCTCTGTCTCAGCCAGCTGGGATGGGATGGAAAATCCATGGACAGAGATTCCAAGATAATTTTCTTTGGATACTTTGGGATCAGCATCCTGGTTAATTTGGGGGTTTTTAATCAATCATAAATTGGATTAAATTCTCTGTGTCAGCCAGCTGGGGTGGATGAGGAGGGAATGAGGGAAAACAAAAACCCCTCTTGGATTGGGCAGGGATGGGGCAGGTCCCTGGCAGGAACCCAGGGGAGCTGAGAGGTTTTTGCTGCTCCTTGGAATTCTCATTGTCCATGAGCTGGGCTGGGAGCAGGAAGGGTGTGTCCTGTGCACAAAAAACACCTCTTTGAACTTGAAATAAATAAATCCAACATCAGAGCCCTGAGGATTCCTTGGCTGTGCTCAGCAGTGCCTGAAACTCAACCGGGACAGTGGAAAATGTCATTTGTCACACATTGGTTTTATGTGGGGAGGTCAGGCTGGAGAAAAGGCAGGAAAAAAATTGGGATTCAAGGATTGTGGGGAGGAGCCTCCAGCCTGCTTGAACCATTGGGGTTTTGGAGGGATTTTGGGGGGATTTTGGGGGGTTTTCCTGCTCTGTGATGGTGTTTGAGGGCTGTGTTTAGCAAGATCTGTCGTGATTTCATAGCTCAGTGGATAAACAATTCCTTCTAGGAAGAGATGCTCTTTAAATCACTTTGAAAGATGATGGCAGCTCTTTGCTTTCAGGTTTTGTTTGTCAGAAACCAGTTGTCCACAAGAAGATCACTTCCCACCCAATCTGTGTGTGAAAGTCAATGCGAAACCGTGCAGCCTTCCAGTGAGTAAAATCTTCCTTTAATGCACTTTTTGGGATGCATGATTAGGAATTACCTGCCAGAACATTTATCCCAGGCTTTGTTTTCACATTCTGGAGCTTCTGGAATGAATAGAAAACATCAAGTAATTTGTTTTAGCCAGTAGATCCAGAAGTTAATATGGAAAACCTCTTTTCAAGATCACTTATTTAGAAATATTAAATGAGCAGAGAAAAAAAGGATTGAATTTTAGAAACTCTGGTCCAAACTTTGGGGTTTTTCTGTTTGTGTTTAGCTTTGCTGAGACAGCAGAGGTGGCAAAATTCCTTTTAATATTCTGGGATTATATTCTGGGTAATATTTGGGGCAGGGTTAGGATTTTGGATTTCTAAAATCGCTCAATATTTTATCTTCTCTCTTTGAATTAAACACAGAGCCTGGTCCAGCTGTATGGGGAGGGGACAGGAGGCAGAAAAACTGTGAGATTCTTGTTTCTGAGAGCTGAAATATTTTGTTTTTTTAGGGTTACCTGCCACCAACCAAAAACGGAGTAGAACCAAAGCGCCCCAGCCGACCAATCAACATTACCTCACTCGTGCGCCTGTCCACCACGGTCCCCAACACCATCGTGGTGTCCTGGACTGCAGAGATTGGCAGAGTGAGTCTCCCTTCTCTCTTTGGCATCATCTGGGCAGGAAATCCTTGCTGGGGTAGCCACAGTGTCCTTGTCCAGCTGGGATTCCAGCTGGATCTGGGGTGTGCTGATCCCTCACCTTCGCTCCCTCCTCGTTTGGGACTTGGATAAAGAGATCCAGGCATCCTCTAAACCTTTACTTGGTTTAATTGGGAAAAAATTCAGACTTTGAAGCTCTTGGGTTTGCAAGGAGTGGGTGACACAGAGCTCCTTTGGAGCTGTGAGTGGGGACACAGTTTGTAAATGGAGTGGCTACAACCAAATGTACCGACATGGAAAGGGGCAAAATTATCCCAGTGAATTCCTGAACTCAGGGAAGGAAAGGACCAAAACTTGCCAAAATTATCCCCAGTGAATTCCTGAAATCAGGGAAGGAAAGGACCAGAACTTGCCAAAATTATTCCAGTGAATTCCTGAAATCAGGGAAGGAAAGGACCAGAACTTGCCAAAATTATCCCCAGTGAATTCCTGAAATCAGGGAAGGAAAGGAGCAAAACTTGCCAGAATTATCCCAGTGAATTCCTGAACTCAGGGAAGGAAAGGACCTAAAGTTGCCAAAATTATCCCAGTGAATTCCTGAAATCAAGGAAGAAAGGTAAACAGAGAGACAGGAGAAGAAATGGAAGGAAAAGAAAAATCAGAAAGGAAGTGAAAGCAATAAAAGTGGGAAGTGAACCAAAACTTGTCCAGTTGATTTGCTCTGAAATCACAAGATTTCTTTAATGCCCTCTCCTGAAAAGAAATTCTTCCTGAAATTCAGGAAATTTCCTGAAATTCTTCCTTTCAGGAAATGAAATCTTGGAATCAGAGAACCAAGTGGAGCAGCCACTCTGGAGAGGAGATGTGGGCAAATAAAATGCAGTTTAAAAAACAGAAAATTTGCAAATGGAGTGACTACAACCAAATGTACTGAGGTGAAATGAGGTGCAGTGAAAAACACCAAAACTTGACAGAATTATCCCACTGAATTCCTGAAATCAGGGAAGGAAAGGACCAAAACTTGCCAGAATTATCCCACTGAATTCCTGAAATCAGGGCAGAAAGGCAAACAGAGAGATGGGAGAAGAAATTGAAGAAATGAAACGCTAAAAAAAAAAACCAGCACAACCCAAGTGATTCCATTGACCTTTTTTACATTTCTCTCCTTATCCTTCATGTTTTTATCATTTTTTGTGGCTGTGGGACATTTTTTTGTCTCTGTGGGACATTTTTTTGTCCCTGTGGGACATTTTTTTGTTAGAAAATCGCCGCAGTTCCACCGGCCTGATGAAATCTGGAACGTGCTACAAAAAGTGACTTCAATCAATGAGCCCATGAATTCCTGAGCTGCTTTCAGTGCTGGCAGCAAAGCTGCTGGGTGGGCATTCCAGGGGCACCCTGTGCTGCTGCCACTGCCCCCACCCTGCTTTTAGAAGTGCCCAGAATTGTCCTGAGGTGAAACTTTGGCCAAGAATTTGCAAAGCCCAGCGTGGGAAAAAAAAAAAATAAAAAAAATGCTTACACTCCATTCAGGCACAATAGTTCTGGAACATCAGGATGGGATTTTGTGATGGATTTCTGGATGGAAAACAATCTCCATTCAGGGGATGGGATAAAGGGTGGCTGAGTGACTTTGGTTAGGAAAAAAAATCCTGTTTTATCTGATGAGGTATCTGTTTAAAATCAGCCAGGTTGGGTTTGCACTCTGTGCAGGGGATGGACCCTGGGTGCTGCTCAGAATTCAGGATTTAGGGACAGGAAGTTTGAGACAATCCCTTGGGAACTGGCTGGCTCTCAGGTTCCACAGATGAACCAGTTATAAAGAACATTTTGGGGGAATGAAGTGAATTATTACACAATCCCAGAATTGTCCAAAGCCAGGTAGGAGAGGCTTGGAACAGCCTGGGATGGTGGGAGCTGGATGGGATTTGAGATCCTTTCCAACCCAAACCATCCTGGAATTCTACAAAAAACAAAAACCAGTCTTTCCTAAATGATTCCTCAAGATAAAATCCTTCCTAAATGATACCTCTAGATAAAATCATTCCTAAATGATTCCTTAATACACAATCCTTCCTTAATTGATTCTTTAAGGCCCATGATAATAATTTGATTTTTCAAGACTTTGACAGTGAAATGTGAAGAATTATTTTATATTTGGCTGTGCCTGTGTAGCACAAATTTTGAGTTTCCCCTCAAGAATGAGTTCTTGTCCCAACTGTGCTCCCCACCTTTTGATTTCTCCACAATCTGCTTCCAGAGCCTTCTGTACAAGATGCCTTGGGCAAGCCCCTGCCTTTGTAGATTCAAGCTGTCAGTAAATAATTTCCCAACGTTAATTAGCATTTTTCTAACTCCTCTCCTAATTGAGGCATTAAACAAACAAGTGAAGGCAGCAGTGTTTTTCTGTGCTGGGGGTGCAGGGCTGTTGCTGCTGAGTGACATTTTTAGAAAGACATTTATAACCTGATTTTTTTTGGAGATGATAACAGAAATGAGAGCTCCAGAATTCATTCCAGGAGGGAAGTTCACCTGAGCTGTGTTGGGTTCTGCCCCTGCCCTGCCTTGCTGATGAAATTCTCATTTCAGAGACAATGGAAGGAAGGAAAAGGTGCCCAGTGCTTCCAGACACTGCAGGTGCTGCAGCTTTGGATGAGGCAGCGCTGCAAATTTTCCCGTTTTGAAAACAAAATGAGCTTTTATTTTTAAAAAGGAAAAAAATCTGATCATATTTAGGCTGATAACTTTACTTAAATGCTCTGACACCAGTGCAGTGCTGAGCATTATCTGTGTAAAATTAAATATACTGACACCAATACTGAACATTATCAATATAAAATTAAATATACTGATACCAGTGCAGTGCTGAGCATTATCCATGTAAAATTAAATATGCTGACACCAATGCAGTGCTGAATATTGTCCATATAAAATTAAATATACTGATACAAGTGCAGTGCTGAATATTATCCCTATAAAATTAAATATACTGACACCAATACTGAACAGTATCAATATAAAATTAAATTTACTGACACCAGTGCAGTGCTGAACATTATCTGTGTAGAATTAAATGTATTGGCACCAATACTGAACATTATCCTTATAAAATTAAATATATTATCCATATAAAATTAAATATACTGACACCAGTGCAGTGCTCTGCCATTCCATAACAATCTGGGTCCTGTCCAGGGCTGCACACAGGGTTTGCTCTGATATTTTGGTATTTATTCTGATGGTTTTTGATATTTCCAGAACTATTCCATGACAGTGCACCTGGTGAAGCAGCTCCTTGCAGTGCCATAAACTGTGCAGTCTGTCTGTATTTCAGACAGAATTTTCTCTGATATTTTGGTGTTTATTCTGATATTTTTGGTGTTTTCCAGAACTATTCCATGGCAGTGCACCTGGTGAAGCAGCTCCTTGCAGTGCCATAAACTGTGCAGGCTGGCTGTGCTGCACAGAGTTTTCTCTGATATTTTTGATATTTTCTCTGATATTTTGGTATTTATTCTGGTGTTTTTGGTGTTTTCCAGAACTATTCCATGGCAGTGTACCTGGTGAAGCAGCTCTCCTCCACGGTGCTGCTGCAGCGGTTGCGGGCCAAGGGAATCCGGAACCCAGATCACTCCAGGGCACTGAGTATGTGTGTGCTGGGCTGCTGAAAAAACAAAAAAATCACTTTATAGTTAGGACTGAGTTAAACCACTGAGTATGTGTGTGCTGGGCTGCTGAAAAATGGGAAAAAATCACTTTATAGTTAAATCTGAGTTAACCAGGGCACTGAGTATGTGTGTGCTGGGCTGCTGAAAAAACAAAAAAATCACTTTATAGTTAAATCTAAGTTAAACCACTGAGTATGTGTGTGCTGGGCTGCTGAAAAATGGGAAAAAATCACTTTATAGTTAGAACTGAGTTAAGCAGGGCACTGAGTATGTGTGTGCTGGGATGCTGAAAAATGGGAATAAAAATCACTTTATAGTTAGAACTGTGCTGACCAGAGCACTGAGTATGTGTGTGCTGGGCTGCTGAAAAACCAAAAAAAAATCACTTTATAGTTAGAACTGAGTTAACCAGAGCACTGAGTTTGTGTGTGCTGGGTTTCTTTAAAAAGGGAAAAAATCACTTTGCAATTAGAGCTGTGCTGACCAGGGCAATGAGTATGTGTGTGCTGGGCTGCTGAAAAAACCAAAAAAATCACTTTATAGTTAAATCTGAGTTAAACCACTGAGTATGTGTGTGCTGGGCTTCTTTAAAAAAAGGAAAAAATCACTTTGCAATTAGAACTGTGCTAAGCAAGCTTTGGACTTCCTAGAGCCCTGTGGGCTTTGGGAATCTGATAGTGCTGCTCTTTGTGTGCAGCTCCAATTCAGAGACTCAGAGCCTTTGTTTGCACTAGGAGCCAGTCCAGGAACCCTGTTGACACTGTCAGGGGAAAAATGCAAGAGAATCTCTTTGAGCTCAGCCATCCTGGCTTTGTTTGTGCAGAATGGCACAACTGTGTTTCTGCACTGGGCAGCTCAGGCTGGAGCTGGGCAGCAAATTTGGAATTTTTTATTCCCTTGGCACAGAGCTGCAGCTTTGGTTTGCAGGGAGAGGGGGAAAAATCCCAGCACCTGATCACTTTTTAATCACTTTTTAATGCTCAGATCTGGGGTTGTAACTTCTGCAGAAGGGAGGAAATGTAAAAATGAATGTAGAATAAATAGCACAAGTATTGAAGTGGGCATTGAGTATCTCAGGGCTCACCCTGGGGCTGGAGCAGCAAAAAATTTGGGAATTTTTTATTCCCTTGGCACAGAGCTGCAGCTTTGGTTTGCAGGGAGAGGAAGAAAATCCCAGCACCTGATCAATTTTTAATCACTTTTTAGTGCTCAAATCTGGGGTTGCACCTTTTTCAGAAATGAAGAATTGTGAAAATTAATGCAGAATAAATAGCACAAGTATTGAAGTGGGCACTGAGTATCTCAGGGCTCACCCTGGGGTTGGAGCAGCAAAAAAATTGGGAATTTTTTATTTTCTTGGCACAGAGCTCCTGAATTTGCTGCTTTTTTATTTCCTCTGACAATAAACTGGTGAAAGTTTGTGGCATAAAAAAGCCAGCAAAAAGTGCTGTGGCTTTGGTTTTCAGGGAAAAGAGGAAAATCCCAGCACCTGATCACTTTTTAATCACTTTTTAATCACTTTTCAATGCTCAGATCTGGGGTTGCACCTTCTCCAGAAGGGAAGAAATGAGTCCAGCACTAAATAAAATAAAAGTGCTGGGCTTTAATTTGTCCTGATGCAGTTTGATGATTTAAATGCACAAAATTCTACTCTGGCTGCTGCTCCAGAAGGTGAAAATGAAATTGTTGGTTCTCAGAGCAGGAATAAAATGAGTTTGGTTTGTTCATTTTACCATTGAAACAAATAAAAATAGAGGGTGAAAAAGTGCAGAAATTCACATTTCAGTATTTCACTGCAGGGATTTCAAGCTCAGGTTTTCTCAGGTGCTGCTGGTTCCTGTTGCTCACTTTGCTTTTCAGTTTGAAATAATTTTATGGGGATTTTGGGTTTGTGGTGGTGCCTCTCCATGTGAGAGCTGTTCACAATTTAACAACTTTAATTTGAAGTGAAATAATGTGCTGTTAAATATTAAATAATGGTCAGGTGCATGTAAAGACATAAAAACATTTTGGGAGTCTTGAATTCAAAGCTTACCACAGAATTTCTTTTATTTCTGTATCATCCAATTCATGTCCAAATTAACCTAAAATAAACTTTTTCTTCTTTAAATCCCAGTTAAAGAGAAACTAACTGCTGACCCAGACAGTGAAATAGCAACAACCAGCTTGAGAGTGTCTCTCCTCTGTCCAGTAAGTTGATTTTTTATTCCCTAAAAGTGATTCTGGTGGAAATGGGAGAAGTTACCCCAAATTTATTTAAGAATTGGGAGAAGTTTACCTGATTTATTTAAATTTTGGGGACAGAGAGCAGCTGAAATTCTCTTCTTTTTGTGCTTAAAATCTTCTGAAATCCCCCTGGGAAAATGAGTGTTCCATTAGCTTGGAAGTGTTACTCCAAATATTTATTTTTTATATATATAAAGATTTTTTTATATATATATATATAAAGATATTTCAGTGTGTCACTGAGTGTGCAGGTTGGGCTTGGGTTGATAAAAATTCTCTCAAAAAGGAGGAAAAGGGAGTGGAGCTGATGTTCAGAAATTGCTGATTGCAAATACCCACTTGGATTTAATAATATGAATAATTTGGAAGTCATAATCTGAAAAACTGATTTAATAATCTGAATAACTCTGATTTAATAATCTGAATGATTTAGATGTAATAATCTGGATAATTTGGATGTAATAATCTGAATAACTCTGATTTAATAATCTGAATAACTGATTTAATAAGATGAGTAACTCTGATTTAATAATCTGAATAATTTAGATGTAATAATCTGGATAATTTGGATGTAATAATCTGAATAACTCTGATTTAATAATCTGAATAACTGATTTAATAAGATGAATAACTCTGATTTGATAATCTGAATAACTTGGATACAATAATCTGAATAATTGATTTAATAATCTGAATAACTGATTTAATAATGTGAATAACTGATTTGATAATCTGAATAATTTGGATGGAATAATCTGAATAATTTGAATGTAATAATCTGAATAATTGATTTAATAATCTGAATAACTTGGATGCAATAATCTGAATAATTTGGATGTAATAATCTGAATATTTTGGAAGTAATAATCTGAATAACTGATTTAATAATCTGAATAATTTGGATGTAAATAATGGGATTTGGTGGGAATTATGTGATTTTTTTAATTGATGTGATAACAGCTTTGGGGTGGGAATAATAATGGGATTTAGGGATGGGAATGATGTGATTTAGGAGGGAATGATGTGATTTAGGGATGGATTTGGAGGGAGGAGGTGCCCAACCTGTGGGAATTGTCCCCAGATAATTCTGTGTCCCCTCCCATCTCTGGGAACTTGGGACAGTGACTGAGAAACACAGAAAAGGGAAAATAAAGAGATTTTCTGGGGATGGGGAGGAGGGGTTTCAGTTCAGAGGGAATTAAAAAAGGAAGTGAGAAGAGCCTTTGTTCTGGTTTGGGGTTTTTGGGATATTTTGGTGCCATCCTGTGGATCCTCCTTGTACTGCTCAGCATCAGCCTGGATTGGCTCCCAAAAATCCCCCAGAACTGCTCAGGTGCAGCCTTGGGTGCATTTTATAATAAACACAGCTCCAAACTTCAGCTGAAACAATTCTCCATAAATTATTGTTTTGTTGGGTTTTCATGTGCTGAAAATCTTTGGTGTGGTCCCTGCAAACCCCTCCTGAGCTGCAGCATCAGCACTTGGCGCAGCTCTGGGGTTTTGTGAGGATTTATTATTTATTTCAATTTATTTTAGATTGAAGTGAAATTTCTTTCACTGTCTGTTTTCCTTTCAGTGTAATGATACTTGAATGGTAAAGAAGCGTAATTCTAATTTTGTTCCTTTCAGGACAGTGTTTACAGTGGGCCCTGTGTTTTGTTACACATGGCAGGATATACTTTTCAATTTCCTTGATAACATATAATTAAATTATTGTTTTGTTGGGTTTTCATGTGGTAAAAATCTTGTTTAGACTCTGCTGCTTCTCACCTTTGATGTGGTCCCTGCAAACCCCTCCTGAGCTGCAGCATCAGCACTTGGAGCAGCTCTGGGGTTTTGTGAGGAGATTTTTATTTATTTCAGATCAATTTAAATCTCAGTTTATTTCAGATTGAAGTGAAATTCCTTTCACTGGCTGCTTTTAATGATACTTTCATGGTAAAGAAGCATAATTCTGATTTCCAGGACAGTGTTTACAGTGGGCCCTGTGTTTTGTTAAATTTGGCAGATGTATTCTTCAATTTCCTTGATAAAATATAATTCCAAACATGATTTTTATTCACTTTTACACCATTTCAAACAGGAAGGAGGGAGCTGCATGTGCCAAAACTCTGATTTCTGAACCACAAAACTCAACCTAACTCTTGTCTCTTTTCAGGCAGAAAAGCCCTGGTGGATAATTCCACACCAAAATAATAAAATCCTGATTTTTTTTCCTTTTGCAGCTTGGCAAGATGCGCCTGACCATCCCCTGCAGGGCCCTGACCTGCTCCCACCTGCAGTGCTTTGATGCCACTCTCTACATCCAAATGAATGAGAAAAAACCAACCTGGGTGTGCCCTGTGTGTGACAAGAAAGCTCCCTACGAGCACCTCATCATTGATGGGTGAGTGAAGCTGCAACCCAGCCCCAAATCTGATTTCTCTCTGAAACTGAGCTCATTTCCCTCTTTTTTTTTTTAATTTTGATGTTTTTAATTTCCCTAGAAATTAATTTTCCCAAGAAAAGCTTTACCACAAACTCAGACTTACACTGGTTAATAAAGGAAAAAAAAAAAAAGCTCTTTTTGAGGACTGATATGAAATGTTTTTGGTGGCCAGGTTGTTCATGGAGATCCTGAAGTTCTGTACAGATTGTGATGAGATCCAGTTCAAGGAGGATGGATCCTGGGCTCCCATGAGATCCAAGAAGGAGGTGCAGGAGGTGACAGCATCCTACAATGGAGTTGATGGTGAGCCATGCCTGGCTGTCCCTTACCAAAATGTTAATTTCTAAACATTCATTTATATCTTTAATCACTTCTGAGATCAGCTCATTGGGTGCTGTAAGTTCCCAACATTCTGTGATTTTTTTTTTGCTTTAATCAGAGTTTTTGATGAGCTGTGATGTGTTGGTTTTGTGCAGGATGCATCAGCTCCTCCCTGGAGCACCAGGTGTCCTCTCACCAGCAATCCAACAAGAACAAGAAGGTGGAAGTGATCGACCTGACCATCGACAGCTCCTCTGATGAGGAGGAGGAGGAGCCTTCAGCCAAGAGGAGCTGTCCCTCCATTTCTCCAGCATCACCAATAAACAACAAGGGGTGAGAGCACAGCAGTGCAGAGAGGAGTCACCAGTGCCAAAATAAATCAGCTCCAGAACGTTCTGCGTTTGGGTGATGTCCTCATTCAGGAGCACAAGGGCTGAGATGGAATCAGGGGTTTGAGTGTGGAACACAAAATATTTCAGATGTGTTTGGGGAGTGGAGCAAAGGGAATCACAGATTTGAGTGTGGAACACAAAATATTAAAGTTGTGTTTGGGGAATGCAGCAAAGGGAATGAGAGCTTTGAGTGTGGAACAGAAATATTTGAATTGTGTTTGGGGAGTGGAGCAAAAGGAGTCAAAGATTTGAGTGTGGAACAAAATATTTCAGTTGTGTTTGGGGAATGGAGCAAAGGGAATGAAAGATTTGAGTGTGGAACACAAAATATTTCAGATGTGTTTGGGGAGTGGAGCAAAGGGAATGAAAGATTTGAGTGTGCAAAATAATAAAATATTTGAGTTGTGTTTGGGGAATGCTGCAAAGGGAATGAGAGCTTTGAGTGTGGAACAGAAATATTTGAATTGTGTTTGGGGAGTGGAGCAAAAGGAGTCAAAGATTTGAGTGTGGAACACAAATATATTTTTCAGTTGTGTTTGGGAAATGATGCAAAGGGAAACAAAGATTTGAGTGTGGAACATAATGAGATATTTCAGATGTGTTTATAGAGTGGTGCAAAGGAATGAAAGATCTTAGTGTGGAACACAAATATTTCAGTTGTGTTTGGGGAATGGAGCAAAGAGAATGAGAGCTCTGAGTGTGGAACACAGTGAGATATTTCAGATGTATTTACAGAATGGTGCAAAGGAATGAAAGATGTGAGTGTGGAACACAAATATTTCAGTTGTGTTTGCAAACACGAGTGTGAGACGATGCAGAGGCTCTCAGGGAGGGTTTGCACAGCTGGGGAAATGTCAGAGCAGCAGGCAGGGAGGAGCAGTGTGGGACAGGAATCACAGCTGGGCACAGCTGGGCACAGCTGGCAGCCAGGCTGGAATGGCTCCTGTGTGCAGGGATATTCTGGGATGGGGATTCCTCATGGCAGAGCTCACCCAGAGCCCTCCAGGGGTTTTTGTTGGGGTCACCTTGGGGCTGTCAGTGCTTGGGGTCACAGATCCCTCTGGGGATTGGGGTTCAGCCCTGGCCTGAGAACAGCTGGTTTGTAAAGGGATTGTTTAGACATTGGTAGAGAACATAGAGACACATTTATGTAGACATTTATATTTATATAGATATAGACACATTTATATTAGAGATGTAGATATAGAAATACACAATCATATTAGACATTAATACACATCATAGAGACATTTATATTAGAGATTTATATAGATATATACACACACACATATTTATATTAGACCTATAGATATAGATATATAGGTGTACACACATTTATATTAAACATTTGTAGAGATCATAGAGACAGGTATATTAGGCATTTATATAGATATATAGATATATATAGATATATATTAGATATAGATATGGATGTAGATATAGATTTACACACATTTATGTTAGACATTGATAGAGATCATATAGACATTTTTATTAGACCTTTATATAGATACATATACACACACATTTATATTAGAGATATAGATATAGACACAATTATATTAAACATTTATAGAGATCCTGTAGACATTTTTATATATACACATTTATGTTAGACATTTATAGAGAGCCTATAGATATTTTTATTAGACTTTTATATATAGATATAGATATATAGATATAGATATACACACATTTATATTAGACATTGATAGAGATCATATAGACATTTTTATTAGACCTTTATATAGATATATACACACACATTTATATTAGAGATAGAGATACATTTATATTAGAGATATAGATACAGACACAATTATATTAGACATTTATAGAGATCCTATAGACATTTATATATATATAAAAATTTATATTAGACATTTATAGAGAGCCTATAGACATTTTTGTTAGACTTTAGATACAGATATAGATATATATACACACATTTATATTAGACATTTATATAGATCATATAGACATTTTTATATATATACATAGATACATTTATATTAGACATTTAGATATATATACACATATTTATGTTAGACATTTACAGAGATCATACAGGCGTTTATATATATATATACACATTTATATCAGACATTTACAGAGACCCCAGCACCATTTCCAGTTGCTGCAGTTTGCTGAGCTTTCCTGAATTTCAACTCTCTTGCACTGGGCTGATTTTCCTGATGAACAATTGTGAGGAGGAGCCTTGGGCTATTTATATTTATTTATATATTATTTATAATTTATATTTATATTTATATTTTGAATTTAAGTTCCATTCCAAAACCAGTAAACAAACACCCCCTGATGGCCCAGCATTTCCTCCTTTTAACAAACCTTTATTTTTTTGCTTTCCAGCATTCTAAATTTACCCCACCAAGCTTCTCCTGTGTCAAGAACCCCGAGCCTTCCTGCTGTGGACACCAGCTACATCAACACCTCCCTGATCCAGGACTACAGGCACCCATTCCACATGACACCCATGCCTTATGACCTGCAAGGTGAGTCCTGCACAGCCCTGCAAGCACTCCTACCCAGCACAAAATCAAAGTACAGGAATTTCACGATTATAAGCTGCACCATTTTGACTAAAATTTTGGTCCAAACCCAGAGTGCGGCTTATAATCAGGTACAGCTTATATATGGACAAAGAAATAAAAGTTGCTGTTTTAGTTTGGAGGACAGGTGTCTGCTGAGAAAGGCAGGAGCTTCTCTTTGAAATGGAGAAATTATTAAAATTATTATAATTTTGAAATCAAGCAGCTTTCAGGCAAAGATATGGGAATTAGGAATAACAGTTCTTTCCTAGGGAAATTAAAATAGAAATACAGCACTACAAAGAACAAACCCCAAACCCTGACACAGTCAGAGTACAGCCTGACACCCGTCAGGCAGGGTGTTGGCAGCAGTCCCATTCCATGGTGGCTGCATCCTCCTGCAGTGACAGATGTGGCTCAGCTGGAGCAGTGCTCCTGTACAAGGTGCAGTTTCCCTCCGGAGCTCCAGTGGGGATGTGGAGAAATCCGGTTTTCCTCTGGAGTCCAGTGGAGAAAGGGGCTCCCTTAGTGTCCCAAACCCTCTGTTTTTATCTTGGTAAGAAATGTTGGGCTCTTCCCCCTGGCTGGAGCAACTCCCAATGGGATGCAGTAATTTTATCAGTGCCACAGTGGGACTCAATGGCCATGAGCAGAAAATGACTGGCTGGAGGAAGGATGGGTTGTGAAAAGATAAAGAACAATGCCCTGCCTGGTTTATAAACATGGCCATGAACAGGAGATATCCCATGGAGATAAAGAACACTGCCCCAGCTGGTTTATAAACCATGGCCATGAACAGGAGATATCCCATGAGATAAAGAACACTGCCCCAGCTGGTTTATAAACATGGCCATGAACAGGAGATATCCCATGAGATAAAGAACACTGCCCCAGCTGGTTTATAAACATGGCCATGAACAGGAGATATCCCATGAGATAAAGAACACTGCCCTGCCTGGTTTCAATGGATGCCCATTAGCAGAATATCTCCCACAGAGATCAGGATCACTGCCCCACCCTCAGCAGATGGTGACAGAACAGAAACCTTTGATCACACTCTGTATTGTAACCCAAGACACCCAGACATGTGGTTTATAATCATGAAATTCCTGTAATTCCCTTCATAGATCTGCTGGCACAGGGAATTTGGAGTGGCATCGGTGTTGGGCTGGTTTTATTTCAAAATAAATGGTGGAAAAATGGAGAGGGGTTGTTTGGAGAAGCTGAATTTTGGTTTTTTTTTTTGTCTCTTGACAGGTTTGGATTTCTTCCCTTTCCTGTCAGGTGACAATCAGGTAAGTCAGGGAGAACCAAAACACTTTTCCTAGCTGGAGTGGGATGAGGCACAGCAAAAATAAACATTTTGAGAACCAGGGATTCAACTCAGCAGGAACTTTGTTGTGGAATTGTCCTTTTTCCTTCCTGGGATGTCTCCCTGCCCTTTCTGCTCCCCATGGAGGAAAATTGCACTAAAATTGCATTAAATTTGCACTAAAATTGCATTAAAATGGCAATAAATTGCATTAAAATTGCAGTAAAAGTTGAGGGATACTTTGATATCTTAATGGAGAGCAGAGCCTGCACTTTGGAATTTGAATTCTGAATATTCAAAATCCTGGTTTTGTGCTGCTCTGGTTGTGCCAGTGGAAAAATCTTTGGGAACAAGGCTGGGACAACCTGGGTGTTTAACCCTGATGGGAGCAAAGTTCCCCCTCAGGGAAGCTGGGTTCAAATGGTATTTTTGTTCAAATGGGGTTTTAGTTCCAGTGGGATTTGCACACTTCCAGCTCCCAGTTGTGCCTCACCCTCACTTTTTGGGGCTGGCAAAATGAATTTGGGGCAATTTTACCTGCAAGGGATTTTTTGAACAGCTAAACAAACAAACAAACAAACAAAGCCCCAGAAATGCTGCTGCTTGCCCTTTTTCCTGGGTGGGGCTCTGTGATCCCATTTTTGTTTTCCCTTTTTCCTGGTTTGGGTTCTCTGATCCCATTCCTGCTTGGGGTTTTCTAATCCTATTCCTGCTTGTCCTTTTTCTTGGTTGGCTTTTCTCATTTTTGTTTTCCCATTCCTGGTTTGAACTCTCTGATCCCATTCCTGCTTGGGGTTTTCTGATCCCATTCCTGTTTGGGGTTTTCTGATCCCATTCCTGTTTTCCCTCTCTCCTGATTTGGGTTTTCTAATCCCATTCCTGCTTGTCCTTTTTCCTGGTTTGAACTCTCTGATCCCATTCCTGTTTGTCCTTTTCCTGCTTGAGGTTTCTGATCTCATTCCTGTTTGGGGTTTTTCTCATCCCGTTCCTGTTTGCCCTTTCCCTGACTGGGGTTTTCTGATCCCTTTCTGTTTGGGTTTTTTGATCCCATTCCTGTTTGGGTTTTTCTGATCCCATTCCTGTTTGGGTTTTTCTGTTCCCAGTCCTAATTGGAGTTTTCTGCTCCCATTCCTATTTGTCCTTTCCCTGTTTGGATTTTTCTACTCCCATTCCTGTTTGGGTTTTTCTGCTCCCATTCCTGTTTGTCCTTTCCCTGTTTGGGTTTTTCTGCTCCCAATCCTGTTTGTCCTTTCCCTGTTTGGTTTTTCTGCTCCCATTCCTTGTTTGGATTTTCTGCTCCCATTCCTGTTAGTCCTTTCCCTGTTTGGGTTTTCTGATCCTATTCCTGTTTGTCCTTTCCCTGTTTGGGTTTTTCTGCTCCCATTCCTGTTTGGGTTTTCTGTTCCCATTCCTGTTTGTCCTTTCCCTGTTTGGATTTTCTGCTCCCATTCCCTCCCTGCCCTTTCCACCCCCACCATCTCCAACTCCTTCCCTCCTCCAAACCAAAACCCCACAAACCTAAAAACCCATTTCCCCATCCACTGCCTGCACTGCAAAACCCAACCCCCAACCAAAACTCCAAAACCCCTTTGAACTTTTTTATTAAAACCCCAACCCAATTTTCCCCCCCCAGCATTACAACACCTCCCTCCTCGCCGCCGCCGCCGCCGCCGTCTCGGCCTCGGACGATCAGGAACTTTTACACTCCAGATTTTTCCCCTACACCTCATCCCAAATGTTCCTGGATCAGCTGAATGCAGGGGGGAGCAGCTCCCTGCCAGCCACCAACGGCAGCAGCAGTGGCAGCAACAGCAGCTTGGTTTCCTCCAACAGCCTCCGGGAGAACCACGGGCACGCCGTGGCCAGCAGGAGCAGCACAGACACAGCCTCAATCTTTGGTATCATACCAGATATTATCTCATTGGACTGATGCATTTGTATTTTATTTTTTGGGGTTTTTTTTGTTTTTTCTTTTTTTTTTTGGGGGGGTGGGGTGGTGGGACAGAGGAAATCTTCATGCTCGGTTTTCCTTTCTGTTCAAAAAAAAAAAGAAAACAAACAAACAAAAAAAAAATGTTAAGCAAGGTGGTTTTTTTTTTTCCTTTTTTTAAAAGGGGAAAAAAAAAATTTATGTGTACAGAGAACAAAAAAAAAAAAGTCTATTTTCAGTTTTACTTTTGTATATAAACCTAAGATGGCCTCGCTGGTAAAAATAAGAAAAAAAAAAAAGACAAAAGAGAAAAAAAAATTTAAGAAAAACAAGGAGCTTCAGTTCATTTTTATGGATGCTGAAGATTTTACACCTGTGCATTTTTCATGTGAGTTGCTTTTATTTTATTTTCTTTTTTCCCTATAGTTTGGACACCTATGGCATTATTTTCTCCACAGTTAAAGAACCAGGAGAGGAGCTGAACTTCTGAAGTTCAGGCTTGGGGAGAGGGTTTTGTCTCCAGGTGGTGGAATCTGATTCCCCATCCCATATTTAGTGCAGAATTTTGTAATTCTGGCAGCAGAGCAGCCCCTGCCCTGTCTGCAGCCCAGAGCCTTTCAGGAGTGGGGTTGGTTTTTTGGGATTTTTTTTTTTTGGCATTGCCCCCCTATCCAGGCAAATTCTCCTTTTGGATTCCATGCTTTAAGTCAGGAATGTCACAAATTCATCCAGGGAGTGCCACCAAGCTGAGAGGGAGCTTTAGGTTGGATTTTAGGGGAAATTCTTCCCCCTCAGAGGCTCCCCAGGGAATTCCCTTGGACGTTCCCAAGGCTCAAAGAGCTCCAGGAATGTTTGGACAACGCTCCCAGGGATGCTCAGGGTGGGATTTGGAGATTTCCTGTGCAAGGACTTTGATCCTTGTGGGTCCCTCCCAACTCAGAATATTCCACATTTCTGAGATTCACTCCTTCCTGAGGGCCTGACTCCATCAGATCCCAGCTGAGCAAGGATTTGTGGGACAAGGTATTCCATTTTTGGGGAGTGGAGCTCCAAATCAACATCACATCCCAGCTGAGGAGTGGTTTATTTACAAAATATTCCATTTTTATGGAGTGGAGCTCCAAATCAACATCACATCCCAGCTAAAGAATGGTTTAGGAACAAGATATTCCATTTTTGGGGAGTGCAGCCCTAAATCAACATCAGATCCCAGCTAAAGAATGGTTTAGGAAAAAGATGTTCCATTTTTGGGGAGTGCAGCCCCAAATCAACATCAAATCCCAGCTGAGGAATGACTTGTCCCATTTTTATGATGTCCCAAACCTCATCTGAGGGATGTTTTAAGGGACAAAGTTTTCCATTTTTGTGGAGTGAAGCCCCAAATCCCAGCTGAGGAGAGGTTTAGGAACAAGATACTCCATTTTTGGGGAGTGGAACCCCAAATTCAACATCAGATCCCAGCTGAGGAGTGGTTTAAGAACAAGATATTCCATTTTGGGGGAGCGGAGCTCCAAGTCAACATCAGATCCCAGCTAAAGAATGGTTTAGGAACAAGAGGTTCCATTTTTGGGGAGTGCAGCCCCAAATCAACATCAAATCCCAGCTGAGGAATGACTTGTCCCATTTTTATGATGTTCCAAACCCCATCTGAGGAATGTTTTAAGGGACAAAACTTGCCATTTTTATGGAGTGGAGCCCCAAACCAACATCAGATCCCTTCTAAAGAATGGTTTAGGAACAAGATGTTCCAAAGTGGAGCTCCAAATCAAGATCACATCCCAGCTGAGGAATTATTTGAAGGACAAGATGTTCCATTTTGGGGGAGTGGAGCTCCAAATCAACATCAGATCCCAGCTGAGGAATGGTTTGAGTTCGGTTTTCATGGAGTGAAGCCCCAAATCCCAGCTGAGGAGAGGTTTAGGAACAAGATGTTCCCTTTTTATGGAGTGGAACCCCAAATCAACATCAAATCCCAGCTAAAGAATGGTTTAGGAGCAAGATGTTACAAAGTGGAGCTCCAAATAAATATCAAATCCCATTTGAGGAATGATTTGAAGGACAAGATGTTCCATTTTGGGGAGTGGAGCTCCAAATCAACATCAAATCCCAGCTGAAGAATGGTTTAGGAGCAAGATGTTCCAAAGTGGAGCTCCAAATAAATATCAAATCCCATTTGAGGAATGATTTGAAGGACAAGATGTTCCATTTTGGGGAGTGGAGCTCCAAATCAACATCAGATCCCAGCTGAGGAATGGTTTGAGTTCAGTTTTCATGGAGTGAAGCCCCAAATCAACATCTGAGGAATGATTTGAGGGACAAAATTTTCCATTTTTGTGGAGTGGAGCCCCAATCCCAGCATCCCAGCTAAGGAATGACCTGTGGCACAAGATACTGCATTTTTATGGAGTGGAGCTCCAAATCAACATCAAATCCCAGCTGAGGAATGGTTTAGGAACAAGATATTCCAAAGTGGAGCTCCAAATCAACATCACATCCTAGCTGAGGAATGGTTTATTTACAAAATACTCCATTTTTGGGGAGTGGAGCTCCAAATCAACATCAAATCCCAGCTAAAGAATGGTTTAGGAACAAGATATTCCATTTTTATGGAGTGAAACCCCAAATCAACATCAAATCCCAGCTGAGGAGAGGTTCAGGACCAAGCTGTTCCATTTTTGGGGAGTGAGGCCCCCCTGGGGCTGCAGGGTTTTATTCCAGGATCCCCAACCCTGAGCATGTCAGTGTAACCTCGTGTTTGACTTCTCCTCAAATCCTAAAAATTCCCCCTGGGCAGCTCAGCCCTGCCCTAAAATCCTCATTTCAGTGCAGTAGATGCAGTTGCTGCTTCCAGGTGAGTTTTTTATCCCTGAGCTCAGCAGATGCAGCAGCCCCTGCATGGTGTGTGCAGCCCTGGCTGCTCCCCTGTGAATATTCCATGTGCAGTGGCAGCCTGAGCCCCAAACCCAGCACAAATCCCAGATTTCTGCTCCTTAGCCAGCTCTTCTAGGCCTTGTGGCTTTCAAAATTCACTTTTCCCTTTGGAGTTATTTTGGATTTTTTTTTTTTTTCCAGCCTTATTTAATTCCTGGTTTCTTTTATTTTTTTTTTTAAGTGCATGAATAGGAATTTTTTTTTTTTTTTTTTTGGGTCATTTGGGCTGATCCGTTGTTCTTAAGGAGTGGAATGTGTAAATAGCTGGAATGCAGATTTTTTTCAGGAGATTCTTTAAAGTCAGAGAAAAGGGGGAGGGAAGGAAGTGATTCTCTTGTGTCCCAAAGTCCATGTCAGAGAAAATAAATATTTCCTCTGGTGTGAAAAATATTTTTATAACTGGTTGAAAGTGCAGGTAATGAGTTTATCAGGAAAAAAAAAAAAAGAGAGTTAAGGAATACTAAGATTAGCAGATTCTTGTCTGAATTTTTTTCATGTCCAAAAAAAAATAATAAGATTGCAAATAGCTGCTTCAAGCATTGACAAGGGCCACCTTTTGCCTATGAAATTGTCTCAAAAAAATAAAGTAAATAAATCTTGCATTGATTAAAAAAAAGGAAAAAAAAAACAGGAAAAAATTTAAAAAAAACCAAGAAAAAAAGCAAAAAAAAAATTCTTTAATCCAAGTAGCATTTAGGTATTGCTGTCTGATCAGTTGTATGGTTATTTGGAAGGTTCACATGATGTGGCATCAAAAAAAAAATTGTTTTTAGTGTTTTTACAGCATCCCTCTGCCACTAAATAGTTGACTTGAATTTTGGAAAAAGGAAACTGTTGGTGTTTATATGTATATGTGTGTGTATATATGTATTTATAGATCTGTGTGTGTGAGTTCCAGGTGAGTTCAATAGTTTTTTCCCATGCATGTGTATTTCATACATATCTGGCTGATATATTCTATTTCACCATACACCAATTTTATAATTTATTAAATGTCAGTTCCAAAAAAAAAAAAAAAGTTAAAAAAAAAAGGTTAAAAAAAAAAAAAAAGAAATAAAAGGCTAGAAAATGGGCAAGACTTATTTTTGAAACAGTCTGATTTGGAAGTGATTCAAGCTCTGCCAGGAATGGCTCTGATCCAGTTTAGGGTGAGGATTTTCATGGATATAAAGTGAAATTCTCTGGAATTGGGGGTGTGAGTGCTGTGCTTTTCCTGGAACCTGCTCCTGGGACATCCAGCAGGGATTTGGGATTGCTCACAGCTGCTGGTCCCTCCTGCCATGGTTCTGGAAAGGGGCACAGGGGGATCAAAAACCTGGAAATGCTGAAAAGGGGAGGTGCTGCTGTCCTGGATTTGGGATTTGGGATTTGGGATTTGGGATTTGGGGAATGGCAGCTCAGCTTGGTGCTCCCATTCCCTGGGATCCCTCCAGCCTCAAACCCTGGTGATCCCATGGGAAATGGGAGGTGGTGCTGGTGGCATTTGGGATTTGGGGCTTTGGGAATGGCAGCTTGGAAAGGAACATTCCCAGTTCCCAGTGACCCAGCATTCCCAGTGACCCAGCATTCCCAGTTCTTGGGATCCAGCATTCCCAGTTCCCTGTGATACAGCATTCCCTGGGATCCAGCATTCCCTGGGATCCAGCATTCCCTGGGATCCAGCATTCTCAGTGATCCAGCATTCCCAGTTCCTTGGGATCCAGCATTCCCAGTGACCCAGCATTCCCATTCCCTGTGACCCAGCATTCCCATTCTCTGTGATCCCAGTGGAGGGGAAGGCTCCAGGTTGAAAACTGTGTTAATCCCATAGAAAATGGAATGTGATGGTGTTGGTGTCCTGGAATTTGGACAGGAACATTCCCAGTTCCCAGTGACCCAGCATTCCCAGTGACCCAGTATTCCCAGTTCCCAGTGATCCAGCATTCCCATTCCTTGGGATCCAGCATTCCCAGTGACCCAGCATTCCCAGTCCCCAAGCCCCAGCATTCCCAATTCCCAGTGACCCAGCATTCCCAGTGACCCAGCATTCCCAGTTCCCAGTGACCCAGCATTCCCAGTCCCCAAGCCCCAGCATTCCCAATTCCCAGTGACCCAGCATTCCCATTCTCTGTGATCCCAGTGGAGGGGAAGGCTCCAGGTCGAAAACTCTGTTAATCCCATGGAAAATGGAATGTGATGGTGTTGGTGTCCTGGAATTTGGACAGGAACATTCCCAGTTCCCAGTGACCCAGCATTCCCTGTGACCCAGCATTCCCAGTTCCTGGACCCAGCATTCCCAGTTCCCAGTGACCCAGCATTCCCATTTCCCTGTAATCCAGCATTCCCAATTCCCAGTGACCCAGCATTCCCAGTTCCTGGCCCCACCATTCCCAGTTCCCTGTGATCCATCATTCCCAGTGACCCAGCATTCCCAGTTCCTGGCCCCACCATTCCCAGTTCCCAGTTCCCTGCTGGGGAAGGTTCCAGGTCCAGCCCCGTTGATCCCATGGCAGATGGAACCCGGCAGTGTTGGTGTGCTGGGATTTGGCACTTTGGGAATTTCCTTGGGCAGGAACATTCCCCATCCCCTGAGATCCCATGGGGGAAGGTTCCAGCTTCAAACAAATCTGGGGCTGCTTCTCCCCCTCCCTGCCCCTGGCATTCCCAAACAATTCCCAAACTCCCAAATTCCAGCTCCCCAGCGGTGCCTGGGCTGTGCCCCTGCTCTGGATCCTTGGAATTGCAGCAGGGTGGGGTGTGCACACATCTGGATGTGCACACATCTGTCTGTGGGGTGTGCAAACATCTGGGGTGTGCACAGGTGTGCCAGATGTTCACCCACATCTGGGAGCTGTTCACGGGTTTGGGGTTGCCCAGATGTGTGTGGGGGGTGCCCACAGCTGTGTGTGGGACAGTCACACATCTGGGCTGGGTTTGGGGTGTGCCAGACACATCTGGATGAGCCCACAGCTGTTTTTGGGACATTCACACACATCTGGATGAGCACACAGGGATTTTTTGGGACATTCACACATCTGGGACATGCACACAGGTCTCCCACACATCTGGGATATGGACATTGATGTTTTTGGGACAGTCACACATCTGGATGAGCACACAGGTGTCACACACACATCTGGATGAGCCCACAGCTGGTTTTGGGCCATGCACACATCTGGATAAGCACACAGCTGTTTTTGGACAGGCACACACATCTGGATGAGCACACAGGTGTTTCTGGGACATTCACACATCTGGATGAGCCCACAGGTGTCACATCTGGATGAGCCTACAGCTCGTTTTGGGACATTCACACACATCTGGGACATGCACACAGGTCTTTCACACATCTGGATGAGCACACAGGTTTTTTTTGGGGCATTCACACATCTGGGACATGCACACAGGTCTCACACACATCTGGGATATGGACATGGATATTTTTGGGACATGCACACACATCTGGATGAGCCCACAGCTGGTTTTGGGACATGCACTCACATCTGGGGTGCAGCTGCCCCTCTCCCATCCCCCTGAACCACCCCAGAGTGAGGGAGCAGCAATTCCAGGCTTCCTGCAGGGACTCAGAGATTTCCTTGGATTCTCCAGGAGAACGTGGTGAAAACTCAAAAATTCCTTCTGGAACATTTCAGGCTTGGAAGCACATTTTAGTGGGAAAGGTTTTGGTTTAGCAGTGTAATTTTATTTTATTTTTTTTAATTATTTTTTAACAGAATTTAGATTTCTAACACTGGTGGTCCCCCAAAGTGCTGCTGCTCACGAATTAACAAAGGGAAAAAAATGTAAATAAACAAAACGTGAATTCATGAGTTGAAAGCTTCATCCACTGCCTTAAACCTTTTCTCTCCCTTTTCCATAGGGCATGCCAAACCCATCCATGGATTTACCAATGTCCAGTCCCCAATGTCAGTTTGTATAAAAGTACTGAGTGAAATTATTTATTATATACATTGAAAAAAAACAAAACAAAAAAACCAAACCCCAAACCAAAAACCTGGTTCACCTTTTGACTGTTCCCCATTTCTGTGGAAATCTCTCCAAATAATAAAAAGCTTTTGGTTATTTTGTGTTTTCTCAGGGGGAGAGTGGGGAGAGGGGATTTTCCTGGGTTTTTTTCACCTGGAATTGTTTTTTTTTGGGATGATTCAGGGCAGTGACAGCGCAGGTTTGGCTCCTCCCTGGCTGCTTTTCTTTGGGAGCAATCCCTCAGAATTTGGGAACAAATTCTCACTGAATTCTTTCTTCCAGCAGGAAAAATAAATCCAGAATCCAGGAGCAAACCCTGGGCAGAGCTGCATTCCCAGATTTTCCAAACCCTGGGATAAGGGGAACAGAGCAGGAAAATCCCATTTTTGGTTTTCCTGGTGAATCCCAGCTCTGATCCCCGTGTGCTGCTTCCCTGAGCTCTCTGTAAATCCAATTTTCAGCTTTTTCTGGAATATTTCCTGTCCTTGGAGGAGGAAGAGCTCGGTGAGAGCTGAAGGGTGTGGCTGGTGTCACTTTTCCATGGAGCAAATTCCATTTTCCATGGAGCAAAGTTCATTTTCCATGGAGCAAAGTTCATTTCCCATGGAGCAAATTTCATTTTTCACTGAGAAAATTTCATTTTCCCTGTAAAAAATCTGCTGAGAGGGTCTGGAATGTGGGGCTGGGATTTGGGGTTGCTGCCTGCCTTTGGGATTGTTTGGGATCAGAGCTTGGATCAGGATTTTTTCCTTCACTGGAATTCCTGGATTTGCTCCCATGCCTTTTGTAAAGCTCAGATATAATTTGATTTTCTGCACTTTTCCCCTGTCTGATATTCCATGAGGAAAATTCCTGGTTTACCCTCACAGGGACACTTTGAATGTTGGGATTTGCTCAGATTTTGGGTTTTTTCCCCCAATTTCTTCTCTTTTTTTGTGTGACATTCCTGGGTGAGTCACAGAATTCTGGGATAATTTGGAAATTATAAGGAAAGAACTTTAAATCCCATCTCATTCCATGGGCAGGGACACCTCCCACTAATCCTTGGACACTGCAGGGAATTCTCTGGGAATTCTTTCCCAATCCCTTGGATCTGCTGGGGCTGCCAGGATCAATTCATTAATTCCTGATTATTTTTATGATGGAGCACAGGGGAGATTCAGGATTTAAAAAAAAAAAAAAAAAAAAGGTGGAGGAAGAGGAAGAGGCTCCTGGAGCAGATTTTTGGGAATATGGGAATTTTTATGTTTGATCCACGTGAAATTTCCCAGCCTGGAATTCCAGATTCTCCTTTGAGGCTCTGAGAGACAGGAGGGATAAAAATGAGGAGCAGAGGGGGTTAATTAATGTGGAAAAGGAGGAGCAGAGGGGATGAATCAGCCTGGAGGTGGGGAGGGTTTTCCTGGTGTGGAAAAGGGGGATTTAAAAGGGGAATTTCCCTGGGAAGGTTTTTCCTGGTGTGGAAATGTGAATTTTCCTGGTGTGGAGAAGGAGAATTTTGCTGGGAGGTTTTCTGTGGTGTGGAAAAGGGGAATCTAAAAGGGGAATTTCCCTGGGAAGGTTTTTCCTGGTGTGGAAATGTGAATTTTCCTGGGAAGTTTTTCCTGATGTGGAAAAGGAGAATTTAAAAGGGGAATTTCCCTGGGAAGGTTTTTCCTGGTGTGGAAATGTGAATTTTCCTGGCCCTGTTTTTCCTGATGTGGAAATGTAAATTTTCCTGGCCCTCTTTATCCTGATGTGGAAATGTGAATTTTTCTGGGAAGGTTTTTCCTGGTGTGGAAAAGGGAATTTCCCTGGGAAGTTTTTCTGTGGTGTGGAAAAGAAGAATTTCCCTGACCCTCTTTTCCCTTTTCCCCCATTTTTCCCTTTTCCCCCAAACCCCTGCTGGGTGGTGCTGATTCCTGGAGCACCAGGAGACCTTGACCCTGAATCCCTCCTGCCACAGCCCCAGCACTGAAATATTTTAAATTCACTTTTGGAAGCTGGACACACATTGCCACACTCAGTTTATTTCAGTACCAGCTCACATCTTTCCCCAGCAATCAGGGGGAGTGCCAGCAATAAATGAAGGCAAAATCAGGTTTGGAAAGGCAGCTGATGGTTCCTGGCTCTGATCAGAGAGGGAAAACAGAAATAAAAACTTTGAGGTTTTGTCTCTCACCGTGGGGTCAGTAATCAACTGAAGGGAGGCAGAGCAGGTGAACAAATTCCTCGTATTTGATGGTTCCTTGGGGCCCAACCTTGGCTTCCTTCAGCAGATCATCCACTGGAAAAGGGAAAAAAGAGCATGGGATGTTCAGGAAAAAGCACTGCAGGGTTTGGGCTTTGGGGGATTTTTGTTGGGAATCTCCCCTGGGATCAGGGGACACTTCCAAACTGGTGCCAGCAGTTGGGTTTTAATTCCATGTAAAATTCTCTGGAGCAGGGAGATCCATCTTTTTGAGTTCCACAGAGGGAAAAAAAAATCACAAATTTAATCCAAGTGGGTTTTGGGGTTTGTTGCTGAGAAATGGGGGAGGTTTGGGGGGTTTGTCTGGGTTTAGTTTGGTGTCTCCTGCTGGCACAGACCCCTCCTCATCCCAGGGGAGAAGAGAGAAGGGGGAAAGTGAAAAGGGAAAGAGAGTGAAAAGGGGAAGGGAAAGAGAATGAAAAGGGGAAAAAGGGAAGGAAAAAGGGAAGGAAAAAGGGAAGGAAAAAGGGAAGGAAAAAGGGAAGGAAAAAGGGAAGGAAAAAGGAAAGGAAAAAGGAAAGGAAAAAGGAAAGGAAAAAGGAAAGGAAAAAGGAAAGGAAAAAGGAAAGGAAAAAGGAAAGGAAAAAGGAAAGGAAAAAGGAAAGGAAAAAGGAAAGGAAAAAGGAAAGGAAAAAGGAAAGGAAAAAGGAAAGGAAAAAGGAAAGGAAAAAGGAAAGGAAAGGGAAATCCCAGTGGGATTTCTGCCTTTTCCCACCTTCCTCCTCGGACAGTTTCTCCCCCAGCAGGGTGAGCTTGGCACGCAGCTCGGGCACAGGGATCACCCCCCTCTTGTTCCTGTCCAGCATGGCCAGGGCTCTCAGGATCTCCCTCTCGGGCTCCTCCTGCTTCATCTGCCGGTACATGATGTTCAGGAAGGTGGAGAAGTCCAGCTCAGCGTTCCTGTCTGGGCAAAGAAGGGAATTTCCTTTGGGGCTGGGTCCATTTGGGGCTGGGTCCAGGACTGAACATCATCATCATCATTATCATCATCATCATCATCCTCCTCCTGTTCCCTTTCCTGGGGTTCCTTTTCCCTTTCCTGGAGTTTCTTCTCCCTGACTTTGGAGTTTCTTTTCCTTTTCCTCCATTTCCTGGGTTTTTTTCTGCTTTTCCTGGGGTTTCTTCTCCCTTTTCTGGGGTTTCTTTTCCCTTTTCCTGGGGTTTCTTCTCCTTAACCTTGGAGTTTCCTTTCCCTTTTCTGGGGTTTCTTTTCCTTTTCCTGGGGTTTCTTCTCCCTGACTTTGGGGTTCTTTACCCTTTCCTCCCTTTTCCTGGCGTTTCTTTTCCCTTTTCCTGGAGTTTCTTCTCCCTTTCCTGTTTTTTTTTTCCTTGACCTTAGAGTTTCCTTTCCCTTTTCTGGGGTTTCTTTTCCTGGAGTTTCTTCTCCCTGACTTTGGGTTTCTTTTCCCTTTCCTGGAGTTTCCTGTCCCTGCTCTGGACCAGGCCACATCACAATTGGTTTTTTCCTCCTAAAATCCCATTTATAACTTTGTTAAATTTGTTCTCTCAGCTTGGATCCCGAATTTTTGACCCCCACGACCTCACAACTCCTTGGGTTTCATGCTTGTTTTTTCCTGCAGACCTGAACATTCTTCTGTGCTCTGCTGGTCTGGACACCCTCCCATCAAAAAATCCATATTGATCTGTTTGCTTTTGGGGGGGATTTTAACAGCACTGTGTTAACCCATAGGCTGGATTTCACAACTCCTGGTGGGTGCTCCCTCCTGGACCATCCCAGCTCCATAAAAACGGGATTTTTCCCGATTTTGGGGCCGTGCTCACCGATCCTGTGCAGCTGCAGGTGTCTCTGCACCTCTCCGGGCGTGGGGCTCGCCCCCAGGCACCGCATCACCACCAGCAGGTCCGCGGCAGAAATCTTCCCCTTCTGCTTCTTGTCGTACAGGGAAAAGCATTCCTTGAACTCTGATTAAAACCCAAACTCGGTTACTCCTCCAGAGCCCCCCCGGATCCTGCCGGGTCCGGTGTCCGCCCGGGTTTCGCCTTTCCAGGAATTCAGGGCAATTAAAACCCGGCGCTAATTGGGGCTGGGAGGGGGAAAAGGGCTGAGAAAGGAGAGGATTGTGTTTAAAAGGGAGAGGATTTTGTATAAAACTTTAGAGGATTTTGTATAAAAGTTTAGAGGATTTTGTTTAAAAGTTTAGAGGATTTTGTTAAAAGTGCTTTTCGGTGGGAGCAGGATGGTGAGGGGAAGGCTGGAGGAGGAGAATGGTGAAGGGGGAGGATGCTGGAGAGGGAAGATTTAGGAGGGAAGGATGGCAGGTGGAAGATTTAGGAGGGGGAGGATGCTGGAGGTGGAGAATGCTGGAGGTGAAAGATTTTGGGGGTGGAATTGGGAGGTAGAGGATGATGGAGGAGGATTTTGGAGGGGAAGGATGCTGGAGGTGGACGATGATGGAGGTGAAGAATTTTGGAGGGGGAGGATTTTGAAGGGGAGGATGATGGAGGTGAAGGGTTTTAGAGGTGGAGGATGATGGAGGAGGAAAATTTTGGAGGTGGAAGATTTTGGGAGGGATGATTTTGAAGGTGGAGGATGAGGGAGGTGGAAGATTTTGGAAGGGGAAAATGCTGGAGGTGGATGTGGGAGGTGGAGGATTTTGGAGGTGGAAGATTTTGGAAGTGGAAGATTTTGGAGGTGGAAGATTTTGGAGGTGCAGGATGCTGGAGGTGAAGGATTTTAGAGGTGGAGGATGATGGAGGAGGATTTTGGAGAGGGAGGATTTTGGAGGTGAGGATTTTGGAAGTGCAGGATGCTGGATGTGAAGGATTTTAGAGGTGGAGAATTTTGGAGGTGGAAGATTTTGGAGAGGGAGGATTTTGGAAGTGCAGGATGCTGGAGGTGAAGGGTTTTAGAGGCGGAGGATGATGGAGGATTTTGGAGGTGGAAGATTTTAGAGGGGGATGATGTTTGAAGATTTTGGAGATGGAAGATTTTGGAGGGGGAGGACGCCGAGTTCTCCCCCATCTCTCCGCACTTTCCCAGCAGCACAGCCCGGCTCGCAGCTGACCCAGATCCGCCCGGGAGCTCTCCCTGCCTCCCTCCCCTTCCCTCCCCTTCCCTCCCTCCGGGCGAGGAAAACCAGCCTGGACCGGGGCCACCCCGTCCTTGTCCCCTCTGTCCCCAGCCCTCGCTGCTGGGGAGCCCCAAAGATGTCCCGGGATGTCCCAAAGATGTCCCGGGATGTCCCAAAGATGTCCTGGGATGTCCCGGGCTGTCCGTGGGCGCTCTGCCCTCCCGTGCCCCCTCCCGTTCCTCCTCCCCTCGCCAATCCCCGGCAGATTATCAGATTTGCAATAATACTCTTATTAATACTCTTATTTCTGCTTCCTTCGGCCGCTCCCGGAGCAATTCCAGGCTCCCCTTTCCCTGGGGGGGGCTCGCAGTGGGAATTTGCATCCCCTGAGCCTCCTCTTTCCTCATCCTCATCCTCATCTTCCTTCTCTTTCCTCCTTCCTCTCATCCTCCTCCTCCTCTGAACCCTCCCGAGCCGGGATCGGGCACCGGGAATTTTTGCTGCGGGACTGGGAGGGGGTGCTCGCAGCTTTAAAGATGCAGAATTTTAATGGAATTCCCTCGTTTTCCCAGGCAGGAAATCCCGGGGGAGGAGGGACCGAGGGAGAACAAGCCCAGACGGAGATGATTTCGGGAGGAAATGCCCCAAAAATTATATATTTTTTAATATAAATATAAATTTAATCTCGCTAATTATGGAGCAGAACAAACCCGTACCTACCATTAATTTGATCCTGGGATAGAAACTTCGCCTGGAGCAGGACGGGAGAGAAGGAGGAGAAAGAAAAAAAACCAAAAACGAAACAAAACAAAAAAAAAAGGTTTAAAATGGGATTTTGGGGTGGATTTTGGGGCGGCTCGGGGGTCGCTCACCATTTTTTGGGGGAGATCCGGGGGGTTTCGGGTCCGGGCAGGAGCGGAGGCGCCGCTGCCGCTCCGAGCTCGGGTTAAAGTCCGGAGCGGCGGCGGCTGGAAATGTAATTAAAGGTAATTAAATGTAATAAATACCCGCTGCCATGGCTACGGCGGCCGCGCTCCGGCTCCTCCGGGAAAGGGAATTTCCCAGCCTGGGATGGGCTCTGGGGCTCTTTGGCTCGGGTTTGGCTCGGGTTTGGCTCGGGTTTGGTTCGGGTTTGGATCGGGTTCGATCGTCCCAAAGAGCAGCACCGAGCGCTGAGCTTGGCTGATGGGGGAGGAGAAGGAAAATGCAAAAATCCCAAAGGCAAAAACTCAAAAACCCCCAAATCCAAAGATCCGAACATCCCAAAACCCCCAAAACCCAAAAATTCGACAGTCCAAAAAAAAAATCCACTAATCCAAAAATCCATAACCCCAAAAACCCCAAAACTAAAAAAACCCAAATCCAAAAACCTCAAAATCCAAAAATCCCTAAGTCCCAAAATCCAAAAATCCACCAAGACCCCCAAACTCAAAAATCCCCAATCCCAAAAACCCAAAAATCAAAAAATCCAAAAACCAAAAAAACCAAAACCCCAAAACCTCAAAAATGCCAAAATCCCCAAATCCAAAAATCCCCAAACCCCAAAAATCCAAAAAACCTCCAAATCCCCAAATTAAAAAATCCCCAATCCCAAAAACCCAAAACCCCAAATTTCTGAAAACCCAAAACCCCCCAAATCCAAAAATCTAAAATCCCCCAGATCAAAAAATCCCCAAATACAAAAATCCAAGCCCCCAAAACCCCAAAAATCCCCCCAAATTTTTCTGAGTGCTCTGGAATTTCTGGATCTGCAGGAGGGTTTGGAGGGAAGGGCTCAGGCCAGGCTGAGGAGGTTGAAATCTCTTTTTGAGGTTTTATTTATTGGGATTTCACTCCCAGAGTGGGCAGGAAGCTGCTCCCAAATGTCCCCAAAAGTTTTTATCCCGAGTTTCCTCCTTCCACCTCCGAGCTCTGGCCGGAATTGTTGGGACCCCAAACATCCCTGGAGCTGCTCAGCCCTGCTCCTCTTTTGGGGTTTTTGGGGAATTCTCAGGAATTCTCATGTCTGAGAGAGAGCTGAATGTGCTGGTGCAGAAATCCCTGGAATTATCCCCTTCCTGATGGATTTTGGGGTTTTTTTATGGGGAATTTGCCCTTTTGTGAGAACAGAAGGTGCTGGTACACAGATCCTTGGAATTCACCCCTTCCTGATGGAATTTGGGACCATTTTTTGGGGAATTCTCAGGAATTCTCCTATCTGAGGGAGACTTGAAGGTGCTGCTGCAGAAATCCCTGGAATTATCCCCTGCCTGATGGATTTTGGGACAATTTTAAAGGAATTCTCATGTCTGAGTGAGAGTTGAAGGCCCTGGTGCACAAATCCTTGGAATTCATCCCTTTCCTGATGGATTTTGGGACAATTTTTTGGGAATTCTCAGGAATTCTCATGTCTAAAGGAGAGCTGAAGGTGCTGGTTCAGTAACCCCTGGAATTCTCCCCTTCCTGATGGATTTTGGGATTGTTTTGTGGGGAATTGGCCTCTCCTGCCCCATCCCTGCACTCAACACCCAATGCTGAGCATGATCCCAACTCCCTGATGATTCCCTAATTAACACAATTAACCCCTCCCTGACCAGGCACAACCACCACACACACCCATCGCTCAGGAATTTATTCGAAATACATCAATCTACATTAGAAAAACTAAATTTCTTTGTGTTTTTTTGGTTCTTTTTAACCCCCCCCCACAAAAATATCAAAACTCGGGCGTGCCCTGGGCGTGCAGGGTGCTCATGTGCAGGGTGTAGAAGGCCCAGGGCTCTGGGATGTAAATCACTCCCGGGTACTTTTTCCGCAGGGTTTTGTCGTTCCAGAGCCAGCCCACCCAGAGGGCGATGAGGAGGAGGGTGATGATGAAGGAGTAGAAGAGGAAGAGCCCGTTGCTGTCCAGCACCAGCCCCTTGCGCCGCTGGTGCATCACCAGGGCCATCATGGCGAAGAAGGTGAAGATGTAGAGGATGAAGATCTGGCCCTCGGTCACCAGGTACCTGCAAGGGAGCTCTGCTGATCCTGGGGCAGCATTCCCAGATTTGGGAACTCCAGAAATGCATTCCCAGATTTGGGAACTCTTCTGATCCTGGGAGAGCACTCCCAGATTTGGGAACTCCAGAAATGCATTCCCAGATTTGGGATCACTGCTGATCCTGGGGGAGCATTCCCAGCTTTGGGAACTCCAGAAATGCATTCCCAGCTTTGGGATCACTGCTGATCCTGGGAGAACATTCCCAGATTTGGGATTCCAGAAATGCATTCCCAGCTTTGGGGCCACTGCTGATCCTGGGGCAGCATTCCCAGATTTGGGAACTCCAGAAAAGCAATCCCAGTTTCTGGAACTCTGCTGATCCTGGTCCCAGTTTTCCAGGATTAGTGGTCATTGCAGGGAGAGCATTCCCAGATTTCCTGGGGTCACTGCTGATCCTGGGGCAGCATTCCCAGCTTTGGGAACTCCAGAAATGCAATCCCAGTTTCAGGATCAGCGCTGATCCTCGTCCCAGCTTTTCTGGGATCAGTGCTCATTGCAGGGAGAGCATTCCCAGCTCTGGGAACTCCTGCTGATCCTGGGAGAGCATTCCCAGCTTTGGGGTCCCAGCTTTGGGATCACTGCTGATCCAGGTCCCAGTTTTTCTGGCATCAGTGGTCATTGCAGGGAGAGCATTCCCAGATTTCCTGGGGTCACTGCTGATCCTGGGAGAGCATTCCCAGATTTGGGAACTCCAGAAATGCATTCCCAGATTTGGGAACTCTGCTGATCCTGGGGGAGCAGGGAGAGCATTCCCAGATTTGGGGTCCCAGCTTTGGGATCACTGCTGATCCGGGTCCCAGTTTTTCTGGCATCAGTGGTCATTGCAGGGAGAGCATTCCCAGATTTGGGATCACTGGACACCCCAGGAATGCAGGGAGAGCATTCCCAGATTTTCTGGGATCACTGGTGATTGCAGGGAGAGCATTCCCAGCTTTGGGATCAATGGTGATCCCAGAAATGCATTTCTAGCTTTTCTGGGATCACTGCTGATCCTGCTCCCAGCTTTTCTGGGATTGGTGGTGATCCTGGGAGAGCAGGGAGAGCATTCCCAGATTTGGGATCACTGCTGATCCTGGTCCCATCTTTGGGATCAGTGGTGATCCTGGGAATGCAGGGAGAGCATGGAGAGTTCCTGGGGAGCCCTGGGATTGTCCTGGGATTGTCCTGGGATTGTCCTGGGGCTGTCCCAGCCTCCAGAGATCCAAGTGGCTGCAAACTTCCAGGAGGTTTAATTGGATTTTCCAGCCCAGGGAGCCCTGGGCAATGGAGAAGCTGTTCCTGGAGCACCCCAGTGGGATTCCTGTGGGATTCCCGTGGGATTCCCGTGGGATTTCCCCCTGCAGGGACAGAGGCACTCACCAGTAGTAGAGGCTGCTGGGCCCCACCAGGAGCAGGGCAGCCAGGGGCATCCTGCTCTGCTCCGCCACGGCCGTGAAGCAGCCGGTGAAATAAATGAACAGGATCAGGAAAAACGGGATGTACCTGCAAAAAACACAGCAATTCCCAGAGCTGGGATCAGCCTGCCAGGCAGGAAACTCCCAAAATCCATCCCAGACATGGAGCTGCTCCTGGGGGTTTGGCTGGGGATGGAGCAGCTCTGGAATTCCCTGCTCTGGAATTCCTGCAGCTCTGGAATTCTCTGCTCTGAGATTCTTGGAGCTCTGGAATTCCCTGCTCTGAGATTCCTGCAGCTCTGGGATTCCCTGCTCTGGAATTCCTGGAGCTCTGGAATTCTCTGCTCTGAGATTCCTGGAGCTCTGGGATTCCTGCTCTGAGATTCCTGGAGCTCTGGAATTCCTGCTCTGAGATTCCTGGAGCTCTGTGATTCCTGGAGCTCTGGAATTTCCCTGCTCAGAGATTCCTGCAGCTCTGGAATTCCTGGAACTCTGGAATTTCCCTGCTCAGAGATTCTTGCAGCTCTGGAATTCCTGGAGCTCTGGAATTCCTGCTCAGAGATTCCAGCAGACATTTCCCTGAGCTCTGAGGAGCTCCAGGATTATCTGGCAGCAGATCAAAGCTTTCATGGGGTGTTTTCTTGGGGTGTTTGGGGCAGAGCTGGGGGTGCTGGCAGCCAGGAGGAACCTTCTGGAAGGATGAATTGTTCCTCTGGCCCTCCAGGAGCTGCCACATCCCAGAAATATCCCGAGCAGAGATTTCCCAGCCATTGCCAGATCCACCCTGGCCAGCAGAACATCATCCCCTGCCAGCTCTGGCTCAGGGTGGTTTTTCCCCCCACTTTAAGCTCTGCCCTTCCCCTGTGCCATCCCACAACCTCTGGAATCACTCACCACATGGAATGCCCCAAATATTCATCGTAGTAGTAGAGCAGCTCGAAGGAATCGATCTGTGACAGAAACAGAGGGGGGAAAATCTGAGTTAACAGCACAAGGCATGGAATCAACCCCAAACTGAGATTTCAGGGAGGCAGCTCAGGGCCTTACCAGGGTCTCTGGTTTGAGGTTCCTGATGATGGGGTTCTCCCTGACGGACAGGTGGTGCTGGTAGCCGCTGAAGATCAGCCGGTGGTTCACAGAGTCCCCCACCAGGTGGATGCTGGCCCCCATGACGAAGGTGATGATGCTGACGTACACCATGGACCTGGGCAGGGTCTTGGGGGACCTCTCGATGAGCTGCAGGCACAGGAGAAGGGAGGAGGGGTGCCCTGACATTTTGATTTTTTTTTTCAGGGTCTGCACGGTGCTGGGATATAATTCTGAATTTCTGAAATGTTGTAGCATTCTCCTCACAGTCAGGCACACAAAACAATGCTTTTCCAACCCAAAAAACAAGGACATGCTGCAGCTCCAGCCCCAAAAACAAACAGGGAATGAGGAGGGAATCTGGGAGGGTGGGACTGGAGAACCTGGAGCTGGGATTGGACAATGAACCCAAATAGGGAATGGACCAAAACTGATAAAAGTGGGAAAACTTGGGGTCCATCTTGGGTTCATCTTGGGTCCATCCTGGATCCATCTTGGGTCTATCTTGGGTCCATCTTGCATCAGTCTTGGATCCATCTTGGGTCCATCTTGTGTCTACCCTGTGTCCATCCTGGATCCAACTTGGGTCCATTTTGAGTCCATTTTGGGTCCATCTTGAATCCACCCTGAGTCCATCTTGAGTCCATCCTGGGTTCATCTTGAGTCCATTTTGGGTTCATTTTGGGTCCATCTTAGATCCATCTTGAATCCATCCTGAGTCCATCTTGTGTCCACCTTGTGTCCATCCTGGGTCCATCTTGGATCAATCCTGAATCCATCCTGAGTCCATCTTGTGTCCACCTTGTGTCCATCCTGGGTCCATCTTGGATCAATCTTGAATCCATCTTGAATCCATCCTGTGTCCATCTTGTGTCCATCTTGTGTCCATCCTGGGTCCATCTTGAGTTCAATCTTGAATCCGTTTAGGTCCATCCTGTGTCCACCCTGGCTCCATCCTGGCTGTAGCCAAGTTTGGGTTCTTGCAGTGCCCAAGTTGAATCCTCTGAAGGCCTTGAACAAATCCCTGCTTTATTCTTTTAACTCTTTCCAGCCATCCTCCAGGATGAGGAGCAGCAGCTCCTGCCCTCGCTGGGTTTTGGAGCACTCAGGAATTTCACCAGCAATGAACAAATGTCGTTGATGAGGGAGGCCAGGCCGTGGTTTTTCCATGTTTCTCCTGCCTCTGGAGAAGACTGAAGGCTGGATGTGCCCTCCAGTGGCAGCAGAGCCTCCAGCACAGAGCTCCTCACTTTTCCCTCTCCATCTGGACACTTCAGGATTCTCCAAGTGAACATTTTGGGGTTCTTTTCCCTTTTTTCCCAATGGAAAGGGACTCAGCTCCCTCTGACCCCACAGCCACAAAATTGGGACAACTTTTTGGGATCTGCTTTCAGTGCTGGGCTCTCCCTGCACCTGAGGCTGGGACAAGCCTTGGAATAGAAGCAGGAATTCTGGCAAGCAGAAGAATTTTATTTTTTTTGCTTCCTTGCAAAGCAGGGAAGATCTCCCAAGCCAGATCCCAGCTCCAGGAGTTCTCCAGCTTTGGCTGGCTCAGGATTGTCCCAGCTCTGGGATCAACCAGGCCCTCCCCCCTCTCCCTAAATCAGCTTTGCAGCCCTCCCCAAGCAGGGAAAAGCTCCTTATTTGTGTTTAATTTGGAGGCTTAACTTCCCCTTTCCCTGGAACTGCGGCACGAACGTCACGGGAGGACAAGGGGAGCACAAGGTCCTGCAGGGAGGGACAAACCCTGGGCCAGGGAAAAGCATCCTGGAAAACAGCTGGAATTTTTCTGTGGACACTCCCCAGCCTGCAGAAATCACCTGGGAAAGGTCCCACATCCTTTTTCCTTTTCCCTTTTTGCCCCTGGAATATCGAGAGAGAATCATTTCCATCTCAGGCCATAACTCAGCTCCCAGCTAATGGAGGTTAAAATAGATTTATAATTGCTTTCTGAATAGGAAAAGGTTCCTAATGATCTGACAGAATTTCACCTCATGAATGGTTTATGGGATCTGATCCAGGGGTTGGCAGCTGGAGCCAGATAAATTCCAGCTCCAGCCACAGCTCCAAGGTCAAAGAGCAAGTGGAATTAAGCTCTGAACAATTCAGAAAATCCACTCTGCTTCCTGCTGTCCTTTAAGCCAAGGATGGATGTTGTCCTAAAAATATCACTTGGGAAAGGGGCTCTGAGCCAGAATTCCAGGGGGAAGCAGGAAATTGAGGTGCTCTTTGAAAGGCAGCATCACAAATCCTCCTATCTCTTCCTTATGGCAGGAATTTGGGAACAACCAGCACCCTAAAAACCTCTGAAACTTCACAAAACCGGGAATGGAAAAACCCCTGGACATTGCCAGGTTTACCTTCAGCAGCAGGAAGGGGGTGATAACGTTGTAAGCCATGTGGAAATAATCCCCAGCACTGGGTTTGTTCAGAGGAAACCATTCCAGGGGGAGGATGATCTGAGGAGAGAGGGAAGAGCAATTAGGGGTGAGGGACAGGATTGCTTGGCAGTGCTCAGCCGGACTTCAGGGCAGCTTTTCTTGGAGCAAACTTCCCAAAAATCCCTCTCTGGAAGTTTTTCCTCCTAGCCCTGCCCGGTGTTGGCAAGCTGTGGAGCCGAGGAAGGCATTTGGGATCTTCCTGAACCTTCTCCCAGCTCTAAAAAATTCCATTTCAGTGGAATGGCCACTTCTGGAAGCAGCAGCCCCAGGTAACAGAGATAAGAAATTGGGAAGAGCAGGAGGAGCCTCCCAAATCCCTTTTTGGTGTGAAAACAAAGGTGTGGGAGAGAGAACAGGGAGCAGCTCTCCCAGGAGACCCCAGAGTTGCTCGAGGACACCCCAGTGGGGCAGGGGACAGCCCTGGGGACCCCCTGGCTCTGTCCCCTCGCTCACCATGGCGATGGGGCGCCCGAAATCCAGCACCCAGTTCTGCAGGGTGAAGTAGAACCACAGGTCCAGGTGGAATGGGGATGTCTTGAAGGTGTCCTCAGCCTTCACTGCGCCGTGCCTGGAGGGGACAGAGGGACACAGAGCCCTGGAGCAGCGCTGGCAGCAGGCAGAGCTGCTGTCCCACACCAAACCTGCTTTTCCCCGGGATCTGTGGGATAACAAAGCTGAGGAGGAGGCAGCACAGGAGAGCACGGAGCTGTCGCCATCCCTGACCCGTCCCCGTGGGGAGGCTCCTCCTGGACTCTTCAGCAAGGTGAGAAGTGCTGAATTAAGTGCAACTATTTTTAACTTTTGCATGATGAAGCAAAACCCCAACTGGCAGGAGTTGAGCTGAGTGCTGAGAAGGTGGCGATGCCCGGTGGAATCGCACACTGGGATGCTCAGGGTGCAGCATCACCTTCAGCTCCTGCTGCCAGCACCCTCTGTCCCTGCAGAGGATCCATGGAAAAGCAGATCCATGCCTCTCCTGGTGCTGAGACCAGAACGGGATCAGCCTCGAGCTTGAGCCCACGGTCCAAAGTCCATGAAATGCTGACCACAGACCCAGAGGATCTTTAAGGTCCCTTCCACCCCAAACCACTCTGGGATGATTCAATGAAGCCCCAGGGTGAGGATGGGGTGCTCTGGATGAGCTGGGAATGCTGCAGCTCCCTGCAAGGGTCTGTCAAACCCTGGATGGGCTGGGATAACCCAGGTACGCCGGGATGCCCTGGACACAGCTGGGTGGGGGAACTTTGGGGGACCCTGATCCTTGGGATATCCCGGACCCTGACCCTAGGGATGTCCCTGATCCTGATCCTTGGGATATCCCGGACCCTGATCCTGGGGATATCCCAGACCCAACCCTGGGGATATCCCGGACCTTGATCCTCGGGATATCCCTGACCCTTGGGATGTCCCAGACCCTGACCCTGGGGATGTCCCGGACCCTGACCCTTGGGATGCTCAGGATCCTGACCCTGGGGATGTCCCAGACCCTGATCCTCGGGATATCCCTGACCCTCGGGATATCCTGGACCCGACCCTTGGGATGCCCAGACCTGACCCCAATGATGCTCCTGACCCCAACCCTCGGGATCCCGGACCTTTGGGATGCTCCGGACCCCGCAGCACCCGGGGGCGGTCCGGGACGGGGCCGGGCAGTCCCGGGAAGCGCAGAGCAGGCTGAGCAGGGGGAACTGGATGGGCTGAGAATCCCCAGGGAATGCAGGGTGCCTTTTCCCATTCCCGCCCCCCTCCAGCCCCGGCCGCGCTCACCTGCCCGGGTAGAGCGGCCCGGCGGGCGGCGGCGAGCCCGGGGCCGCGGCCGGGAACGGCCGGCGCCGTGCCGAGCCCTGCATGAGCCCGGCCGGGCTCCCGGGGCCGCTCCCGGAGCCGCTGCCTGTCCCGGAGCCGGTGCCGGTGCCGGTGTCCGCTCCGGGCCCGGCCCGCGGAGCAGCGGCGGCTGCGCGGGGGCGGCCCCGGCACCGCCCCGGTGGGGCGGGGGCAGCGCTGGCCCCGCTCCCGGAGCGGCTCCCGGAGCCCGGCTTAGCTCCGGTACTGCTCCCGGTTCAGCGCTGGCCCCGCTCCCGGAGCCCGGCTTAGCTCCGGTACTGCTCCCGGTTCAGCGCTGGCCCCGCTCCCGGAGCCCGGCTTAGCTCCGGTACTGCTCCCGGATCCCGGCTGAACTCCGGCCCTGCTCCCGGACCGGCTCCTGGATCCTGGCTCAGCTCCGGTCCTGCTCCCGGAGCGGCTCCGGGAGCCCGGCTTAACTCCAGCCCTGCTCCCGGCTCAGCCCCGACCCTGCTCCCGGGTCCTGGTTTAACTCCGGCCCTGCTCCTGGAGCCTAGCTTAGTTCCGGCCCTGCTCCCGGAGCGGCTTCTGCATCCCGGCTCAGCTCTGGCCCTGCTCCCGGGGAACGGCTCCTGGATCCCGGCTTAACTCCGGCCCTGCTCTCGGAGCCCGGCTTAACTCCGGTACTGATCCCGGAGCGACTCCCGGAGCCCGGCTTAGCCCCAGCCCTGCTCCCGGTTCAGCCTCGGCCCTGCTCCTAGAGCTGCTCCTGGAGCCCGGCTTAGCCCGATCCTGCTCCCGGCTTAGCCCCGGCTCTGCTCCCAGACCGGCTCCTGGATCCCGGCTTAACTCCGGTCCTGCTCCCGGACCGGCTCCTGGATCCTGGCTTAGCTTCGGCCCCGCTCCCGGCCCCGCTCCCGGCTCCGCTCCCCGCTCCCGGCTCAGCTCCGGTTCATTGTCCCATTCCAATTCCAGCTCCTGCAGTCCCACCCTCCCAGATTCTCTCCTCAATTCCCTGTTTTTGCACTTTTTGGGCCTGAAGCTGCAGCGTGTCCTTGGTTCTCAAGCTGGAAATGAATTGTTTTGTCTGACTGAGGTGTGAGGAGAACTTGCTGATATTTAATAAGAAATTCCGAGTTATATATACCAATGCAATGCAGAATCTGGAAAATACGAAAGCTAAGACTTAAGGCATCAGCAGCAGCACCAGGGCATGGTTGAGTCCAAAATACAGTAACACAGAAACTGCTCAGCTGCACTGTCACCACCTCAGCTTTCAGCCATGGCCTCTCCTTTATTTGAGTTGAGTTTCAGGACATCTCTGTCTCCTTTTTGGATATAAACCTCTGGATCAGCTCAGACACTCAGGGAATTCCATGCAAATCCATCGCTGCGAGCCCGAGGTTTATTGGGAATGAGGAGCTGGAGTTTCCCGTGGGTCTGGCCATGAGCAAACGCTGCTTTTCCCGAGTTTCCATCTCCCTGGATCAGCCGGGAGCTGAGGATGCTCCGCTCTGCTCCCTGCTCTCGGTTTTGGCTGGATAAATCCAGCAGGATGGGATCAGGCAGGGAGGGATTCACAGCCCTCCTGGATAAATCGGGAGGTGCATCCTGCCACGGGCAGGGATATTTTCCCAGGATTATCCCAGGTTTGTCCAACATGCAGTGGGATCCAGGGATGTGGCAGCCACAGCCAGGGCCTCACCATCCTCACAGGGAACAAAGCTGGAGGCACCAAAACCCTCCTGGAGGGCTTGGTTTGGGCATGGGGGGCTCCATCATCCCTGGGACGGGAGCTCTGTGTGTCCCACCCTGTCCCCAATCCCTGGGATGTGCACGGTGTGACACGGAATGGCAGCAGGACAATCCCTGAGAGCTTGGCACAGCCTTCCACCGAGGAATTCTGCCCTGGAATTCTCAAGCTGAGGGGGCTCCCAGAAGCAGCAGAAGGGAGATTTTGGTCCCTGGTGAGGAGCAGGGGATTGTCCACATGCTATCCCTGTTCCCTCAGCAGGACACCTGGAAAAATATCCCTGGAAAGGGGAGGAGATCCTCGAGATAACAGAGCCGCTTAATCTGACCAGGACCCTGCTTGTCACCCTGTGCCTGACATGGGGACGTGGCTCTAAGCATGGCCTGCCTCCTGTCCCCTCCTGTCCCCTCGTGTCCCCTGGGCTCTCCAGGCTCCGGCTGCTGCTCCATGAATAATTCACATCCCGCAAGGATCCGCGGCTCCCGTGGCAGAACTCCGAATTCATAATTAATGGGGCTGAGACCAGATCCCGCCCAGGACAATGGGGTGGCAGACGGGGCCCGGGGTGGTGTCCCCTTACTGCTGGTGGCTCGTGTCACCAGGGAGGTGGCCCAGCAGGGGGTTGAGGTGGCAGGTGTGTGACAAGGCTGGTGACAATGTCCCCAAAACCAGGGGTGAAGGTCCTGCGTGTGCTGGGGTGGGTGGGGCATGGCTGAGGTGATGGGAGCTGCTGGTTCTGGCTTAAAAAAACTCAAACTTAGCCAGCCCAACCAACCCAGCCCAGCTGAACCCAACTGAGGACGGTCCAGTGTAACCCAACCCAACTCAAGCAACCCAGCCCAGCTAAATCCCGCTCAGCCCAACCCAGCCCAGCTGAACCCAGCCCAGCTGAATCCAACTGAATAAATTCCAACCCAACCCAATCCAGTCCAACCAACCCAACCCAGTTAAACCCAACCCAATCAAGCCCAGTCCAACCCAACCCAACCCAACCTCGCTCTCCACAACTCCCTGACAAGAGGGAGCACCCAGGGAGGGTCGGGCTCTGCTCCCAGGGAACAAGGACCAGGATTAGAAGACATTTTGTTAAACTGCACCAGTAGAGGTTTAGGTTGGATTTAGGTTGGACACCAGCAGGAATTTCTCCATGGAAAGGGTGGTCAGGCAGGGGCTGCCCAGGGAGGTTTGCAGTGCCCATCCCTGCAGCTGTCCAAGGAAGAGCTGGACGTGGTGCTGGGGACAAGGTGGGGAACAGGGACTCGATGACCTCAGAGGTCTTTTCCAACCTCAGTGATCGTGCAGTGGAAATGAGGATTTAAAGCTGAGCTGCAGCTCAGGCCCAAAAAGTGCAAACAGGGAATTGAGGAGAGAATCTGGGAGGGTGGGACTGCAGAACCTGGAACTGAACAATGAACCCCAATAGGGAATGGACCAAAACCTATGAATGTGTGAGAACTCATGACCAGGGGCCTGTCGTGGGTGGAACCACAGCCAGGCTCTTGTACTGCCTAAGGTGCGTCCTGTGAAGGCTTTTTAATAAATCCCTGCTTTATTCCTTTAACTGTGTCCAGCCTCTGTTCTAAATAGTCTCTCAGAGCATCGCTGCTGTGACCTGCACACTCTGGAGCGCTTTTCTTTGTTCTTAGGGATCGTGGAATGGCCAAGCTTGGCCTGCAGGCTGTGGAGGCTGTTTGGGATCCTGGAATGGCCTGGCCTGGCCTGGCCTGCACATTCTGGGAGTTGTTTAGATCCCGGAAAAATTGAGCTTGGCCTGCACTTTCTGGGGTTGTTTACATCCCGGCCCGGCCCGGCTCGGCCTGCACTCCTGGGGTTGTTTACATCCTGGAACGGCCCGGCTCGGCCTGCACTCTGTGGCACATGTTTACGTCCCGGAACGGCCCGGCTCGGCCTGCACTCCCTGGCACATGTTTACATCCCGGAACAGCCCGGCTCGGCCTGCACTCCCTGGCACATGTTTACATCCCGGAACGGCCCGGCTCGGCCTGCACTCCCTGGCACATGTTTACATCCCGGCCCGGCTCGGCCTGCACTCCCTGGGGTTGTTTACATCCCGGAACAGCCCGGCTCGGCCTGCACTCTGTGGCACATGTTTACATCCCGGCCCGGCCCGGCTCGGCCTGCACTCCCTGGCACATGTTTACATCCCAGCACAGCCCGGCTCGGCCTGCACTCCCTGGGGTTGTTTACATCCCGGAACGGCCCGGCTCGGCCTGCACTCCCTGGGGTTGTTTACATCCCGGAACGGCCCGGCTCGGCCTGCACTCTGTGGCACATGTTTACATCCCGGAACAGCCCGGCTCGGCCGCTGTTGCCGGCCGGCCCCGGCGCGGCGGGCGGGCGCTGCCGAGCGGTTCCGGGGCGGAGCGCGGCGGTGCCGGCCGGGCCCGCGCTGCGGGCGGGGGGGGCCGCGCCTTGGCTGCCGGGCGGCGGCTGCGCTCCCGCCGGGGCCGGGGCCGGGGCCGGGGCTGGGGCCGGGAGGCTGCGAGCCTGGGGCCGGAGCCGTGGGGCGGCGAGCCCCGGGGCGGCCGCATGTGCGCCCCGCGGGGCGCCGCGCCAGGACGGAGCGGGCCGGGGCAGAGCCGGGCCGGCCCGAGCGGGGCCGTTGCGGGCGGCGGGGCCGCGCGGAGGCGGAGGCGGCCATGGAGGGGCTGGCGGGGTACGTGTACAAGGCGGCCAGCGAGGGCCGCGTGCTCACCCTGGCCGCGCTGCTGCTGAACCGCTCCGAGAGCGACATCAAGTACCTGCTGGGCTACGTGAGCCAGCACGGCGGGCAGCGCTCCACGCCGCTCATCATCGCCGCCCGCAACGGGCACGCCAAGGTGGTGCGGCTGCTGCTCGAGCATTACCGCGTCCACACGCAGCAGACCGGCACCGTCCGCTTCGACGGGTACGTGCGGCCCGGCCGGGACAGCGCCGGGCGCGGCCACGGCGGGGCGAGCGCGGCCTGGGCCGGGCCTGCTGGGCCTGCGGGGTTCTGGGCTGTGCCGGGGCTCGGGAGGGCTCTGCTGCCCCGAGTGTTCGGGACATGATGGTCCTGGTGCGGCCCGTGACATCGTGGTGCTTGTGGGGCATTTCCAGCTCTGGGTTCTGTCACTTGGTGGTGCTTGTGGGTTCTTTTCAGCTCGGACTGCTCCGTGACCTGGTGGTCCTTGTGGTCCCAGCTCAGATTATTCTCTGATTTGGTAGTTTTTGTGGGCCTTTCCAGCTCTGTATTCTGTCACTTGATGTCCTGTGGGCTGTTCCACCTCTGTTATTCCATGACTTTATGGTCCTTGTGGTCCCAGCTCAGACTTTTCCATAACCTGATGAACCTTGTGTGCCCTGTCCAGCTCAGGATTCTGTCACTTGCTGGTGCTTGTGGGTTCTTTCCAACTCAGACTATTCCCTGACTTGATGGAGCCCTTCCAGCTCTGTATTTTATGACTTGATGTCCTTGTGGGCCCCTTCCACCCCTGGCTATTCTGTGATTCTGTGCCTCATTGGTCCTTATGTGCCTCTTGCAGCTCAGACTCTTTTGTGACTTCATGGCCCTTGGGAGCCTTTCCCAGCCCCGATTATTCTGTGACTTGGCAGTGCCTGTGTGTCCCGTCCAGCTCGGGATGTTCCGTGACTTGGTGGCCCTGGTAGGCCCTGTCCAGCTCAGGATTCTGTCACTTGATGGCCCTGTGTGTCTTTCCAACCCAGATTATTCTGGGATTTGATAGCCCTTGTGGGTCCCTTCCAACCCAGATTATTCTGTGTTTTTATGGCCTTTGTGGGTCCCTTCCAAGGATCATTCTGTGATCTGTGATCACTTCCCTGCCCTCTGTGGGGCTCTGCAGAGCTTCCAGGAGGATCTGTTCTCTGCTTTTCCCATCGTGGCAGTGCCCAGGGCCCTCCTTTCTGCTGGTTTTAGAAATGAATTCATGACATCCCCACCTAAACATCATGGGGATGTTGGAGGCCACAACTTGTGCTTGGAGATCCCACCTGATACTTTATGAGCCAAAAATGCCTTTTCCATTTGGGAATTCCCCATGTGAAGCTGTGGACAGGATAATATTCCCACCCCAGAACTTCTGCTGGGCCAGAGGGGCCTTTCTGGGACATTTTTGCTGCTGCAGGTGCCAGTGCCATTGGGAAGGGTTCTCACACCGTTCCATTTTCACTTCCCTGCGTGGTTTGATTTTTATTCCTTCCTTTTCCCTTCCAACTGGAGTTTTTTTGTTCTGGTTTGGTTTTTCTGGGTTTATTTTTTTTTCCCATTTTGGTTTGGTTTGGTTTTTCTGAGTTGGTTTTTGTTTTTGTTTTTTTGGTTTGGTTTGGTTTTTTTTTTGTTTCTTTTTTCCCAATCAGAAGCAGGTTGAGAATTCCTGGAGGAAGGCCCTCCTGACAGACAGCACATGCTGGAATTTTGCCTGGCTGTGCTGGGATGTGTTTTCCAGAGGCTGTGCCTGGCACAGATTGAAGGAGGAGTTGTCTGAGGCACAATGGGTGCAGAGAGAGGAGCAGAGCCCACGTGATCCCCAGGGATTGTTGTGCCTCAGATAAGGTGGAGCTCCTCTCCTTTGGGTTTTCCACTTGGAACCTCAAAACACCAACAAATCATAAAAAAATCGTGTTCATAAAAATTCCTCCCTCCTGCCTCGCTGGGATTTTAATGAGATTATTTACCAAATTAGAAATTCCCACTGGGAATTCTCTCTGAGAGCCTCTGGAGGTGCTGAATTTTCAAACAGTTGCTGTAGAGCTACGAGGGCTTCACCAAACGATTAAAAATCGCTGTGAAAGTGAAATTTAAGCTGATTTTATGATGTTTAAACTTTGGGGAATGTGGCTGCTTGGAAATATTTGTCCTTCCTGTGTGTTTGGGATGTGCCTTGAAGGATGTGTGAGTCCCACCTGTTTCTTCATTTCAATCCTTCAAAAACCAGGGAGTGGGAAAGACAAATCCTTTATGTTGTGTGCTGGGTTAAGGGAATGAAAACAGCTCAGCAAGAAGGATGTGTCCCCTCATTTCCCCATTATCCACAGAGTCACTCAGATCTGTGGAACAGCCCAGCTCAGAACTTCTGCTTCCTTAGGTTTTATTTTCTTCCTGTGTCACCAGGGCTGGTTCAGGGCACGGGATCTGGAATAGGGAAGCGCTGGCAGATTAAATTTTTTGTGTCAAAATATCCATTTTAAAGTTTTTCTTGATCTTTAACGTGTCACTTCATGGCACTGAAGGGATAATTTTAGAGCTCTGCTTCCCAGTCCTCTTTGAACTGAGGCTGGAGTTTGTAAGTGGGATCTTCAAGGTGGCCAAACCTGATCCCATCCCATGGATCCCATCCCATCCCATCCCATCCCATCCCATCCCATCCCATCCCATCCCATCCCATCCCATCCCATCCCATCCCATCCCATCCCATCCCATCCCATCCCGTCCTAAACTGGGGTGGAATCCTATTCTAAACTGGGATGGAATCCTATCCTAAAGCAGGCAGGAATCCCATCCCAAATCGGGACAGAATCCCATCCTAAACTGGACAGGAATCCCATCCTAAATTGGAGTGGGATCCCATCCTAAACTGGAGAAGAATCCTATTCTAAACTGGGATGGAATCCCATCCTAAACTGGACTGGAATGCCATCCTCAACTGGGATGGAATCCTATCCTGAACTGGGACAGAATCCCATCCTAAACTGGGCTGGAATCCCATCCTAAACTGGGTCCAGCTTTGGCTGGGTGTGGGATGCTTCTGGAAGAGCACCAGCCTAACTCCCTGTCCTCTCATTCCCAGCTTCGTCATCGACGGGGCCACCGCGCTGTGGTGCGCGGCCGGCGCCGGCCACTTTGAGGTGGTCAAGCTGCTGGTGAGCCACGGCGCCAACGTCAACCACACCACGGTGACCAACTCGACGCCGCTGCGGGCGGCCTGCTTCGATGGCCGGCTGGACATCGTCAAGTACCTGGTGGAGAACAACGCCAACATCAGCATCGCCAACAAGTACGACAACACCTGCCTGATGATCGCGGCCTACAAGGGCCACACGGACGTGGTGCGCTACCTGCTGGAGCAGCACGCCGACCCCAACGCCAAGGCGCACTGCGGGGCCACCGCCTTGCACTTCGCGGCCGAGGCCGGCCACCTGGAGATCGTCAGGGAGCTGGTCAAGTGGAAGGCGGCCATGATGGTCAACGGCCACGGCATGACGCCGCTCAAGGTGGCCGCCGAGAGCTGCAAGGCCGACGTGGTGGAGCTGCTGCTGGCTCACGCTGACTGCGACAGGAGGAGCAGGATCGAAGCTCTGGAGCTGCTGGGGGCCTCGTTTGCCAACGACAGGGAGAATTATGACATTTTGAAGACTTACCACTATTTATATTTAGCCATGCTGGAGAGGTACCGCGACAGCGAGAACGTCATCGAGAAGGAGGTGCTTCCCCAGATCGAAGCGTACGGGAACAGGTCGGAGTGCAGGACCCCTCAGGAATTAGAGTCCATCAGGCAGGACAGAGATGCCCTGCACATGGAAGGGCTCATAGTGCGGGAGAGAATCCTGGGCTCGGACAATATCGACGTCTCCCACCCCATCATTTACCGCGGCGCCGTCTACGCGGACAACATGGAGTTTGAGCAGTGCATCAAGCTGTGGCTGCACGCCCTGCACCTGCGGCAGAAAGGCAACAGGAACACCCACAAGGACCTGCTGAGGTTCGCCCAGGTGTTCTCGCAGATGATCCACCTGAACGAGCCCGTGAAGGCCAAGGACATCGAGAGTGTGCTGCGCTGCAGCGTGCTGGAGATCGAGCAGGGCATGGCGCGCATCAAAACCACGCCGGACGCCGACATCCACACGGCCATGGACAACTACGAGTGCAACATCTTCACCTTCCTCTACCTGGTGTGCATCTCCACCAAGACGCAGTGCAGCGAGGAGGACCAGTCCCGCATCAACAAGCAGATCTACAACCTGATCCACCTGGACCCGCGCACGCGCGACGGCTCCAGCCTGCTGCACCACGCCGTCAACTCCGGCACGCCCGTGGACGATTTCCACACCAACGACGTGTGCAGCTTCCCCAACGCCCTGGTCACCAAGCTGCTGCTGGACTGCGGCGCCGACGTCAACGCCGTGGACAACGAGGGGAACAGCCCTCTGCACATCATCGTGCAGTACCACCGGCCCATCAGCGACTTCTTGACGTTGCACTCCATCATCATCAGCCTGGTGGAGGCCGGCGCCCACACGGACATGACCAACAAGCAGAAGAAAACCCCTCTGGATAAAAGCACCACCGGGGTGTCCGAAATCCTCCTTAAAACTCAAATGAAGCTGAGTCTCAAGTGCCTGGCTGCCCGCGCCGTGCGGATCTACAACATCAGCTACCAAAACCAGATCCCCAGAACTCTGGAGGAGTTTGTCCAGTTCCACTAGGCCGTGTCCAACCTTTTGTGGTGGTGCTATGCCGGGACGACACCAGACAGCAAAATACACCCGTGTCCATGAAGTTGTTTTTCTCCATTCCTTTGGTTTTGGGTTCCTCTGGATTCCGTCTGCGGCCTCAGTTCTCGGGTGGAGATGGTGGAGGGCGGGGGCAGGAAAAGCCACGTTGTTGTCCTGTAGTCCAATCTGATGTTTGAGATTTTTTGGTCCTTTTCTATTTTTTTTTTTTTATTTTTGATTAAAAGAATCACTTCGTTATCTCTCGGTTTTCTGAACAACACAAAAAGAATCCCCCAGGTAACTCCCGTTGAATGATTCGCAAAATTGGGATTTCAACCTTCTCACAGTGAGAGAAATTGGGAATTCTGTGGCAGTTGGGTTGAAAGGAGAGTGTCCTCCCCCAGAGCAGTGCTTTGCTCTCGTACCTCACCGTGCTTTTATGCCTTTCAGCTCGTGCTGAAGATGTCGGTAACGTTTTAAAAGTCGTGTTTTTACACCGAAATTCCCACAGCTGCAGACGTGAGGGATGCTCTGTCAGGAAATGCAGGTGGAAAATTCAGCTCTGAGAGGCTGAATTCCATCATCAAGCTCTTCATTGACACTGCTCCAGTAAGTATTGGATAACCTATGGACAAAAAAAACCTCCCAAAATAACCGGAATCATCGTTTGTTTTTTCCGTAGCGCCGTCGCTCCTATCCAAACATCATGCATGGATCCCTAGAAACTGGGTAGGGAAATTTGTGTTTGTGTGTGTCCCAACATTTCAAACTGCTTTTCTCTTGGGTTTTTTTCTGTCGTTTCGACGCTCAACACGCACCTTTTTTTTTGTTTTTAATATATATTTTGACTCAAAGTCTGTCCAGCTGCACTCTTGGATTCCAGATGCTGTATCTTCCTCACGGAGCCGTCTGCCGCCAAAGAGAGTCTTCCTTGAACCTGGCTTTTCCAAGAAGAGTTGGAGTCTGTGCCTCCCTGAGTGGGACTCGAGGATTTTTCATGGTTTTTACTCCTTTCAGTAGGAAAAAAAAAAAAATCTTCTTCGTAAAACTGATTTTTACAAATAAAAAAAAAAAAAATTAAAAATTTCTCCTCTCATCAACCTCTTCGCTGATTGTACGGGAACGTCGTCGCTTGAGAACTTCTGGGGAGGAGTGGCAGATGCTCCAACAGGAAAATGTCACTTGTTGGGGACAAGGCTCCTGGACCCTCTGTTCCTTTCCCACGCAGCTTTTTAACCGTCAGGATGAACGAATGTTCTGTGGGTTTTGTTTTTTTTTTTTTTTAAAAAAAAGAAACAATCCAGGTAGAACTTTCAGGCGAGATTTGGGGCACACGTTTCTATTTGTATGACAAAGAAATAAACATTGAATGTGGAATTACCTTGGAATTCCTGATTTGTTTTTTGTTTTTGCTTTTTTTTTTTTGTCCTGGGTTTGTGTCCTTTGAGGGAAAAGCTTTAGGATCAGGTTTTCTAGAGAGCTGTGAGTTCACATTCCTGGAATTGTCCAAGGCCAGGTTGGAGCAGTCTGGGATTGTGGAAGGTGTAATTTTCTTGAGGAGAGGATTCCAAAGCAGCAATAAAAATTCCTGGCAGTTGAATCCAGGGCTGAGCACTGGGTGTTCTGTCCTTGGAGGGAAAAGCTTTAGGATCGGCTTTAGGATCAGTTTTAGGATCAGGTTTTCCAGAGAGAGCTGTGAGTTCCACATTCCTGGAATTGTCCAAGGCCAGGTTGGAGCAGTTTGGGATAGTGGAAGGTGTAATTTTCTTGAGGAGAGGATTCCAAAGCAACAAAAAATTCCTGGCAGTTGATTCCTAAATATTTCCAAGAGGGGAAGGTCTTTGCTGTGGAGGAGCTACTCCTGCCTTGGGTGTGTTCCTGCTTGTTATCCCAAAGAATTCCTGTTCCCCAAAGAATTCCTGCTCCTGAATTAATTCCTGCTCCCCAAAGATTTCCTATTTATAAGTAAATATACTTACAGAAATATAAATTATATAAATAAATAAAATATATATAAATATATAGAACATATATCTAGATATAGATGTAAAATACATATATGATTTATATATAATATGTAATAATAAATTATAGAATATAGATTATAAATATGTAATATATATGTACAGACTGTAACATATATAATAATACAAAAAATATCAACATAAGATTTAAGTGTACAAAAATATCAATATATTTATATATTGCATTACATATATATAAATATATATAAACGTATCTGGTTATATATAATCAGATAGTTTTATTTATAGTTCTTATAGTTTAATTATATTATAGTTGGTTATAGTTTAATATATTTATATTTATGTTTTATATTTTTATATATATTTATAGTTTTTAATTTTAATTTTAATTTTTATTTTTACTTTTAGTTTATTTTTATTTTTATTTTTATTTTTATTTTTATTTTTATTTTTATTTTTATTTTTATTTTTATTTTTCAAATCCTGCCCATTCCTGGCTGCTCCCTGGCTCTTTCCCTCCCTGTGCCGGGATCCAAATCCTGGGAATGTGGCAGGGAAGGATTCTGTGGGATCAGGGCTGGATCTTCCTGCACAGGAATTCCAGGATTTGGCTTCTCCGGGGGATCCCTTCACCCCAGCCGGACCCCTGAGCTCCCAATCCATAAAAAAACTGGAAATGCAGAATTCCCACTCCAGCTGAGCATGGAAAATCTGATTTGGGAGTTTTTTAATCCCATTTTATACCAAGTTTGGTCTCCCAACAGCATCACTGCTCATCCCTCTCAAACATCCTGGGAAAACCTCCCATCCATGGAAACAACTGATAATAAATAACAACAGAATTATTTAATATTTATATTTTTATATCCTGATAATTCCAGGATCCATCCTCCCCCAAATCCCAGAGGAGCAACCCCCCCTCACATCCATGGAATACCTGACAATAAATAACAACAGGATTATTTTATATTTATATTATTACATCCTGATAATTCCAGGATCCATCCTCCCCCCAATCCCAGAGGAGCAGCCCCCCTCACATCCATGGAATAACTGATAATAAATAACAGCAGGATTATTTTAAATTTAAATTTATATTTTCATATCCTGATAATTCCAGGATCCATCCTCTCCCAAATCCCAGAGGGATGAGAGTCTCCTCCCCTCACATCCATGGAAAAAGGGAACAGACACCAGGAATTTTTAAAATACCGTCTTTTTAATCCTTAAAAAATACCAGGAATATTTCCCGAACCTCCTCCCGCCTCCAGAAAAATCCACTTCCCTCTTCTCCATAAAATTAATATTAGCATAAATAATTCCGCTATGCCGGGGGCGCATTCCCGCCCCTAAAAATTCCATGATTTCCATGGCACCAGCTATGTACAGGTATGATACAGGTGGGCTCCCCAAACTGCTCTGCTGCGACAAAACTCATCAAACTGCTTTTTAATTCGTTTCCAAAAAATATTTTCAATTTCAAAAAAATTATTTTAAAATTTAAAAAAAAATTAATTATTTAAAAATTTAAAAAAATACGTTCAAAATTTTTTTTTTTTTTGGGCAGGATTTTTTTTTTTTCCCCTCCTTCCTGTCTTTTTAGAAGAATTATGTACAGCTGGAGATTTGGCATTTAAGGTGCTTGAAATCACAAGAATTTCATTCAGTGCATTCAGACTAATTAACGCCTCCACTTAATTACTCCGCTTAACGAAGGCAGTTTGAGAGCCGTGGCCAGCAGAGCCCGGGATTTGCCGCAGCTCCGCCACGGGAAGGAGCAATCCATGGTTTTTTTTGGATATTATTATTAATTATTATCATTATTTATTATTTTAAGGAGTTTTCCAGCCCCACGTCAGGGACCCCTCACGTCGGCGTCCCCTCGTCCCCGCTGCTGCCACCTCGGTGAAATCCCGGTGGGAAGCACCGCCGAGGAGATTTTTTGGGAATTTTCGGGTGTTTTGAGGTGTTTTTTTATGGAATCCCAGTTGGAAGCTCCCCCAAGGTGATTTTTTGGGAATTTTCGGTTGGTTTGAGGTGTTTATAATGGAATTTTCACTTGGTTTGAGGTATTATTTTATGAAATCCCACTTGGAAGCTCATCCAAAGAGATTTTTTGGGAATTTTTAGTTTGTTTGAGGGATTGTTTAATGAAATCCCAGTTGGAAACTCCTCTGAGGAGATTCTTTGGGAATTTTTAGTTTGTTTGAAGGGTTTTTTTAAATGGAATCCCATTTGGAAATTCCTCAGATGAGATTTTTTGGGAATTTTTAGTTGGTTTGAAGGGTTTTTTTAATGGAATCCCAGTTGGAAGCTTCTCCGAGGAGATTTTTGGGAATTTTTAGTTTGTTTGACTTTTTTTTTTATGAAATCCCAGTTGGAAGCTCCTCTGAGGAGATTCTTTGGGAATTTTCTGTTGGTTTGAGGTGCTTTTTATGGAATCCCAGTTGGAAGCACCTCCGAGGAGACTTTTGGGGAATTCTCAGTTGGTTTGAGGGGTTTTTTTTATGGCTTTTAAGTGCTGTCCCACAAGGGATTTTCTCTCCTCCCGCTGCAAAGCCAAGCTCAGCCCCCAAATCCCTGGGGATCCCGGGAATCTCCGGGGCTGGGAGGGTCACTCCATCCCTTGGGAATTCTGCTCTCGCTCCGCCGCTCGCCGGCGGCTCCCGCTCTTGAAGAACCCGAGCTGTGGGAAGAGAAACAAAAATCCCGCTGTTATTCCAGGGGTTTTTAATGGGATATCAGCTGGGTATGGTTTATATGGAAAAAGAGGGTTTGGAGGAGATTTTGAGGGTTTTTGGTGGTGTTGGGGCGCTGGACATGGATCCAGAGGGTTCCTCCACACGTTGGAATTCCCAAAAATCCCCCAAAATGTTCAGCTCACCTTCCAGAGCGCCAGGACGAGCAGGGCCAGGAGCAGGAGACCTCCAAAGGTGCTCCCTAGGATGATCCAGATGGGAATCTGCGATTCCTCGGGCTTGGAGATCTCAAATGTGATCTGGAGGAGAGAAAACGCTGCGGATTCCGGGCAGGAATGGCGGGAATGCTGAGCACCCCTTCCTTTGGGAATGCTGTCCAAGCATTTGGCTCGGTTTTCCCTCTGGAATGCAGAGATTCCTCCAGAGCTGGGTCCCTCCATCCACAGGGATTTTCCCAGTGGGATCAGGGTTTGGCAGAGTCCAGGAATTCCCAGGGCTCACCTGGCGGCTGGGATCCTCCTCCCGGAAAACGAAGGGGCTCCGGAAGCGCCGCTGGAGCGTGGCGATCACGGTGAGCTTCAGTGCCTTGAACTTCAGCTGCAGCGAGAGGGATGGGATGGGGATCCCACAGGGAACAGGAGCCACCATTCCCAAAGGGATCCATCCCATCCCATTATCCCAACCCATTATCACAACCCATTATCCTGTGGATCCCATGGATCTCACAGATCCCATTATCCCATCCCATTATCCCATGGATCCCATGGATCCCATCCCATCCCATCCCATCCCATCCCATGGATCCCATCCCATCCCATCCCATCCCATCCCATCCCATCCCATCCCATCCCATCCCATCCCATCCCATCCCATCCCATCCCATCCCATCCCATGGCTTTGTATCCATAGGGATTCTGTTTTCATCCATGAGGATGCAGGGAGTGGGGCAGAACAACAGCAAAAATGAGGTTGTAAATTAATTAAATTTGCACTAACTAATTATGGAATATTAAGGAATTAAATGATCCACTATGTGCACAATCCAATCAGATAAGTGGCTTTGGGAACAAAAATCACTCCACAGACGCCTGGGCTTCCTGGGAAAAGGGGAAAATCCCCCATTTTTGGGGGGTGAGGGTTCCTTTGGGGGATTTCTCCCTGAAATTCCCGTTTTCTGTGGAGCACTCACTGCTTTCAGAGACTTCATCCAGAGATTTCCGTGCAGGTGCAGGTTCAGCTCCTCGCTGGGCGCCAACTTCACCTCGCACTCGATGGAAACCACGTCGGAGTTGCTGTGGTTCTGCAAGGGGAAATGTGGGATCAGGGCTGGGAAAGGAGGGGAAATCCCACTGGGATTCATCCCTGGCACTGAGGGAGGGAGAGTCCCTCATGTCCCTGCTCCTGTGTGGCCAAATCCCCACATTCTTTAAATTTTCTCCCCATTTTTCACCCCAAACTTCCCAATTTTTCTGCTTTTTGTGTTGTTCTTTCCCTCCAAGTTTTCCCTTGGAAAAAAATGATCCCAGTCTTTGCCAGCTGGAGAATCCTCTCACTCCCCGTAAATCCTGACTATGAACGGGGTTTTATTTGCAGTGGCTGAGAGGGAAAATAAAAATAAAACGACCAAAGGGCTTAAAAATCCCCTAAAAATTCCAGCGTGCATGGACCATCCCTATCGCAGGTTTTTCCCATTTTTGGGATATCCTGGAGCCAGGACCAGCCCCCGGGAGGGGAGTACCAGGTGTGGGGTGCGGGACAGGTCCTCCTCGGCCGGGGTGCTCCGGTAGTCAGTGGTGTTCCCCCAGATGGTGCAGGTGGTGTTTTCCTGTGGGAGAAGTCGATGGAATTCCAGCACGGCACAGGGATTGGGGCAGTCACTTCCCTGTGCTTCCATCTCGATGGAATTGGGGGTCCCCAGCACCCCCAAGGATTTGCTGGAGCTGGGATGTGGCTGGAGGGCTGGAATACCATCCTAAACTAGGACAAAATGCCCTCCTAAACTGCGTTGTAATCCCACTGATACTGGGCTGGAATCCCATCCTAAACTAGGACAAAATCCCCTCCTAAACTGGGCTGGAATCCCACTGATACTGGGCTGAAATCCCATCCTAAACTGGGCTGGAATCCCATCCTAAACTGGGACAAAATCCCCTCCTAGACTGGGCTAGAATCCCATCCTAAACTGGGACAGAATCCCATCCTAAATCAGGGTGGAATCCCATCCTAAAACTGGGGTGTAATCCCATCCTAAACAGGGCTATAATCCCATTTTAAACTGGTGTAGAATCCCATGTTAAATAGGGCTGGACTCCCACCCCAAACTGGGACAGAATACCATCCTACACTGGAATGGAATCCCAACCTAAACTGGAGCAGAAATCTTAAACTGGGACAGGATCCCGTAATAAACAGGGCTAGAATCCCATTCTTAACTGTGAGGGAATCCTATCCTAACTCGGGGTGGAATCTCATCCTAAATTGGGCTGGAATCCCATCCTAAAATGAGCTGGAATCCCATTTTAAACTGATCTGGAATCCCATTTTAAATAGGGCTAGAATCCAATTCTAAACTGGGACAGAATCCCAGCCTAAACTGGGACAGAATCCCATCCTAAACTCAGACAGGATCCCATCCTAAATCGGGGTGGAATCCCATCCTAAATTGGGACAGGATCCCATCCTAAACTGGGGTAGAATCCCATCCTTAACTGGATGAAATTCTATCCTAAATTAGGCTGGAATCCCATCCAAAACTGGCAGGGGATCCCATCCCAACCTGGGCTGGAATCCCATCCTAACCTGGGCTGGAATCCCATCCTAAACTGGGCTGGAATCCCATCCTATACTGGGACAAAATTCCCTCCTAACCTGGGCTGGAATCCCATCCTAAAATGAGCTGGAATCCCATCGGAAACTGGGACAGGATCCCGTCCTGAGCTGGGCTGGAATCCTATCCTAAACTGGGGTAGAATCCAATCCTATCCTGGAACAGGATACCATCCTGAACTGGGACAGGATCCTGTCCTGAACTGGGCTGGAATCCCATCCTAAACCCGAATCCCATCCCAAATCCGAACCCCATCCCAAACCCGAATCCCGTCCCAAACCCGAATCCCATCCTAAACCCAAATCCAATCCCAAATCTGTCCCACCTGGTCGGCGCGGAACCCCGCGGGCAGCAGGAGCCGGTTGCCCGCCCGGGTGGCCACGGGCACGGTGATCTTTAGGGTCACCCCTTGCACCGGGAAGAATCCCAGGTTCTGCAGCTGCCGGGAAGAGCACAGGGATGTTTTGGGATGGGGGTCCCGGCTCCTGGGGCAGATCCCAAATCCGGGAGAGCTCCGGGATGCGGTTCCCACTCACCGTGAAGGTGCAGTGGAACGGGGGCCCCGTGGGGTTGGATCCATCCAGGGAATTGTTGGATCTGATCTCAAAATAGTCCAGGCTCGATGTCCTGTGGGGCAAAAGGCGACAAAGGGATTTTCAGGATTTTCGCCTTTCCTTATAGGATTTTCTCCTTTCTTTGCAGGATTTTCCCCTCTTTTCTAGAATTTCTCCCCTTTCTTTGCAGGGTTTTCTCGTTTTCTAGAATTTCTCCCCTTTCTTTGCAGGACTTCCCCTTCTTTGCAGGACTTCCCCCTTTTCTTATAGGATTTTCTCCTTTCTTTGCAGGATTTCCCCCTCTTTTGTGGAATTTCCCCCCTTTCTTTGCAGGCTTTCCCATTTCTTTGCAGTATTTCCCCCTTTCTTTATAGGATTTCCCCCTTTCTGTATAGGATTCCCCCTTTCTTTGCAGGATTTCCTCCTTTTTTGCAGGATTCCCCCTTCTTTGCAGGATTTCCCCCCTTTTTTGCAGGATTTTCCCCTCTTTTGTGGAATTTTCCCCCTTTTTTTGCAGGATTTCCCCCTTCCTTTATAGGATTTTCCCTTTTCCTTATAGGATTCCTCCTTTCTTTGCAGGATTTCCCTGTTTTGCAGGATTTCCCCCCCCCTTTTTTTTTTTTTCAGGATTTTCCCCCTTTTCTGCAGGATTTTCTCTCCTCTTCAGTAAAGCCGAGCCATCCAGGGCTGGCTGAGGTTTGGATGTCACAGGAGGTAAATCAATCCCTGCTTTGCAGCTGGAGAGGTGGGAAAAGAGCCCGGAATATCCTGTGGGAACCCATTCGGGAGCACCTGTGATGGCCCCAAATCCCCACATTCTTCAAAATCCCCTCTGTCCTTTTTCCCCTCCAAAATTCCCAAATCTGATCTTTTCTGTGCTCTTCTTTCCCTTCGTTCCAAACTGGAGAATTCCCTCGCTCCCCATAAATCCTGACTATTAAAGGAATTTCATTTACGGCGTCTGAGTGAAAAAATATAAAATGACCAAAGGGCTGAAAAATCCCCTAAAAATTGCAGCAAGCAGCGCCAGGGAATGTGCTTTGGGATCCCTGATTTTCCCATCAGCAGCTTCCTAAATGATCTCTGCCTTCATCCCTGGCTCTCCCAGACTTTTCAATCCCGCTGGTTCCGTGCTCATCCCACAGCTGAGCTTCCCTCCGATGGTTTTGTGGGATGGCCACCAGCCCAGACACGGGGAACACCTGTTATGGCCATTATTACCTCCAAGAATTCCCTTTTTTCCCATAAAAACTCACCCTCACACCTCTTTAATAAAATTCCTGCCTTTAAACATCGGCAGAGTCCAGCTGCCCGTGGCTCGGCAGTTTTATAAAAACCTCTCCCCGATTTTTAAAAATTTTTATGGCTCCTGTTTTTTCAATAAATTCCCAAATTAAACCTCGGTTTCAAGGCTGGTTTTTCCCAAGGGATTTTCCCAATTCCTCACCTGGTGAAGAGCAGGTCAGCCTCGTACTTGAGCTGGAAGTTGAGGTGGGCAACGTTGTCCTCCTTGGTGCTCTCCTTCTCCTTGCTGTCACTGCAACAGCAGCAGGGCCAGGGGATCAGGCAACAGCCAAATCATCGGGAATTTTTTTTTTGGGAATGCTGAACTTTGCTGCTTTTTGCTCAAAGCGGGGTTTTATTCTGGGATTTTTGTGAGGAAAATGATTTGGAGGGAAGTGTCACCACCCCCTGTCACACCCAGACAGTTTAAAGTGGTGCAGGGGAATCCTCCTCTACTTTATTAACAAATAATTAATTTTAGTAATTTAGTCAATTAATAAATTATTGAATAATAATTTAATCAATATTAAATTGATTTTCCCTTTCTTTGCAGGATTTCCCCTTTCCTTGGAGGAATTCCCCTTTTCTTACAGGATTTCCCCTTTCTTTGCAGGATTTTCCCTTTTCTTTGCAGGATTTTCCCTTTTCTTTGCAGGATTTCCCTTTTTCTTGCAGGATTTCCTCCTTTCCTTTAAGGATTTTCCCTTTTCCTTGAAGGAATTCCCTTTTTCTTACAGGATTTTCCCTTTTCTTACAGGATTTTCCCTTTTCTTTGCAGGATTTCCTCCTTTCCTTTAAGGATTTTCCCCTTTCCTTGAAGGAATTCCCTTTTTCTTACAGGATTTTCCCTTTTCTTACAGGATTTCCCCTTTCTTTGCAGGATTTTCCCTTTTCTTTGCAGGATTTCCTCCTTTCCTTTAAGGATTTTCCCTTTTCCTTGAAGGAATTCCCTTTTTCTTACAGGATTTTCCCTTTTCTTACAGGATTTTCCCTTTTCTTACAGGATTTTCCCTTTTCTTTGCAGGATTTCCCCTTTTCTTTGCAGGATTTCCCACATTTCTCTGTGGGGAATCTTTACCTGTGCGGGGATGGGGAGTAAGGAGGACTTTGCAAAATTATTAGGAGATCTTTTTCTAAGGGCAAAGAAAAAGATGAGAAAGCAGGAGCGGCTGGAGATCCAGCAGAGCCCACGGAAAAATCATGGATGTAAATTCCCAGATAAATAAAAACAGCCAAGTTTGGGAGCACAGGGTTTGGGAAAACAGCCCAGTTTGGGAGCAGCTGGGTCTCCATGGGGTTATTCCATGGAAAACCTCTGGCTCTGGAGGAAGGAATCCCAAGGGAAGCCCTTGAGGCTGCCCCTGGATCCCTGGAATTGTTGGAGTTTGGTCACGCTGGGATCAGGGAAGGGATGGGACTGGACGGGGTTTTTTCCCCAGCCCAAACCATTCCATGATTCCGTGATTCCAGAGGGAAAAAACATCCCCAGACCTGCTGGCAACCATGTAGACCTCCATGCTCTGCAGGAAGACGGACTTGCTGAATTCAAAATCCAGGCGGAAAGCCACCTGAGGAGAAGGGAAAAAACCATCAGAGGGGATAAAACCCCGAGTACTGAGCAGGAGAGACAATTCCTGATCCCACAGGGACCCAGCAGAGCCCTTCCAGGCAGAGAGGATTTGCAGGAATTCTCTCAACCCCATCACGGGAGCAGCTCAGCTCCCTCTGGAAGCAGGATGGGCGGGAAGGGGAGGCAGCTGGAGAGAGCCAACACCAATAAAAAGGGATAAATGTGATAAATGTCCCATCTGCAGTGACCTCAAACCGTCTGGGCCGGCACAGCTGACTGGAATATTAAAGCTCCCGCGGCTCCAGAGCCAAAATTCCATCTCCAGCCTGTCTTTGTTTTGGCAGGAGCGTCGCTACCTGACGGCCCACGGACACATTCCCGGCCCCGTAGGTCATGGGCAGGCAGCTCCTCGTGCAGCCACAGGCATCCCACCGGGATTTTTGGGAGCTCTAAAGCCCAGCCTGGTGCCTGAGGCTCATCCATCATAATCAAGGAAAGGTTTCAGATGGATTTGGGAGCTGGGGAGATTTTATTTCCAGATCCTGCTTGTGTTGGTCGTTTTTCCCACAGGTGGCAGGTAGGATTCCATGTGGATCCTGAGTGGATTTCCCCGCTATTCCTTCCCCACCTTATCCCAGAATTTGATGTTTCCCAAGGGTTTATGGATTGTAGAAGTGATAAACTGGAGCTGGGCTCATCCCAAATACTGGGAACACCAGTTTGGAGATGCCACCACCTGCAGGATCCAGAGGAACCTCAGAGCAAGGAAACCCTCTCAGGCCTGGATAATCCATCATAACCAAGGAAAAGTTTCAGATGGATTCGGGAGCTGGGGAGATTTTCTCTCCAGATCCTGCTTGTGTTGCTCCCTTTTCCCACAGGAGTATGGGGTGGGTCACTGGAATTCCGGATGGATCCCGAGTGGCGAGTGGCTGCAGCTCCCTACTTTTCCTTCCCCCACCTCATCCCTGAATTTGATGTTTCCCAAAGGTTTATGGATTGTAAAAGTGATAGACTGGAGCTGGGCTCATCCCAAACTCTGGTTTGGAGGATGCCACCACCCAGGGGGCTTGGACTGGCTCTGAGCAGGACCCAGGGGCACCTCAGAGCAAGGAAAACCTCCCAGGCAGGAAAGGAGCCTCATCCTGCAGGGAATGAGCTCAGGGAAGTTCCCATCCATGGTTTGAAGCCCACATTAAATTTTTCCAAAGGGTTGGAGACAAATTCTGTCACCTGGAGGAGGTGGGTTGGATTCTGGAGTTCTCTGAGCCCCAGGGCAGGATCCCAACCACCCCAGCTTCCCTAAGATGCGTTTCAGACTCCAGAAGGGGACAAAACAGAGGTTTATCAGCAAATTCCTGCTCAGAGCGGCCCAGATGTGGCAGATCTGGGGGCAGAAGGTCCGTGTGAGAGCGCAGCTGACAGCTGGGACTGTCCTACCTTGGCCTTGGCGCGGAAGAAGGGGTAGCTGACGTTGCACACCCTCCTGGAGGGGTGTCTGTCGTCACTGGCACAGTCGATGTTGATGTCGGTGTCGTCCTGAAACGGGACAGGAGTGTCCGGGACACCGGAATGAGCCCCGGGAGCCACAGGCTCTTCAGGAAACTGGGAACACCCGGACTGAAAACGGGCCTTGGCTTTGGGGAAATGACCGACCAACCAGTGGCCAAACAGTGGCCAAACAATGAACAACCAATCACCAACCAATCACCAACCAATGGCCAACCAGTCATCAACCAATGGCCAACCAGTCATCAACCAATGGCCAACCAGTGGCCAACCAGTGACCAACCAATCATCAACCAGTGGCCAACCAGTGGCCAACCAATCGCCAACCAATCGCCAACCAATCGCCAACCAATTACCAACCAATGACCAACCAATGGTCAACCAGTGACCAATCAATGAACAACCAATGGCCAAACAATGACCAACCATTGGCCAACCAATAGTTAACCAACCAAAAACCAACCAACCAGTGGCCAACCAATGGTTGACCAATGACCAACCAATGGCCAACCAGTCATCAACCAATGGCCCACCAGTGGCCAACCAACCAATGACCAACCAACCAAGGGCAAACCAACCAGTGGCCAAGCAGCCAATGACCAACCAGACAATGGCCAACCAGTGACCAACCAATGACCAACCAATGACCAACCAAAATCAAGAGCCAATGATCAACCTACCAACCAACCAACCAATGACCAAAACCCAACCAATCAATGGCCAACAAACTAATGAATGAAGGATGCAACCTACAACCAACCATCAACCAAAACCCAACCACCAACCAAAACCCAACCACCAGCCAAAACCCAACCACCAGCCAAAACCCAACCAACAGACCATGGAACCACCCACCCACCCAGCCAGTCCTCCATCCCACCCTGCTCGCTGCAGCTGGGAGTCCCTCCCATGCATCCATGGATGTTCCCGGAAAGGGGCATCTCTAGGAAGCAACTTCCAGTCCCCTGATTTAAGTCCTCTTTATGAATTTAGTTACAGTGGTGAATTTAACTGTGGTGAGTTAACCTGAGCATTCCTGGCATTCCTGATTTTTCTGCAATGAGGTTTCCATCCTCACCATGACAGGATGAGCTATTCCAGATTTTATCCCACAGGGGGTCAGTTTGAGCTGCTGCCTCCGGAAAAGTCTTACCCAGGAGCTGGAATATCCCAGCACCAGCCAGCAGCAACAGCCTGGAGCTTCCTGCCACTCATCTGCTGAAATTATGGAATTTTTGGGGCCACAGCCACTTTTAATTTATGAGACACAGATCTCCATCCCCTCTGGATTCTCTGTTATAAGGAGGGACAGCCAGGAGCCCGTTATCCGTGACTCCTCCGTGACTAGCTGCAAATATTCTGCTGCCTGGTGCTTTCTGCTCCCCTCCATCCTGGGGATTTTCCCTGCTCCCCTCACTTCATTTGGAATAATCTCCAAAAAATGCATTTTTCTTATTTTGTGGGCAGCGAGCCCCACAATTTTCCCTTGGCACAGCTCGGAGAAAAACAAAGGAGATGGGATCTGCGGGCAGGGATGAAGTCATGGGGGGGTGAGGGAAGGCTCAGCAGCATCAGCACATTTCCCAAACCTCGCTGGGAGCAGGGAGGAATGGCACCAAGACCGAGTGAGTGGGGGACTGGGATTTTTGGGGCACTCTGCATCATCCAGGGAAAGCCATGGAGAGGTGCAGAGCTGTGGCCACATCCCCATGATCAGCTCCTACTTCCAGGAGTTATTTCTCAGCTGCAAAAACTCGTTCCTGACGGGAACTTGGCCGTGTGCAGGGAGTATTTTTAAACAACAGCAGGAGAAAAATAGAGGGAAATAATTTCCTCTGTGTTTGACCTTCGCTCGGGCTATTAAAACTCAAACGTTTTTTGCATTTCCAAAATAAAGAGCTGGAAGTGCTTAGAAACGGAGCCCATAAACAGCTCTGATTTATGAGGGATGGAGACAGATTTGGGCTCTGCTTTAGGCTGCGGCTTTCCCATCTGACCAGGACCAGCAGCACCTCTGGAAGAGCCTGGATCTCCCCAGGAGCTCACCTTGGGGATCAGGCTGGCGAACTGGAGGTTCCTGGAGAAGGAGATGTTGAGGACGGTGCTGTAAGCGTTTTCCCCGCGGTTTTCCAGCGTCGCTTCCACGGCCACCCTCCTCCTGCTGCTCTCGATGACGAAGACGGAGGCGTCGAAGGAGAGGCTGAAGGCCGAGCAGTCCCCCCTCCGCAGTGCCCTCCGGCAGAATTCCCTGAAACAAGCGGCATTCCCGGGATTTTACGGCCATGGGTAGTGCATGGAAATCCCTGCTCTCCCTCCGTGCTGCCCTGCTGAAAGAGGAATTACGGATTCCTCCCATTGTCTGTGATTTTGGGAATTTTTGGAGCTTTCTCAAATTTTTTTAGGAATGCTCGGCACAGGTGGGATGTAAAACCAGATCCTGTGCCAATAACCAAGGTGGCCTTGGACACTGCCAGGGATCCAGGGGCAGCCACAGCTGCTCTGGGAATTCCATCCCAGCCCCTCCCCACCCTTCCCAATATCTCATTGATCCCTTTTTTACCTAAAGCCATTCCCTGTGTCCTGTCCCTTATCCCAAATCCCTCCCCAGCTCTCCTGGAGCCCCTTCAGACCCTGCCAGGGGCTCTGAGCTCTCCCTGGATCCTTCCCTTCTCCAGGTGAACATTCCCAGCTCTCCCAGCCCCGCTCCAGAGGTGCTCCAGCCCCCAGAGCAGCTCCAGGGCCTCCCGTGGATTCAGGGATAACCTTTAATAGCTCTTTAACCACAGAGCTGCAGCACGGAATAATTTCCATGAGTCAAGCCCGTAATTGGCAGGTGGGTAATGCCAGCCTTGCAGTTATTCCCTGCTATTTCCTGATTTGAATCCCTGGAACTCATCACCATGGCACCAAGTATGAGCTGGTTTGTGGATTCCCCGAAAAACCACGGATTCCTTCCAGCCAGGGAGCAGGGAGAGGCTCAGAAGTGCCAAGGAGCCCCTGATGGAGGGGCTGGATGAGCCTTGTGGTGGTGCTGGATGAAGGAGCAGCGATGTCAGGATTTACAGAGCGCGGCTTGGGGACGGATTTTGGAGCCTCCCCCAGCTGGTGACACTCTGGGGGCATCCCACATCTGGTGACATCCCAGAGGAAGCTCTGGGTCACCCACTCACATGGCACTGGGAATGTCACTTCGGGCTTCCAGCACCAGGTCGGGGACGCAGTGCTCGTCCTCGTTGCAGCCGTTCCAGAAAGGGACCTGAGGGGACAACGAGGGCAGCTTGGTGACAATTCCTACAGAGAGAAACCTGCCCTGGTGCCTTGGGAGGTGGCACCTGAGAGGTAGAATTTTGGGGGGTGACACTTTGGGAGGTGACACTGTGGGAGGTGACACTGTGGGAGGTGACACCTAAGAGGTGGCACCTGGGACACGGCACCTGAGAGGTAGAATTTTGGGAGGTGACACTTTGGGAGGTGGTGATGACTTTAGGGTGGCACTTTGGGAGGTGACACTGTGGAAAGTGACACCGTAGGAACTGGCACCTAAGAGGTGGAACTTTGGGAGGTGACACTTTGGGAGGTGATCCTTTGGGAGGTGATGATGCCTTTAGGATGGCACTTTGGGAGGTGACACTTTGGGAGGTGACACTTTGGGAGGTGGCACTGTGGGAGGTGGTGATGCCTTTAGGGTGGCACTTTGGGAGGTGGCACTGTGGGAGGTGACACTTTGGGAGGTGACATTTTGGGAGGTGATCCCTTGCGAGGTGGTGATGCCTTTAGGGTGGCACTTTGGGAGGTGACACTTTGGGAGGTGACACTTTGGGAGGTATAGCTGGTACCTACAGAGACCCTGAGCGAGGTGGGCCACCCATCGTCCAGCATGGGGCCGTGCTGGGGATGCTCCAGCTCGTAGTCGATGGAGAACGTCACCGGCTTCACGTAATCCGCCGTGTCCTGGGGCACACGGAACGCGTGGGAGGGGAGCCCGGGGCTGGCAGCACCTCGGGGTGTCCCCCAAAGGTCCCAGATCTGTCCTGCACCCCCAAACCAGGGTGGGATGTAATAAAAAAACAGATCCCATCTCCAAGGTTGCTCCAAGCCCCATCCAACCCGGATTTGGACACTCCCAGGGATCCAGGGGTGGCCACAGCTTCTCTGGGAATTCCATCCCAGCCAGGAATTCCTTCCCAGTATCTCACCTACCCTCTGGAAGCTTCTAGGAGCTCCTCCCGTGCCTTGCACCGGGGTGCAGAGGGATGTTCTGAAGGGAGATGTTTTTTGGGCTAAATCATGAGCTCCAGCTCCATCTCCAGCCTCAAATTTCCCAAAAGTTCACGGCAGTTCAGGCCGAGGCTTGGGGCCGGGCCAGTCTGGCAGCTTGGGGCTGCCTGGCTTCCATGAGATCCTGCTCATTCCCTGGGAATGTTTGGGTTTGGCCAGGTTTGTGCATCAGCTGTTCCCTGAGCGAGGGATCCACCAGCTCTGCACCCCGGGGTGGGACCCTGCTGATCCAGAGGGGACACCCCCAGGGATGGCCCTGGGACGGGAATAAAGGAGCATTCCTGGTTTTGGAGCAGGGAAAGGCAGCCTGACCCCGGGATGAGGACACGGCTCAGGGAACTCGGAGCACGTGGAGGCTGCGGTGATGTCACTGCCTGGGGACACAGCAGCTGCCATGGGCGGGCAGCGCATCCCTCAGTACATCAAAGGGAGGGAAGGGATCCAGCGGGGCGGATCCAGTGGGATGGATCCAATGGGATGGATTATCAGGATGGATCCAGCAGGATGGATTATCAGGATGGATCCGATAGGATGGATTATCAGGGTGGATCCAACAGGATGGATCCAGCAGGATGGATTATCAGGGTGGATCCAACAGGATGGATCCAACAGGATGGATCCAATGGGATGGATCCAACAGGATGGATCCAGCAGGGTGGATCCAATGGGATGGATCCAACAGGATGGATTATCAGGGTGGATCCAACAGGATGGATCCAACAGGATGGATCCAACAAGATGGATCTAACAGGACGGATCCAGCAGGATGGGTCCAATGGGATGGATTATCAGGATGGATCCAGCAGGATGGATTATCAGGGTGGATCCAACAGGATGGATCCAACAGGATGGATCCAACGGGATGGATTATCAGGATGGATCCAGCAGGATGGATTATCAGGGTGGATCCAACAGGATGGATCCAACAGGATGGATCCAATGGGATGGATCCAATGGGATGGATCCAGCAGGGTGGATCCAATGGGATGGATTATCAGGATGGATCCAATGGGATGGATCCAGCAGGATGGATTATCAGGATGGATCCAACAGGATGGATCCAGCAGGATGGATTATCAGGGTGGATCCAACAGGATGGATCCAACAGGATGGATCTAACAGGACGGATCCAACAGGAGGGATCCAGTGGGATGGATCCAACAGGATGGATCCAACAGGATGGATCCAGCGAGACAAGGTTCATTCCCACCAAAGGATGCTGAAGAGAACAGCCTCTGTACTCACCAGGACGTGGAAGGGGAGGGTGTGGCAAAGCTCCTGCCCGGCCTGCAGCACCATCGCCCTCGGTGCCACCCGGTCCCCGCTGTCATCCAGGTGTGCCCGGGGCGAGTAGCGGCGCTCGTCGATGGTCGTGTTGTACCTGAGCCCTGCCAGGACAGCCCCAGCTCAGCCTCACCCCAAACCCTGGGCAAAGAGCCGCCCCATCCCCTGCTGAGGGAAATCCCAGGCAGTTCTGGGAAAAGCTTCCCCTTCTCCAAGTGAGGAGATTTGCAAACAATAATTTACAATTATTGCAAGACTCTGTGTAAAATTGGTGAGGGGGATTCTTTGCCTTTCAGATGTTTCTCTGCTGGAGGAATCAGAGCATGCCCCTCACCTGAATGACTTACAGAATCCGTTTGCTTCCTGCAGTGCTGTTGGAAAGAAACTGGAGATTCCCAACCAAGCAGGGATTTCGGAGAACCACAGAATCTCAGAATGGTTTTTGGGTTCGAAGGGACCTTAAAGCTCATTTCATCCCACCCCTGCCATGGCAGGGACCCCTTCCACTGTCCCAGGGTGCTCCAACCAGGCCTTGGACACTGCCAGGAATCCAGCTTCTCTGGGAATTCCATCCCACCCCTCCCCACCCTCCCAGGGAACAATTCATTCCCAATATCCCATCTAAATCTCTCCTTCAGCTTACAGCTGTGTCCTATCCCTCCATCCCTTGTCCCAAATCCCTCTCCAGCTCTCCTGGAGCCCATCTAGGCCCTGGAAGGGGCTCTGAGGTTTCTCTGGATTCTTCTCTTTTCCTGCTGGACATCCTCAGCTCTCCCAGCCTGGCTCCAGAGCAGAGGGACTCATCCAGGGCGTGACTCCTCCACGTGGAAATAACGATAAAATCAAACAAATAAGGAAATCCCACTCAGATTTTATCAGCATCAGGGAGAAAAAAAAGCTGGATTTGACAGCACAAAACAAAACCCTTGCCCTGGGCAATGGGAGTTTTTCCTTTGGCTTTGGATCCTGATTTTCCTTGGACAGCATTTGCTGAGCCGCCATCCCTTCCCTGCTCTGCTGACTCCCGGGAATCTGCCGGGGGGACTCGGGGTCAGGCAGCATCCAAGGGCTGAGCAGGAGAGCTGGCCAGCTCCAGATTCCCTGGATGCTGTGGAAAATGCACATCTGGCCGGCAGATGTGTGCTGCTGCTGCGATGGGAGGGATGGAGGAGCCCTGCGGGACGGGCACGGCCTCTCCTGCCCTGCTGGGGTGAAATTCCCATCACAGGGAGCAGGGAAAGGCAAATCCCAGCAGAGCTCAGCCCAGGGAATAGCTGAGGTGTGAGCTGGGGTTTATCCTGGGGGTGATTTTTGGCAGAGCCACCACCAGAACCTGGAGACTTGGCCGGGGTAGGGACAAATGTGAGTGACACAAAAGTGGCTGATGAGTTCCTCCAAGCTCCTGGATTTCCATCCCAAAAATTGGATTTTTTTGGGAGACCTGAGCAAGGCAGAACAGCCTGACACCTAGAAGTGAATAAAATCTGAGCGGGATTTCCTTATTTATTTGATTTTGCCATAATTTCCATGTGGAAGAGTCACGTCCTGGATGAGCCCTTCTGCTCTGGAGCCAGCCTGGGAGAGCTGAGGGTGTCCAGCAGGAAAAGAGAGGAATCCAGAGCCAGGCAGGAGCTGGGATTTTGGCCTTACCCACGCTGGCAGCCTGGAAGTGGGCGGAGAGGAAGAGGGCGGTGAAGCAGACGAAGGCTCTCATGCAGGTGGCCTCCTTCCCGTTGCGCCGGCAGTCCTTGGTGAAGATGTTGATCTTGGGGGGCTCGAAGCGGAGGCTGGCGTTGATCTGGACCACGCTGCGGGACCTGTGGGGTGGGGAGAGGGCGTGGGGTGGGCTCTGGCTCAGGGTGGGACATCCTGGAGTCTCCCACAGCTCCAGGTTTGACTTTTTCACTCCGTTTTTGTAGAAGGCCCTCTCCAGACTGACCCATCCCATCTGGGCACAGCCACCCTCCATCCCAACAGCCTCAAGGGGCTCCCCAAACATTAATCAATATTTGAAAACCTCCTCTAATTAAATCAGGACTCTGCGCAAATCGCCACAAATGAATTTGGAACTTTGGGACAACTATGGGTGAAACTCAACATCAAACCAACTCTGGCATCTCTTTAGGGCCTGAGGGCGCTGAGATCCCTGTCAGATGGGGGTGTTTATTCAGGAAAGGTGGTTGGGTGGTTGGGAGATGAATTTTTCCTGGATTTGGGCAGAGGAAATCGGGACAAGGCACCGAGGATCCCCGGCTCACCACAGCAGCACGGCGTTGCCCAGCGAGCCCACAGCCAGGTCCACCAGCCCGTCCTCGTTCAGGTCCAGCTGCCCGTGGATGCTGCACCCAAAATACATCAGACCCGGAGCCAGGTCGGCGGCCGCAATCCTCTGGAAAGGAATGGGAACAATCCAGGCTGGATTCCAGCAGGAGCATCCCTGCCTGCCAAGGGTTTGCCAGGTTGAGAATTCCCCATCCCAGGAGGCTGCACCCAACGTGGTTTTCCAGGGAATTAAAGCAATTTCTCTTTGGAGACACCGTCCAAAATTTCTACTGGATTGACCCAATGTAAATGTTTATCAAAATTGTAATAAATGAGTAAATACATTTGCAATTAATCAATAAATCTGTAGCAATCCCCTGCAATAAATGCTAACTACCACCTCTAATTTCAAGCCTTTTTCCTGCTATTCCATGGAATAATTTAGGTTGGAAAAGCCATTTAAGGTTGTCCAATCATCCCCCTGCCAAGGCCACCACCGATGTCCCCAAGTGCCACCTCCACACATCTGAAACCCCAGCAGGGATGGGGAGCCCAAATTGCTTGGATTCCAAAGTTTTGGATGCCTCCAAAGAAGGAAGATCTGACCATAACAACTAACATAACTAAACAACTTAATTATTATTTAAATAATTAAACAACTAAACCCTGGGCGTGGCTTTGTCCTGCTCCGTCAATCCATAAAACAGTGACAAATTAAATTTATTCCTGTGGAGTACAAGTGAAAATCCAAACCCAGGGGAGCCCCACCTGCTTGTACTTCCTCAGGATGGTCTCCTGGAATCCCAGGAAAACGTAAACGGCTCCTTGGTGCTCGTCCTCCAGCGGGGCCCCGACCACCAGGTCGTTGTAGGAGTCCTGGTTGAGGTCAGGGACGGCGGCGATGCAGGAGCCGAACCGGGAATTCTGGTAACTCTGCAGGTCCAGCAGGGCTCCGCTGGGAACAAAGAGGTTCTGCCAGGGAAAAAAGGAGGGAAAACAATTCCCAAAGCAGCAGCAGCAGGGCTGCAAAGAGAAATCCTGAAGTGAACAGGATTCTCCAAGGGAGGTGGGAGAATTCCCAGAGATTTGGGATTTTGGAGCCCTGAGTGCCCAGCCAGCCCCACTTCTGCTTTGCACCCTGAATAAAGAATTCATTTTTATTATTATTATTGTTATTACTTTTACTATTATTACCATTATTATTCTTACTATTATTATTATTACTATTATTATTGTTGCTACTATTATTACTATTATTATTAACAACAATAATAATAGTGCCATATTAATAAAAAGTCCATGATAAATATAAATTCCACAATAATAAATATTCCATAATGATAATAATGGTAGTAATAAAGAAATCTCCATGTTAATAATAAATTCAATAATAAATATAAATTCCACGAGAATATTCAATAATGATGATAATAATGATAATGATAATAATCATTATAATGATGATAACGGTAATAATGATAATAATAATGACAATAATAATGATGATGATTATAATAATAGTGATTATAGTAATAGTGATCATAATAATAATGATAATGACAATAGTAATTATGATAGTAATGATGATTATAATAATGATAATAATAATGATAATAATAATGAAAGTAATAATGATAATAATGATGATGATAATGATGATGATAATGATGATGATAATATTAATGATGATGATGATAATGATGATAATGATGATGATAATGATGATAGTAACAATGATGATAATGATGATTATAATAATAGTGATGATAGTAATAGTGATTATAATATAATAATGATGGTAATATAATAATGATGATAATAATAGTGATGATAATAATGATGATAATGATAATGATAATAGTATTGAGGATAGTAATGATGATAGTAATAATGATGATAATGAAAATAATAATAATGATGATAGCAACAATGATGATAATAATAGTGATGATAGTAATAGTGATGATAATAATAATGATGATGATAATAATGATGATAATGATGACGATGATGATAATGATGATAGTAATGATGATGATGATAACGATGCTGTCCCCGGTGCCACTCACCCCCTGCAGGCTGTACACGTAGACCTTGCCCCTCTCCCTGCCCTCGCTGAAGAACATGGGCGCTCCCACCAGCAGGACATCGGTGACGCCATCACCGTTCACATCCAGGGAATTGATCTCGCTGCCGTAGTAGGAGCCGATCTGGAGGAGACAGTACGGGGTGGGGATGGTGGAGCCATCCCTGGGACATTCCCTGGAATCATCCCTGGGGCTGGGAATGATGGAATTGTCCCTGGAATCCTCCCTGGGATCCATGGGGACATCCACAACCAGCATGGCACTGCCGAGCCGTTCCAACTTGGGAAACCCAAGGTTTATTTTTCCATGGGAGAAAAGCGTTCCTGGCTGGAATCACCTGCTCTCCCTTGAGGGCCTGGTGGATGGTGAGGTTCCTGTTGCTGTGCATGCTGAACAGGATGACTTTGCCAGTGTGGTTGAACCGCGGCGCTCCCGCCACGTAAATCCGCTCGTGCTTGGTGGAGACGACGGAGGACACGGTGTAGCCTGGAAAGGGATGGGCACAGAGTGAGAATTCCCTGCCTGCTCCCAGGACCTGCTTTCCATCAGCCCTGGATGCTGACACAGCTCTGGACACTTCCCAGGAAGGGAAGCTTGAAAACCTGGATTTTTCCAGAGATAAAATCACCGAGATGCACCCCAGCGCCTCTGGAGCTGTGCCAGGAGCTTTGGCGCTGCCTGATTCGCACTTCCTGTGCAAATCCTTCTTTTGTCGAAGGTGAATCCAATTCCTGCAATTCCCGGACCTCTGAGTGTTTTATTTCTGACAAACACTCGTGAGGTGCTGAGTGTTGGGAAGTTGCAGCTCCCGCTGTTCCTTTCCTCCGGGAACACCGGGCAGGAAAAGCTTTGCCGGTTCTTGGTGTCAACATTCCCAGTCCAATAAAAGCTATGGATCCATGAAAACCACTCCCCCCTATGGGAATAACCCTGCCCAAGCCAATGACCCCGAGCAATCCCTTTTTCCTACTGGGATCGCCCCCTGGGCTGCAGCACTTCCATGGTTGCAGGTGGGATTTTGTAGGAATATAAAGCTGGGGCTGCCAAATCCTGGTTTTTAACCCCAAGTCCAGGATCCTGAACCTTCAGGCTCAGGTTTAAATTCCACTTAAATCCTTAAAAGTGGAACCCCAGAGAAACTGGGGCTGCCCCATGCCTGGAATGTTCCAATCCCAGGCTGGACAGACAAACCTGGGATAGGGGAAGGTGGAATGAGACGAGATTTAAGTTCCTTTCCAACCCAAATCATTCCAGGATTCTGGGATTCAAAACTGAAACTGAATCACATTCCCATCCAGTTGAATTTTGATTATCTCCAGGGATTTTCCAGATGGTCCCTCCTTCCCTAAAAATGAATATCCTGGAGGGATATTCCTACACCAAGCATCAGCGGGATACACCAGCATTCCTGAAAATTCCTGGATTTCTCCCTCCAGGCACTGGGACACCCACAGGGACACCCACAGCTCTGTCACCCCATGGATGAGCCACATGCCCACATTCTCAGGGAAGAGCTGGAAGAGCTGATCCCACAGAATTCCACAGAATCCCACCTCGGTGCAGCCTCATCTCCGAGGAGAGGCTGCATTTCACAATCCGATATTTTTATTCCAGAGCTTCGGTGGCTGCACATGGAATGGATTAACCCAGCAGGTATTTCCTGCCCAGGCATGAAATTCCATCGGCGCTTTGAGACCATTCCAAGAAAAGCTGTGGATGACCTGCAGCTGGCTCGGTTGCTCCTGAATTTAAATCAAATTTAAATTTAAATTTGTGCCCCGCTCAGGGGTCGCAGCCTCTTCCCAGGTGAGGATGCTCCTGTGCTGCATCCCATGAGGAATATCCTGTTTTTAAGGATTAAATCCCGAATTTTCCCCCGGTGGCAGCACGGCCTGGTTCAGCTCTCCCACCTAAATATGCTCCGTGGTTTTTCAGCTCCTCTGGGAATTCCTGCAGGTAGGATTCCCGCAGAGGAATGACCTTCCCACTGCTGGTTTCCTTCAGCACGGCCCCGTTCCAGTCGTAGGCTCCCACTGCTCCCAGCAGGATTCCGTCCTGGGGGAAAACAGGAGAGGATTGATGGGATTGATGGGATTGATGGGATTTCTTCCCATTTCTTCCCTCTGATCCCACACAGACCATTCTTCCAAAAAACCACCTGGAATGCTAGAGAGTTTAAAAAAAGCTGGAATGGACATTTCCACCCTATTCCTGTTTTTTTTTTCCAATGGGTTTTTTCTCCCCAAACACTTTTTCCATGGAGATCCCAGCACATCCTTCCCAAAAGGGAGGAGCTGTTGCAGATCCTGAGGAATGCTCAGGTCTCTCTTTCCCATGGGATAATCCAGCACCATCTCCTTATCCTCATGTTAATGATTTAGCTCCATAATTAATAATTTGTCCCAAATCCCAATCTCCCACCTGGAGCAGAAAAAAAAAAAAAGAAAAAATCCCACATTTCCTCTCTTACTTCCACAACATGGGATGAAAATCCAGTCTGGGACATTTCCAGTCCAAAGGAGATCTCATTCTTGTTGGTTCCTTAAAAAATAAAAAAAAAGGAATTTGTCTTTAGTGGGTTCCATCCCATTCCAGCCCTTCCATGGGCAAGGACACCTGGCCTTGGACACTTCCAGGAATCCAGGGGCAGCCACAGCAGCTCTGGGAATTCCAACCCATCCAGGAATTCCTTCCCAATATCCCATCTAAATCTCCATTTTTCCACTCTGAAGCCATTCCCTGTGTCCTGTCCCTCCATCCCTTATCCCAAATCCCTTTCCAGCTCTCCTGGAAGTGGCTCTGAGGATTCCCTGGATCCTTCCCTTCTCCAGGTGAGCATTCCCAGCTCTCCCTTGATGATCCCATTTCTCCCCACATCTCCCAATTCCACACCCTTGTGCTGTCAGGAGCTCTGGGGGCTCTGCTGGGGTGCAGAAAGATCACCCAAAAATGGGGACTGGGAGGTTCCTGCTTCCTAATTCCAACCAGGGAAATTCCTCATCCAGGGCAACTTCCACAGGGAAGCGTCAGGGTGGACAGAGAAAACTGGGAAACTTGTGGGGAGTCTGTGAGCTGGTTTGAGCTAAAATCCCCCAAATTCAAGATGTTTCATTCTCAGTGCGAGCCCTCCATCCTCTGTTCCAGTTGTGCATTCCAGGCTGCATTTTTCCTCTGAAATTCGGATAAATTTAGTTTGGGAGAGCAACAAAGTTGTCACAAGAGCTGACATTTAAGACAGAAATATTTCCTGATATTTCATTTCAGCCAACAAAGCCGAAATCCCAACATTATTCCTGTAATCTGCTGATGTCTGGCACCCCAGGAAGCTCCTGTGTGTGGGTTTTCCTGTTTATAACCCTGGAATTTGATGGATGAGGGAGGCACTGACGCCCAAATTCCCCCCATACCAAATCCCCAAGGTTTTTCTATAAAAAGGAGAAAATCAAAACCACCAGAATTCCAAAGTGTGTCCTTTGGAAAAGCGATCTCTGCTCCCGATATCTGAGGGACGCAAAATCTCCTAATAAAGACATTTCCTTAAACCTGAAGATACTCCAAGTAGGATTTCAGGTTTTATTGTGGAAGCCAAATTCAGTGGGGGAAAAAAAGGATCAGCAGCACATTCCCAGGGAGGAGCACCCCTCACCTTCCAGGCTGAAAATCCTTTCTCCCAGAGCATCCACGATGTCCTTGAGCGCCGCCTCGTCCGTGACGTTGAAGAAGTGTTTGTCGTCGGGGTCGCTGGCGATGAATTTGATCTCGTTCAGAAAGGCCTCGGGGTTGATTCCTCTCCTGTTGTAATAACCCAAGACCTGGTTGGGAACAAAAAAATTCTGTGGAATTAGAATTCCCACATGGTTTGGGTTGGGAGGGATCTTAAATTCCATGGGTAGGGACAACCCCCTCTATCCCAAGGTTGCTCCAAGCCCCGTCCAGCCTGGCCTGGGATATCCCAGCAGCTCCATTTTCCCAGGATGGATAAAACCATCCCAAAATCCATATGGGAGAAGCCCCATCCTTGGATCTGACACCACTTTGTGGGAACAAACCCAGGAACTGCTGCAATTCCTCCAGGCTGGACATTCCTCATGGAATTTGGGGTCCTGGTCCCAGTCCCAGCACCAGCTCCGGCAGCTGAATCCCGAGGGGAGCATCCCAAAAGCAGCACCAGCCACAGGGAGCTCTTGGAATGTTCCAGGATCATTTGGGATGGACAGGAGCTCTTGGAATTCTCCAGGAGCATTGGGAATGGACAGGACCTTTTGGAATGTTTCAGGAGCAATGGGGATGGACAGGAGCTCTTGGAATTCTCCAGGAGCAGCAGGGATGGGCTGTCCTGGTGCTTTGGGATTCCTGGAGCACACAAGGACCCCTTGGAATGTTCCGGGAGCATTGGAAATGGAGAGGACCTCTTGGAATGTTTCAGGAGCAATGGGGATGGACAGGAGCTCTTGGAATTCTCCAGGAGCAGTGGGGATGGATGGGAACTCTTGGAATTCTCCAGGAGCAGTAGGGATGGGTTGTCCTGGTGCTTTGGCATTCCTGGAGCACACAAGGACCCCTTGGAATTCTTGGAACTCCAGAAGGAGCTCTTGAAATTCTCCAGGAACATTGGAAATGGACAGGACCTCTTGGAATTCTCCAAGAGTGGTGGGGATGGCCAGGAACTCTTTGAATTCTCCAGGGGCAATAGGGATGGCCAGGAACTCTTGGAATTCTCCAGGAGCAGTGTGAACGGGCTGTCCTGGCCCTTTGGCATTCCTGGAGCACCACCAAGCTCCACAGAAACTTCCAGAAGCCGGGAATGCCCTCACTCACCGCCACGGCGTATCGGGTGACGTTGTCCCTCTCGCTGTCCTCGATCACCCTCTCCAGGTCTGGGCTGTCGTGGGACTCTCCATCTGTGATGACAATCATTACTCTCTTTGCCCCTTTCCGGCCACCTTTCCGAAACGCTTCCGAGCTGCAAGTGAAGAGACGTCCTGGGCTCTCAGCCCCGCCGGCTCCGCGGAGGCTCCGCCGCCCACCGAGCCCGCCCCGAGCTGCAGGAACCCTCAGGAAATGCTGTTTGGATGCTCTGCCCCCACTTTTTGCAGGAAAGAGGCGTTAATTCAGCAAAATCCGATGAGGGAATGGAGTTGGCCAAGTTTGGGCCTTTACGGCCTTTAGGCCTTCGGCCTGTTCTCACTGTGAGGGAAAATTTCTTCATCCAGTTCTCCACCCCTGCCCAAATCCCGTTATTTTGACAAAACTCAGTCCCAAATTCCAGTGTATTTATGGAAAAGGGATGCTGAGCAGGGCTGGGGACTCTGTGTGACACAAATCATTCAGGACCTTGCTCGGATCCGGCCAGGATCCATCTAAAACTTTTCCAAATCGCCATTCCTGCAGGGATTTCAACACCACATGGCTGTGGCACTTGGGACAGGATCAGTGGTGGCCTTGATCTTTGACCTCTTTTCCAACTTAAAATTCCCTGATCTGCAGCAGGAATACTGCTTGGAAAAAGAGCAGGAGCAAGGATTTGTCCCTGGAAAGGGAGGAGATGGAGCTGTCCTGAATTCCTGGGGATTTCCAGATTTCCAGGAGAGCTCCAGTTCCTGGGGCTGAATCCCAGGGATCAGACACAATTCCAGACTCTGCTCCAGCTACAAATGAGGATGAACCTTTGGATAAACTTCCTACAAATGATGTTTTCCTCCAAACCCTGGTCATCCCCCATTTTTAAGTAGCAAGGAAAACGCAGGGAGAGGGGGGAAAAACGTGGATTGGAAGTTTTTCCTGGGCATGGGGGGGGTTTTACCGAGCGAACTCGATGCCGTAGGCGGTCCTGGTCTCGGTGCCGCCGCGCTGCTCGATGTGGCTGGCGGCTGCCACCACGTCCTGCACCGACCTGTAGTCATTCAGGTGGAACTCATGGACCACGTCCTCTCCATACTGGACAACTCCCACCTGGGAATGACGGGAATGTTGCCAAAAATGCCAACAAAACAAGGTCTCGTCTTTGGAATCGCGTTAAAATTCCGTTGCTCACTCATTCCCGGTTTTCCCTCCGTGGGATCATTCATAATTCCCAATTTTGTGGTTCTCCCTGCTGCTCTGCTCCCAAGTTTTGGGATGATCCAGATGTGCCAGTTTGGACCCACAGCATGTCCAGGTGGGAGCAAACTGGGTTATTTGGGAAAATTTGGGATTTTCCTGCTCAAATCCTGGCTCAAATTCCTGCCTAAATCAACCCATGATTACTCGGAGCAAGAGCACGGAGAGTTCCTTTCCATGGGGTTTCATCCTCCCTGTCCCCATTGGAATGTGGGATCCCTCCATAGCTCACTTAGGGACATTAATGGGAGCGTTATTCCCATGGGATGATTAAAAATCCCAATATTTTGACAAATTCCAGCAGCTTGACAGAAAAGGGATGCTGGGAATCACTCTGGGATGACACAAATGGTTCAGGGCCTCACCTGGATCTGGCCAGGACCGATGTAAAACTTTTTCAGGATATTTATCAGGAAGTGCTGGACTTCAACCCACGGATAAATGCTGTTGGATCCATCCAGAACGATGATGATGTCCATGTAGGTCTGGCATCCTACGGAAATAAAAAATAAATCCAGGGAGAAATAAAAAATAAAAAATCAAAAATAAATCCAGGGATTTATTAAAAGTTCTCTTGCAAAGGGGCAGATTTATGGCTTCACTTCCAGCTAGGTTCTTCCTCTTAGGATTTCTCAGGGGGAAAAAAAATCGGATTTCTATCATTTGGGAAAGAACTTGGGGCTCCAGCAAGGTGGGGAGAAGCCACAGGAATCCTCTCTGCCGAGAAAAGATGGGATCGCTTCCTAGGAATAACACCCAGCGGCATAATTTGGGATTCAGCTTTGGAATTTGATCCCTAATATCATTCCACACTTCAAAGAGGAGCAGGATCCGGCTCCGTTCCTCCCGCAGAGCCGTTCCTGATCCCTGAGTCATTCCCAGCCCTGCCATGGAACACAAGGCGGGCATTTCCTCCCTTCCCTTGAAATCCTCGGCTCCGAGGCAGCCAAAAACCCCGGAGGGGACCCCAGGGCTCAGCTCTGCAGATGGAGCAGGAAGGATTTAAGGATTTTTTTTTCCAGTGGGGAAAATTGCTCAGGATCATCTCAGCCTTGCTGATGTTTTACAGCGTTCCTTGGGAAAGGATGATCCTGGATTTTGGAGATTTATCAGCTGCTCTTTCACCCTATAGGTTTTTATGGGTGAAAGAATCCATGGATTGGAGTCACTTGTGGATCACTGGGATCCTCTGTGTGCCTCCATCCCATCCTGGGAATCAGGGAGAGGAGCTGGCCCTGCCTCCCACTAAATAAACACTGAAACTCCCCAAAATCCCAATTATCCTTTGCAGCGAGGGCTGGAACATAATGAGGGAAGTGACACTGGGAATGTCATGATTCCTTTACTGCCTTGATCCCAAAAATCCCATCTTTACAAACCCCTCTTGATGCCCTGGGGATTTGATGCTGGGCTCTGCCTTTCCTGCCTTGATCCCCTCCAAATCTCATTTTTCCCAGCCCATCTCTCTGTCCTGAGGGGTTCTGGAGCCAGGGAATCACATCCCATGGGATGAGGAGCTCCCAGAAGGCGGACAAATTTCTAGGAATCCTTCCCAGCTCCAGGAAAGACAGGAAACTTCATTTAAGCCCTCCAACATAAAATCCAGGCCCAATTTTCCAAATTCCGACACGTTTAACTCCTGGTCAGTGAGGACTTTGTTTTGTGCAGCCAATGGGGTTGGAGCTGGGATTGGAGCTGGGATTGGGGCTGAGATTTGAAAAGGAATTGGAGATGGGATTGGAGCTGAGATTAGAGCAAGGTTTAGAGCTGGGATTAGAGCTGGGATTGGAGACGGGATTTCAACTGGGATTGGAGCTGGGATCAGACAGGGATTGGATCAGGGATTGGAGTTGGGATCAGATCCAGGGTTGGATCAGGGGTCAGAGCCAGGATTGGATCAGGAATCGCAGTCAGGATTGGAGCCAGGATCGGAGACGGGATTGGAGCAGGGATCAGAGCCGGGATCAGGTCAGGGATTGGATCAGGGATGGGATCAGGGATCTCAGTCGGGATTGGATCAAGAATCAGAGATGGGATTGGGTCAGAGATCGGGTCAGGGATCAGAGCTGGGATCGGGTCAGGGATCAGGTCAGGGATTGCAGTCGGGATCAGGTCAGGGATTGGAGCCAGGATTGGGTCAGGGATTGGGCCAGGGATCAGGTCAGGGATCAGGTGAGGGATCGGGTCAGGGATCGGGTCAGGGATCGCAGTTGGGATTGGATCAGGGATTGGGTCAGGGATCGGAGCCGGGATCGGGTCAGGGATCGGGTCAGGGATCGGGTCAGGGATCGCAGTCGGAATCACAGCCAGGATCAGAGCTGGGATCGCAGCCGGGATCGGGTCAGGGCTCGGGTCAGGGATCAGCACTCACTCTGCAGGGCTGGAGCCACACTCCGGGAGAAGCGGAAGTTGGCGTTGACGCGGGAGCACATCCCCGTGGTGTAGTAGGAGCTGCCGCACTCGTGGGACCACAGCGGGCTGCAGGCCTGCGGAACAAACGCAGGAATTGCTGCAACGCTTCCCTTTCCAGGGGTGTGCACACATGGAATGGGGGAGAGGGTGTGGGAAACAGGGAATGATGGAATGATGGAATGATGGAATTATGGAATGATGGAATTATGGGGTGGGTTGGGATGGAGCTGGAAAATCTCATTCCAGCCCTGGCCATGGGATGGGAAACATTCCATAGGGTTATTCCAAGATTTCTCCAAGTTGGTGTTGGACGTTTCCAGGGATGGAGATTCCATAATAAATGGATGGATGGATGGATGGATGGATGGATCAAAGAATTAAAAAAAATTCTATGCATTATATATTTGAAATACATTCTATTATAGCCTTATTAAAATATAATAAATATAATATAATATAATATAAAACAATATAATATGATATAATATAATATAATAAAATATAATAAATATAATATAATATAATATAATATAATATAATATAATATAATATAATATAATATAATATAATATAATATAATATAATATAATATAATATAAAAATACATAATTATCTGTGTAATTTATATATAAATATAATATATAAATATATATTATCATCTATCATAGTATATTATAATAGATAATGTATTTATAAAATATTTACCAGATAAAAAGACATTTATAAAATATTAGTGTATATAAATATGCACGTTTTATATATATTTATCATGTATATATTGTAGGAGATATTTATAACACAATGCATCTAAATATTTATATATCTAATATATAATAGATATGCTTATAGAAATATAATTTTCTTGTAATAGAATTGTAAAATATCCTGAGTTGAAAAGGACCTGCCAGGATCATCAAAACCCAAATTTTATTTTATTTTATTTTTTAACTACTTTATTTAATTCATTGTAATTTTACTTTATTTTGGTTTTTAATTGTTTTATTTCATTCACTTTATTTTATAACTATTTTTATTTTAATTTAATTTCATTTCAATTTCATTTCATTTCAACTTAATTTAATTTTATTTCATTTCAATTTTATTTCATTTTATTTCATTTCATTTCAATTTTATTTCATTTCATTTTATTTCATTTCAATTTCATTTCATTTCAATTTCATTTCATTTCAATTTTATTTCATTTCAATTTTATTTTACTCTATTCTATTCCACATTTTATTTCATTTCATTCTACTTTACCAACAAATCCTCATAAATCTCCCAACATTCCCTAAACAAAAACCCCCGGAGAGGAGCCGCCCACCACCTCCGTGTCCTGCCGCGCATTCCCAAATTCCCAGCCCGCGTTCCCAGGAATGCTGCTCACCAGGAAGCTGCTGTCCCTGGGGTTGGTGGCCAGGCTCAGCCCCAGGCGCATGTTGTCCTTGCGCTCCGACACGTTGGACAGCGTCACCCGCCCTTGGGAGAGAGGCCGGGATCAGGGACATTCCCGGGAAATCCGGAATGTTCCCTGGAATCTCCAGAGAAAATGGGAATTGTGTGTCGGAGAGGAATCTCTGACGGTAGAACTCCAGTTTTGAGGATTTTGGGAAGGTGAGAAAAAAATTTGGGAGAATTGGGGTCTTCCCTAGATGGACAATCAAGGAAGGAAATTTTTCAGGAATGAGGAGCTGGAGAGGATGAAATCTGGAATGTTCCCTGGAGCCTCTGGAACTACCGGGAATTGTGTGCTGGAGAGGAATCTCTGCCGGCAGAACTCCAGGTTTTGGGGATTTTTGGAATGTGAGAAAAAATTGGGGAAAACCAGCATCACCTGTCCTTGGGAGAGAGGCTGGGATCAGGGACATTCCTGGGGAATCCAGAATGTTCCCTGGAATCTCCAAAACAACCAGAATTGTGTGCTGGAGAGGAATCTCTGCTGGCAGAATTCCAGGTTTTGGGGATTTTTGGAAGGTGTAAAAAAACTGGGAAAATTGGGGTCCTTTCCTAGATGGACAACCAAGAAAGGAAAATTTCTGGGGAATGAGGCTGGGAGCTGGAGAAGAGTGAATCCCCCGGAGGGCTCAGCTCCTCATCCTGGATTCCCAGTCCAGGGAATCCCAGTTTTTCCAAGGCCCAGCCCAGAAATTGGGAACGGCCCCCAGGGCAGCCCTGTCAATCCCAAATCCCTCTGAGCCATGTCCTAGATCCCGATCCAACCATTCCTCTGGAAAACACAGCTCCCACCAGCCAGAGCTCCCACTTTGGGAAGCACACTGGGAATCACGGAATAATTTGGGATGGAAGGGATTTAAATCCCATCCAGTGCCACCTTCCACCATCCCAGGCTGCTCCAAGCCCCATCCAACCCCGCCTTGGACACCTCCAGGGATCCACCTCTGGGAATTCCACCATCCCAGGGAGGAGTTCCTTCCCAAAATCCCGTTTTTTAGGGATAATTTGGGTTGGAATGCCGTACCCAGGTTGAGCTTGGTGCAGTTGTTGTGGCCGTCACTCGGCACCGGACACTTGTAGACATCCCCGGTCTTCTGCTGCCCGTTGGATTCGTACGGAGCTCCCACCACCAGCCTGCGGAAAACACGGATCCGTCAGCACCGGGACAACGGGAATCCCCCGGGAAAATGGATTCCTCAGCCTCAATTCCCCGATTTGGGAGCGGCAGGAGAAGGTCTCAGCCTCAGCGGAAGGATGGCTCCTTCTCTTCCTGCTGGAGCAGCAAAAGCTGGGAATGTTCATGGAATTCTGGAATTCAGAATGGATTCCTGCAGGGAGGGAGGGCTCTGAACTCATCCGGAATCTCAAGGAGGAGCAGGGAAGCAGCTCCAGGATGGAATCAGCTGTGGTGCCCATGGATTGCCTAGGGAGGAGTTTTTCCAAAGGGTCATGGAATGGTTTGGGATGGAAGGGACCTCATGGATCATCTCATCCCAGCCCCTTCCTTGGGCAGGGACACCTCCCATTCCAAGAATTTCCCCAGGTCATGGATATGGAGACACCTCCCACATCATTCCAAGAGTTTCCCCAGGACATGGATATGGAGACACCTCCCACATCATTCCAAGAGTTTTCCCAGGACATGGATATGGAGACATCTCCCACTCCATTCCAAGCTTTCCCCAGGACGTGGATATGGATGAGGGATTCCAGCAGAACCAGAAGGAATAACTGGGAGTTGGTGGAGCACTTCCAGCAAATCCCACAAGGGATCCACGAGGAATTTTCCCTTGGAAAATCCTGGAAAAGGGAATTTGCTCCAACCTGGAGTTGTTATGAACAGCCCTGAGCTGAATGTTGGGATCTCAGGTGGTGAGTGAGGAAATTGAGAAGGAATTTTCCCCAAAAAAGTCTTGGAAAAGGGAATTTGCTCCAAGCTGGGATTGTTATGAGTACTGGGAGATGAACACTGGGATCTCCAGTGGAGGGAAGGAATTTTCCCCAGGAAAACCCTGGAGAAGGGAATTTTCTCCAAGCTGGAGTTGTTCCCAATGTGGGAATCCCAACATTGGGATCACCAGTGGACATCGGGAATTTTCCTGCTCTCCAAAACGAAGGAGTTGCTAAATCCCATTCCCCAGCAAGGATACCGACCTGGGATATTTTTGGGACATCCAAACATTTCCCCCACTTTTTCTTGACCACAACATTCCAACCCAGCATCCCGAAAAAGCAGGAAGAGCGCGGGACCTGAGGAATCCATCCCTTCCTTCCAGGCTATCCCAAAAATCCTCAGCACCACGAGTTGTCGGCAACTGCCTCTCCCAAAATAAATGGGATTTTTTAAATTTATTTTTTTTTAGCTTCCCAAAAATCCTATGGATGCAACCATCCCAGTCTGGATCTCCAGATGAACAGGAGCTCTTTTGTTCCACAGGGCCCTTCCCAGCAGCTGGAAAAGCCACCGGCACAGATGTTCCCTGTTAGACCAGGAATTGTCATTCCTTAGAAATGTTGCTGCTCCAAAGACAAACATCCCATTCTTTTCTCCCAAACTGGAATGGCTCACCCAAGGAAAAGCTCCCAAATCCAAGGATTCTCATGGAAGCACTTCCTGTCTTACGGCTTCACGTGGGAATTCACAACGGGAAAATCATCCTCAGCAGGATCCAGGAAAATTTGGGATTTTTTTTGAATTTTCTTGTTTTCCTGAGGCTCTCCCACACTGGTTGTGGAGAGGAGGGAAAAGGTGGAAGATGGGGAATGGAAAAACCTTGAGGATGAGGAGGAATAAAGGTGGAGGCTCCTTGGAAAATGAGGATCTCCAGGTGTAATTCCCAATGGGATTCTGGATTAATGGGACTTCATGAACTTCTGGGAACGTGCCCCCCATCCCACAGGAAATCCTCTTGGATACTTTTCCATCTACTAATATTCCCACATCCATATGATCACACCACCCATTAAGAAATATTCCCAAAAATCCAGCGGATCTGGGGTTGGATCATCCCTTTGGGATGACGAGGCAAACCCACTCACTCCCCAATTCCGGGAGCTCAAAGGAAACCCAAACATTCCCAGCTTTTGCCATGAATGTGGAGCAGCTGTGGAGCTCCCGAAGCCGGAATTCTTGCCTCCCAAAAAACAATGGGATTGTTTTCCCTTTTCGGTTAAATGGGAATGATTCATCAGCTGGAGCTGTCAGATCCTCATGGAAACTTGGCAGCTTGGGAAAAGGCTTTTCCAGCTGTTTGGAAGGTGTTTTTAGGGATGCTGCTCCACTCTCCCTTTACTTGGAAACTCAGGCTAGAAATCCTGGATTTTTCCTTCTTAAAAACAGACAGAAATCAGGGATTTGGGATGAGTTATCCCACGTCCCCCAAATATCCAAATAATCCAGCTCATCCCCAGAAAACTGGAGCATCCCGCCGTAGAAAGGAGACATTCCTGGTTTTTTCCAAGCTTTCCCCCTCCAGACACCCTGGGATCACCCCAAAATTCCTGATTTTTCCCTGGATTCCCACGAGGCAAGTGGCTCCTCTGTCACAACTTGGCCAAAAATAAAAAAAAGGCTTTGAAAGAAAATCAGAACCAAACAATTCCTGCCTCGCCTCCCTCTCTGTTCCCTGCTCCCGGAGAAAACAAAGGGAAAAAAAAAACAGGGATTAAGTGGGAAAAGTTCTGACTGCTCTGAGTTGTCTGAGGATGGATTTTTTAACTTTCATCCAAAAAAAAAAAAGAGGAAAAGCAGGAATATCCCAGTACGTGCTCTCCAAGCAAAGCCCAGTGCTGGGTCCTGATTCCCAGTTTTCTGGGAATCCCAGGAATGTATTCATGCATTTCCAGGTTAGGAAAGGCTCAAAAATCTGGGAATGGTTTGGGTGGGAAAGACCTTCAGGTTCATCCCATTCCACCCCTGAGCTCCAGGCCCAGATCCTGGATATTCCCAATCCGAGCGCAGCCGAAGGGAAAAGGAGAAGGGAAAAAAAAAAAAGGAAAAATCCTTTGGCTGGATTGAAAGTCAGAATTGTGCTGATCTGGAAAAACACTTCCAGGGGTTTCTGTTTTCCAGCTCCTGCCAGAGGTTTTCTTGGCTGGGATTCTCCTGTGGCTTGGCCGCCGCCGGAGCGCTTGGAATATTTTGGTGGAAGCGCAGAGAATTCCACAATGTCTGCTCCCAGCTCTGCCTCCCACCCCTGGATGCAGGATCTGGAGCAGCCCACCCTATTCCCTGTTTTTTGGGGGGGATTTTCCCTCTTTTTTCAAGAAAATCATGGAATGGTTTGGGTCATTCCAGCCCCACTTCCAGAGGCTGCTCCGAGCTGGAGCTCGAACATTCCAGGGATGGGGGGGGTGGCAAGAAATCTGGGAAAAAAATCTGGGAATCAACGGTGCTTCTGAGGGAGAAGGATTTGTTTGGGGTGGAGATGGGAGAATGGGGAAAGTCACCTGGGAAATTCCCAGTTTTCTTGGGAATATCCAGAGGGAAGCTGGAGATCCCACAGGATCCCATGGATTCAGACCCCAGAAAATCCCGGAAAATCCATGGAAAATCCCAGCTGAACCAAGAACTATGGAGAGGCCTCACCTGGAAACACTGGAAAAGGGGAAAAATGACACCAGGAAAAATGGGAATGTGGCATTCCTGTTGCCCATGGTATCCTGGAATTCCTTGGGCTGGCTTTGTTCCTGTTATCTGTTTTTTTCTGGTGTCATCCCTCTCCAGGATCCCTTGGAAAAGGAGCTTACGATGCTCCCAGGGATGAGTTTTGGGATCAAAGTTTCACTTTGGACACATGGGATATGAGGTTGGGATAGGGAAAGTGTCCAGCATCCCAAAAATTCCTGGGTTCTGGGTACCTGTCTCCGGGATTCCCTGGAAAAGAATTCTGGGATTCTACCAGCCACAGCTCCTGGAATGATGGGAAGCAACCTGGACAAACTCTTGGAAGGGGGAGATGAAAGATGAAAGGAATTTTTTTCCCTTTTTTCCCTGCACTTGGAATCTTCTCCAGGAAGATTCTCCCCAAAATTCCATGAGATTCCAGGTTGTGTTTGCCACAAACATCCAGGAGCTCCCACTCCCGTGGCAGTTTCCAGGTTTTAATGGATACACATCCCATTTGTGGGAGTTCTGCTCATTATTCCCAAATAAATCCAACCTGCCTGGATTTGGGATTCAAATCCTCCAAAATCCCCTCCATCCTCCCAGGAATTCCCTCTGCTTATCCCCAAAATTCCTTCCAGGTAATTTTGTCCCAGCAGTGCAGGGATATCCCTGTTTTCCACAAATCCCCAGTTTGGACACTGGGAATGCTCCCATCCCATAATTCCAGGTACCCCTTTCCCTGCCATTCCATGGAGCTCCGGTGTTTTTTGGGATAAATTCCAGGCACCTGTTGTCATCTTTTCCATTCCCACTTGGAGAAGGCACCTCCAGCTCCGTGGAAAAGACAGAAAAAGTGTGGAAAGGGAGGTCTGGAAACCCCTCACTGCTCTGGAAAATGCCGGAGCAAAATCAAATCCCACATGGATGAGCTTTTTCCAGCGTTAAATATCCAAGTGGAATTTTTTTCCCCCAGAGTTTAATAACCTGGATTTTTTTCCTCATGGATTTTCCACTCTCTGGGATGCACTTCCATGAGGCTGGGTGGTTCCTTGAAAAGTTTGGAAAAGGGGAAAATCCCCAACTTTCAAAAATACCTGGACAATCGAATCTGTTTGGAGCCACTCCAATATTCCTTTAGAAATATATGGAAAAAAACATAAACACAAAATTCTTGGAATCCGTTCCCAAACAATTCCCAGCAGCCAAAAGCAGCATTAAAAGGCTCAGACGGAAGGAGAGGAGCCAAAATCCTCGGATTCCGCGCTTGGAATTTGGCAGCTGGATCCCGGCACATCCATGGCCGGGATTCTGAGAGAACCACGGAGTTTCTGCTGGATTCCAGGGGATTTTGTGGAATTCTTTGGGATGGGATTGGAAGATGCTCAGCAGGAATTGGAATCTCAGAACATTCCCATTCCTTCCTTGTCCTGCCAGCTCCTGGAGTTCTCCAGCTCCTGGAATTCTTATCCAACACCTGGAATTTTTACCCAGCTCCTGGAATTCTTATCCAGAATCCAGAATTAATATCCAGCACCTGGAGTTCCTATCCAGATCCTTGAATTCTTACCCAGCTCCTGGAATTTCTATCCAGCTCCCAGAATTCCTACCCAGCTCCCGGAATTCCTATCCAGCTCCCTCTGCACATTCATGGTTTTTATTCCAGAGGTTTTTTTAGTTGCTCCCAGATTTCAGCTGTGTCCAGATTTTCCCTTGGAATTTTTTCCTGCTAAATTGCAGATCCCTGAGTTTTTATGTCCATGTCCATCCAGAGGATCCTGCTGGAAAAATTCCATTTTTCCAAGCAGAGGAACCAACAGAAGGAAAAACCAAAGGTGAATCCTGAGGATGTTGGCAAGAAAAGTTGGGAAAAGAAGCCAATGTCCTGCTTGGGTAAGCAGGAAAAAATTCCCAGTTTCCAGGGAATTCAGGCCTTGGCCACCCCAGCAGTGGTGATGCCATGCAAAAATGGGATAAGAGGTCCCAAATATCCTGGGAATTTCAGCCCCTCGGCTGGGATGGAGCTGAACCAGCTCCCTATGGATGGGATGAGAATATTCCCAAAATTGGGATTTTCCAGCAATTTCCCTTAGAGAGCTCGGGAATCCTGGGAAACACTGAATTCCCAAATTTTATCCCAAGGCATCACCCCTTGGGATGCACAATTCCAACAGGAGAAACTCCAATGGGAAAAACTCTCTTTTCCCATGGAAAGAGAGACCCCAACTTCCCGAAATTCCATGGAATGGGAATCTCAGGTTCTGGATACCGGAGGGTTTTCCAAAGGTAGAAAAGGTTGGATTCTGGAATTCCAGGAGTACCCATGGTATTAGTTGTGGGATTCAGCCTGGATTCCTCCACCTGGGGGGCAGATCCAGAACTCCAGGGAATTCCATGGGTTTTGGAGAATCCGGATGGGCTCCTGGAATGCACCAAAGATCTGGGTGGGATCCCCTGGAATTCTCCTGGGATCAGCCCTGGGATTGGTCTGGATCCATCCCTGGAATCAACCAAACCCACCACAAAATCCCAAACCTGAGCCACTCCCGCATTTCCAATGGATATTCCCCATGGATTGCTTCTCCAGGCCCCATGGAAACTGTAAAAACCAGGATGTCCTGGACCCAAATTCCAGATGTGATTCCAGCCCGAGGGGCTCCAAGGAATTGTGATCCACACTCCGCCTTCCCAAATTCCCAATATTCCCTTGTCCCTCCTAAAATTCCTCTTTTTTTCAGGAAAACCTTTCCTCCGTTCAGCGCCTCCAGGAGCAACCTCACCCTGGCACAGCAATTCCTACCCCAGACTGGGAATTCTGGAGGAGATTTGGGGTGGGTTGGTGCAATTTCCGCTGGAATTCCTGCTGGAATTCCCAGTTTTCCAGAGCCCACTCACCATTTCTTCCCACCGATGTCGTGCTGCTGCACCGTGTATCCAAAAAAAGATTCCCTGGATCCCGCGATGATCTGGGGCCTCGCGGTGTCGATGTTGAAGGAATTCCCGAATCCTGGGGGAAAAAAAGGGAAGGATCTGTCAGCCAAAAAGCTGGACAAAATTCCACAGGGCCAACTCAGAATTCCCAAATCTCAGAGGGGCTCCAGCCATGGAATGGTTCCAATCCCAGCCCCATTCCTGCTTGGAGTTGGATTCCAACCTCGCCCATCCCGGGAAAGCTTCTCCCAAATTTTTGAGGATGCTCCAGGGATGGTTTGATCCCATTCCCACCCCAGTCAGGATGAAAATTCCAAAGGATTCCAGCCCCTCATCATCTGCAGCTTCCCAAAATTCTGCTCTCCATCCTGGAGCTCCCAGGGAATATCCAGCCCTGGGAGCTCATTGAGGACTTGGAATTCCTGAAATTCAGCCCTCAACAGCTCATCCTGGGAATTCCCTGGAGCCAGGATGGGAAGGAGAAAGGAGCTTCTCCCTCTGGAATCTGTGGATGAGCCGGGCTGGATTCAGCACTTCCATGGGAATCACGGGATGGGATCCATGGAAAAGGGATCCCGGCCATTCCCGAGGCTTTTCCCAAGGATCCAAAGCTGGGATTCCCATTCCCTGTGGGAGCAGGAGTGAGGAGACGCAGCTGGGGACAGGGATGTCCCTAAGGATGGAATTCCAACTGGGATTTTTGGGATTAAGCCTTTCCCTACGGATCCTCTGGAAAATGCAAACAGCGGGAGCAGGATCCCTGTTCCCAATCCCGGGATTCTGGTGCTCACAGGGGAAAAATTCCAGAGAAATTTCCTGTCCCTGCAGCAAAATTAGGGGGATTTTCTGTCAGCTCCTCCCTGTGCCCAGTGGGAAATTGGGAAATCAGGAATCCCCCCAGGAGTGGGAATTTTGGGAATGCTGGAGATGCCATCCATGGGAAGCACAGTTCAGATTCCAGGATAAAGCAGTAGGATGGACGTGGATACCCCAGACTGGATTCCCTGAATCCTGCTGGATGTTTCCTTCCAAGAAAAACCTCGGAATGCTCCTCCAGGACAGGGATGGGAGGTTCAGTTTGGAATTTCTCGGGATATAAAGGAGCTGTGGGTAGGAAAACTCAGCACCGTCACTTCCTGGGGGGAAAACTCCAGCTTGGGAATGTTTGGACAGGCAGGAATGTCGGAGCTAAAGGGAATGTTTGGAATCCTGGGAGCAGGGAACAGCACGGATTCTGAGGAAAAGGAGCTTCCCAAAGCTCCAGAAGGAAATTCTAGAAAGCTGGGATTTAAAAAATAAAAAGCCCAAAAAAAAAACCAACCAAAAAAAGGGAGACAGGGACGAGAGCCAAAATATTTTGTGGAGAGTTGACCTCATTTCACATCCCAGAGAAATGAAAACCTCGGGAGAGGGGGAAGCTGGGATTGGCCAAGGAATGATGGGGAAGGGAAAGGGGGAATCAGAGGGAATTCAGGGAATTTCGGATTTTGGATTCCCAGCAAGAAATTCCAAGATCTGGAAGCGTCTTGGATGCAGAGAAAGTGTGGGAGAGGACGGGATGGATTTTCCTCTTGATTTTCCTGGATTTTGCACTGCAGACTCCCCCAAGCTGAGGATTTTTGGGAATGGGAATACTGAGATAAATTGGAAAATCCCATTCCATGGTTTAGGAGCTGCAGCTTCTGGATTAAACTCCAGAAAAGGAATAGAAACCTTCCAATAAACAAAAAATATTCCATGAAATGGGGAATCTCTGGGAAAACAGGGAGAAGAACTGGAATCCCAGGTAAAGGGACACAGGGAAGCAAAAAATCCAGGAAAGAAAATTCCAAGGAATGGATGGAATCTCAAAACTCCGACAAAAAGAAAGGAATAAAATAAATATTGGGAATATTCCAACTGGGAATTTTAGGAGAGGTTATCCAGGAGATTTGGGAGAGATTTTCCTGCTGGGAATGATGTCACTGTCCCAAAGAAGTGACCAAAAGCTCCAGGTCTTCCTTGGAATTCCGAGGGCAGGAAGCCTCAAATTCCTGCTTTTCTTTGGATGCTTCAATACACCTTTCCTACCAGGATAAAAATCAGGATAAAAAAAAAAAATCCTGGAAGAGAGATTTCCAGGACGGGGATTACTCCAAAGGTTCTGGCACCAGTGGGAAAACTGGGAAAAAAGAGGGGAAAACTGGGAGAGATGGGGGAAAAACTGGGAAAAAAGGGGGGAAAATCAGAAAAACTGGAGGGGGGAAATGGGAAAAAGTTGGGGGAAGGGGGGAAACTGCCCTGCCTGAATCCTTTGGGATTCTCAGCTGGAAAAGGAATTTTTGGGAAGTGCCTGGAAGCTTTCCCACGATTTCCAACCCTGGTTCTGCTTCCATGAAAATTTGGGGCTGGATTTCGCTGCCTTTGCTCCAAAGTTTTCTGATTCCCTGGAAGAATATCCCGGTTTTTATTGGAATGTCAGGAAAATCCAGATTTTTTTTCCCCCCCTCCTGGTTTCCAGCATTGCCAGAGCTCGGGATGGAATTCCTGGGGAAGGAATATTGAGCTGAACAAGGAAAACTTTCTGGAGGATAAATATATTTGGGGGAAAAAAAACCTCCGGGAAGCAGCAGGGTGGTCTGGAATTCCCGGGAATCCAAGGGAATGCTGAGAGCTCCCGGTTTTCACCTCCAAGGCAGAGTTTGTTAGGGAGAATCCCGGGATTTGGGTGGGAATGCTGGGGGTGAACAGAAGCTCAGTCATGCTGGAACATTCCTGCTTTCCCACAAAATCCCCGGGAAGCGATTCCAGACGGGGTTTGCTACACCAGGAGCTGGCGCTTCCGGAATTCCCACAAAATCCTGGATCCAGGAACATCCAGGGACAGAAATCCACCGGGATTGAAATCCCTGCGGGTGGAAACCTCTGGATCTAAAAAATTCCAGGGGCAGAAACTCTCGAGGGTGCAGATTCCTGGAGGAAAATCCATGGACAGAAACATCCATGGATGAGGGAAAAACTGGGAGAGAGGAGAGGAAAACTGGGGAATTTCATCCCAGAGAGAAAATTCAGGGATTATTCCTACACACCCCAAGGCAGAATTCCCAAATTCCCCCTTTATGAACCAGCCCCGTGTCCATGGGGGAATTTCCATGGAATTTCTGTCCATAAAAACATCCACGGATGGGGAAAAAACTGGGAGAGGAGGGGAAAACCAGGGAATGTTTCATCCCAGGAAGCAAATTCAGGGATCATTCCCACATATCCCAAGGCAGAATTCCCAAATCCCGCTCCCAGAACCCCCCTTTATGCGGGAATTTCCCGGGAATCTTCAGCTCCAGGGATTTTTCCACAGCCGCAGCCCCACATCCATCCCTCCATCCACACATGGATCCAATTATTCCAGGAAAAGCAGCTCGGCCGCGGCTGCCTTGAAAGGATCCCCCGGCAGAAAGGGAAAAAAAAAAAAAAAAATCCCAAAAAAGCGCCAATCCCATAAAAACCCCAAGCAGCCTGGCGCGTTTTCCAGCAGGAAGTTTGGGAATGTTTGCAGCTGGAGGAGGCGCGAGCCGGTGGCCGAGCTCTGGCAGTGGGGAAAAGAGATTTATTTTTTATTTTTTTTTCCCATCCCCCGATTTTTTTCCCCCGTTTTTTCCCGTTTTCCCCCCACTTTGGCGGCTCCCGGCGCGGGTGGATTCCAGATGGGATTAAAACAGGAATGAGGAGTCGCTTTTTCTTTTTTTTCACAAGGAAAAACACTCTGGAAAAAGCCGAAAAATCCATCCCAGCCCTGCGGAGAAGCCGCAGGATCAGCTCCTGGAATTAAACTCCGCCTAAAGCCTCTCCTAAATTTAACCCCGAGCGTTCCCGCTTTTCCAGAGGGACAAACCGCAGAAAAGCTGGATTTAGGGAAAAGGGAGCTTTTCCTGAACTAAACCCCGAACATTCCCGGTTTTCCAGGGGTGCAAACCTCAGAAAAAACGGAATTTATGGAAAAGGGAAGTTCCTTTCTCCCCAGTAATCCTTTGGGATTATCCCGATTAATCCCTCTCCAAATCCCAGGAGGAATCGGGATCTTCCCGGGAATTCCACGAATCTCCATCATCCTCCCAAACCTTCCCAAGGTTTCTCCAGCGCTTTTTTCCGAGCCATTCCCGGTTTTTTTGGGGAGGGGGATTGGGATGGGCACTCACCGGGCAGGAGGCAGAGGGAACAGGCCAGGAGAATCCCGCTGGGAATGGCCATGGAATCGCCGGCTCCCGAGCATCGGCGGGACTGGCAGCTCCTATCCCAGATCCCTGCCCTTATCCCAAGCTTTTCCCGGCTCCCTGACAGCGGGAGAGCGCTGGGAGGGAGTGGGAGGGACGAGGGGAACTGGGAGGAGGGAAAAAATGGGAATGGGGACGGACTTTTCCAGCAGCGGCACCCTTTAGGGAGCGGATTCCAGGCGGGAATTCCGAGCTGGAATTAGCTGTGCCAGGTGGGAATTCTGAGAATTCTAACCTGGAATCAGGGCTGTGCCAACCAGGAATTCTGACCTGGAATTAGCTGTGCCAGCCGGGAATTCCCGCCTGGAATCAGCTGTGCCAATCAGGAATTCTGAGAATTCCCACCTGGAATTAGGGCTGTGCCAATCAGGAATTCTGACCTTGAATTAGATGTGCCAGCCAGAAATTCCAGCCTGGAATCAGGGCTGTCCCAACCAAGAATTCCCACTTGGTATTAGCTGTGCCAGCCGGGAATTCCCGTCTGGAATTAGCTGTGCCAGCCAGGAATTCCGAACATCAGCCAGAACTGTGCCAAGCAGGAATTCTGACCTGGAATTAGCTGTGCCAGCCGGGAATTCCAGCCTGGAATCCTGGGATGAGGTGTAGCAGGAAAGGATGGGATGGGCACAGGCTCCTCCAAGATGTGCCATCCTTTAGGGAGTGGATTCCAGATGGGAATTCCGACCTGGAATTAGATGTGCCAACCAGAAATTCCAGCCTGGAATCAGGGCTGTGCCAACCAGGAATTCCCACCTGGAATGAGGGCTGTGCCAATCAGGAATTCTGAGAATTCCCACCTGGAATCAGGGCTGTGCCAACCAGGAATTCTGACCTGGAATTAGATGTGCCAGCCAGGAATTCTGACCTGGAATTAGATGTGCCAGCCAGAAATTCCAGCCTGGAATCCCGGGGCTGTCCCGGTGGGATCTCCCTTGGTACGGGAAGGGGTCCGGGGGTGTCACCCCTGCCCTGGTGTCACCTCCAGGGGAGAGGGAGGGAGAAGGGAGAGAGAGGAGGGGGGAAAACTGGGAAAAAAAGGGGAAAACACTGGGAAAAAAAGGGGGAAAGAGAGGGAAATGCTATGGAAACACTAGGGGGAAAAGGGGGAGAAAGCTGGGAAAACACTGGGGGAAAACTGGGAAAATAAAGGGGGGGAAACTGGGAGAGAGGAGAGGGAAAACTGAGGGAAAAAGGGGGGGAAAACTGGGAAAAGAAGCAGGGGGAACTGGGAGGGAGGAGAGAGAAAAGTTGGGGGGAAAGTGGGGAAAAACTAGGAAGAAAAGAGGGGCAAAAACTGGGAGGAAAAACAGGGAAACACTGGGAGGAAAACAGGGAAAATTTGGGAAGAAAGGGGGGAAAAATCTGGGAGAGAAGTGGGGAGAAATTGGGAGAGAAGGGGAAAAACTGGGGGTAAATAAAAGGAAAAAACTGGGAGAGGGGAGGAGAAAACAGGGAATGTTTCATCCCAGGGAATGAGTTCAGCTGGATGCAGATCTGGGAATTACATCAGCCATTCCCAACGGGAAGATCCCGTGTTTTTCCCAGATTAAAATCCTTGGATGACTCCTCAAAAACCCTGGAGAAGGAGGAGGCTGCTCGGGTCGTGTCCTCGCAGCTGACCCCTGGATCCAGCAGAAGTTTTGTTTGTAAAAACCTCTGGATAACAGGAATCCCTCATGGAATCATGGAATGGGAGCTCCTGGATCCAAATCCCAGCTCCTCCAATCCCACAGGATTTTGTGCTTCCATCTCTCCGCTTTCCTTCCCTATTTTTTGGGTTTATCCCAGGAGGTTTTCCAGATTTTTCAGTTGTTCCAGGCTCCAGCTGTTCCCGCAGCAGCTCCTTGATCCCAAATTTTGGGAGGCGTCTGACCTTGGATGTGGCTGCCTCGGGAGTTTGGGAAGAGCCAGGCTGGAAACCAGGAATGTAAACACAGACCAGGAATGACAACAAATTCCCAAATTCCCAGATTTCAGCGCAGGACGAGCTGGGGAGGGGGGGCATGAGGGGGTTTTATCCCACTTTTCCCACATTCCTGGGAAAGATGGATGCTCAGGAACACCAAAGCCCACTCCAGAGCTGGGTTTGGGATCGGGATTTGTCCCCCTGGATACCCCGGAGCAGCTCCAAGCTGGAGCACGTGGATCCCTCACTCCTGATCCAGCGGCTCTGCTGAGCTCAGAGCTCCAGAGAATTGGTAAAAAAAAAAAAAAGTTGGAAGCAGAATTCCAGCCTCTCCCACAGTGTCAGCTCTTCCCAGGGCCAGGAAAACAGGGAAGCAGAATTGCAGCCTCTTCCACACAGGGAAACAGGGATCAGTGCCCCCCAAATACTGGGATGGATCCTGGGATTATCCTGCCAAAAATTCTGGGATGGATCCTGGGATCTCCCCCCAAAACTGTGGGAATGGATTCTTGGATCTGCTCCCAAAATTCTGGGTTGAGTTCTGGGATCCACCTCCCAAATTCTGGGAGGGATCCTGGTTTCAGAGCCCTCAAAATTCTGGGATGGATCCTTGGATCTGCTCCCCAAAATTCTGGGAAGGATTCTGGATGTAACTCCCATAAATTGTTGGGATGGATCTTGGGATTTACCCCCTAAAATCCCGGGGTTCATCCAGGGATCCGCATCCCAAATTCTGGGATGGATCCTGGGATCTGCACCCAAAATTCTGGGATGGATCCTGGGTTGTTCCCCAAAATTCTGGGATGGATGCTGGGACCAGCACCCCCCACCAAATGCTGTGGTGATTTCTGGGATCAGCCCCCAGAATTCTGGGATGGGTGGGACTGGCAGATGGGGAAATTTTGGGAATTCTGGTGGGAAAGAGAAACTTTTGGGGGGCTCCCTCACAGCCCTTTCCAAGCCCTGCTCCCATTCCTGGGAATTGTGGGAATCCTTGGGAGGCACCGAGGGGACCTGGTCCCTTCCCTGCCATCCCAGGGAAATTCGGGAATGAGGGGAAAATGAGGAGCTGAGCCAAAGGTGTCACGTTTGCCTTTAAAATTCCCATTGGAGCCAAACTCATCCATCAAACATCGGACCCAGGCATGGAAAACGCTCCTTAAATTCCCTGGGCTGGCTTCCCAGAGCCCGGGATTCCTGCCAGGAGCCTTTTCCATGCTCGGCTCCAGCTGTTTTCCGAGCTGCCACCAGATCCCCCAGTTTCCAAATCCTGCTTTTCCCCAGCAGACAGGAACGGGGCAGCCCTAAATTCCATTTTTCACGGAATTCCACATCCATGCAGGAGCCTGGGAAGCCCCAGGAGGAGGAGGGATGGGAAAGGAGCTCCCAGTGGAATTCCAGAGGTTCAGGTTGGAAATTCCTGAACTGTGTTAATTCCCATTCCAGCAGACACCTCTCCCTATAGGAGAGGAATTATTGGATATGAAAACTCTGGGAATTTCCTGGAAGCTCCCACAGCTCAGGCAATCCATGGGATCCAAACGCTGTTGGATTGGGAATATCCCCCACAAACCTGAATGTTGGTGCAGGCCTTATCCCAAAAATTTTTCCCACTTTTCCCCCAATTCCTTGAGCTTTATCCATCGGCACTGGAAAAAGAGAGGAATTTTGCCAGGTAATTCCAGGGAGTCACCACAGTTCTCAGTTTGTGGAGGATGTTGGGAAAATGTTGGGGAAATGTTGGATTTGGGAATGGGGATGGAGCAGAGCCACCCACACAAGGAGATTCCCATCCCAGCCCACCTGGATTCCATTGAATTTTTGTAATCTCCTCAGATTTTCCCATTTATTCTCATTTAATCTTCTCCTGCTGGGGTTTCCCAGGATCTCACAGCTTTCTCTTCCTCCATCCCGCTGCTTTTCCGATTCCAAATAAATCCAGATGGGAAAATGAGGGAGCTGGGATAGGAACTAAAAATAGATACAGAAAAAATTATGGAATCTTGGAATGGTTTGGGTGGGAAGGGACCTTAAACCTTTAAATCCCATTCCATGGGCAGCGACAATTCCCACCATCCCAAGCCTCATCCAACCTGTTTTTGGCCACTCAAATTCCCAAAATCCCTCTCTTTTCCTCCACAATCTCTTCCCTGGATCTCTTGCCTTGCTTCCTTTCTGTCATCTTCTCCCAAACTTTTCCCATGCTATGGAATCCCCACTTGCCCCACAGCTTCCATCCCCAGGAATTCCCAATCCTGGTGGTTTCCTGAGGATTGGAAGCTGAGGGCACTGCTTGGAATTGGAAATTTCAGTTCTCACTTCCCTCTCCTGATCCTTTGGAAGTTATTTCCCACTGGAAAAATCTTCCTCCCCAAATCCACACGTCTCAGGAATTCCCAATCCTGGTGATTTCCACAGGATTGGAAGCTGAGGGAACTGCTTGGAATTGGGAATTTCAGCTTCCACTTCCCTCTCCTGATCCTTTGGAAGTGATTTTCCACTGGGAAAGCCTTCTGCCCCAAATCCACACTTCCCAGGGATTGGTGCTCCCAGTCCTGGTGGATTCCTGAGGACTGGGAGCTGAGAGCACCGCTTGGAATTGGGAATTTCATTTCCCACTTCCCTTCCCTATTTCTTTGGAAGTGTTTTCCTGTTAGGAAGATCTTCTCCCCCAAATCCACACTTCCCAGGAATTCCCAATCCTGGTGATTTCCACAGGACTGGAAGCTGAGGGCACCAGATGAAATTGGGAATTTCAGCTCGCGCTGGGAGGAGCTGCCCCGTCTGGGATCCTTTCACCCCTTGGAATTTTCGTTGGTGCTCCACATTCACTTCATACTTGGAACGAGTAAAAGCGGCTCCAAATTCCCCTCCCAGCTCCCTGCGAAAACCGGGATCTTTTCCAGGGATAATGGGAACCAGCTGCCGGCGGCAGACGGAGCTGTTTGTTCCCGCTCCCGGCGGAACAAATGGAATCAGCTCCCTTTCAAATCCCGGGATTTGGGCTGTCCGTGTGCTCCCAGCGCCAGGTATTGTTATTCCAGAGGAACTTTCATCCACAGGGATCGATGCCCGGCTCTGGACTTGTCCATAAATTATCCGCTCTGGAATCCAAGCACGAGGCTCCGGGTAGCTGGCGGCTGCGGTTATTCCAGGGTGTTGTATCCATGGCATTCCCGCTCCTCTGTAATTGTGGGATTCGGCCACGCGGCTCCGGAACATCCCGGAACCGGAATCCCTGGAAGGGCCGAGGCAGCAGCTCTGGGGGTTTTTCCCTAAGGATCAGGTTTTGGGAAAGGAGGATTGTCCAGCCTTGATTTCAGATGGAATGTGATGGTGAGGAAGACCTGGAAAACCTGGAATTGTCCCGCCTGTCCCTGAGGGGGGTTGGGGTTGTGGAGGCAAAGGGATCTCCATGAAAGGATGGGATCACCAATCCCATGGAAAGATTAGGATCACCAATCCCATGGAAAGGTTGGGATTACCAATCCTAAGAAAAGTTTGGGATCACCAATCTGGTGGAAGGATTAGGATCACCAATCCCATGGAAAGGTTGAGATCACCAATCCTATGGAAACATTGGGATCACCAATCCCATGGAAAGGTTGGGATCACCAATCGTAAGAAAAGTTTGGGATCACCAATCCGGTGGAAAGATTGGGATCACCAGTCTGAGGGAAAGATTTGGATCACCAATCCCATGGAAAGATTGGGATTGCCAACCCTATGGAAAATTTGGGATCCCCAATCCTGCTCCACTCTCCCCACATTCCCAGCCAGCCAGGTGGGAATTTTCCCGAGGATTTTTTGGAATTGCTCACATCCAGCCCGGCAGCACCAGGAAACGAAATTCTGGGATTAACCCCAGGGGAGGAATGAGGAAAGATGGAAAATCCTCCACAGTGAGCTCTGGATGCGACGAGGGGGAAAACAGGAAATTTTGGGAATGGCTTCATTCCTTATCCCAGCCCAGATCCCTCATCCTGAATTTCTGTGGAATTCTGCTCTTCCCAGGGGATGTTCCCTGTCCCGCTGTGCTCCCTCTGATTCCCATTCCCAAGATTTCCGCAGCGATTCCCTCCCGGCAGCGCCAGGAGAGGGAGCCCGAGGCGCTCCCGGATCCAGGGATTTTCCGCTCCACGAGGCCGCATCCAGCGGGATCCGCTCCTCCCATTCCCGGGAAACGCTGCGGGTCCGGAATTCCAGCCGGGATTCCTCTCCACAACTCCGGGAATGGGGGGCCTGGATCCAGTCCCGCTGGAGCGTTCCTGCTGGGAATTCAGGGATGCGGATGGAAAAGCCGGAATCTCTGGTGCTGGTGGGAATTCAGGGATGTTCATGGGAATTCTGGGATCTCTGACTCTGATGGGAATTCAGGCATGCAGATGGAAAAGCCCAGGTCCTGGTCGGTGCCAGCAGGAGTTTGGAACCCTTGGAATTCTTTCCAGGTGCTGAGCATCTCCCTCTCCTGGGATCTGTAGCAGGATCAGGGATGTTCTCCAGGAAAACAAATCCAGGTGGGAGCTCTGATGGGATCCCACAGAACATTCCAAGCCGAACTTGAGGGACAAAATCCCTGGGATGTGGCACTGCCTCCGCTTGGATCCCAAACGGAATCAGATCCTCCCTGGTATTCCCAAATCTGGGATTTGGGATTGCTGGGCTGTCCTGGTGGAGCCTGAGCTGTTTCCCTGCTCATTCCAGAGGAATTCCCTCCGGGAAGGGAATTGTCCCATCCTTGGCAGGACCAGCAGTGCTGCAAATTCCCAAATTAATTCCCAAATTCCCACCCTGTTCCCCAGCATTCCCAGCTTTCCCAGCTCCCAGCCCCTTTCCCAAGATTTCTGGGGCTCTCCCAAGCTGCATTTGGGATTTGGGAGGTGCTGGGATTTCCCCCACCGTGGAAAATCGGGATCCATCCAGCAGCAAATTCCCGGGATCCTCCCAGCTCCAGGAGCCCTCCCCAGCCTTCCCTTCCCATCCTACCTTTCCCAGCTATCCCAGCTCAGTTTTTTCCCAAGTTTTCCCAGTTTTTCCAAGGATTCATTGGGATAATTAATTCCAGTGGCTCCAGGTGCTGCGGCCAGGACGTGGAGCTGCTCCAAGGCTTTGGAAAAATCCGGGATTCTCCTTCTGGATTTTCCCTGTCCTGAGCTCTGCGTCATTCCAAGCATCCTCTGGGATCCTTCGGGTCCAGCCCAGCTCCCGGGAAAACTGAGATTTTTTGGGAAAAGGTCAGGGCTGGGTGGGTCGGGATTTAGAGGTGCTGATGTCATTAATTCCCCGTTAATTGCATTAACCTTTCCCAGACTTTCCAGCCCAGCTCACGTGGTTCATCCTCAAAAATCGCTGATTTCCAAGGAATATCCAGGATTTTTCCCTCCCCTCGTGATCAGATCCGTTGGATTTTTACAGGGAAGCTCAGCCCTGGGATAAAACTCATCTCCCATTGGATTCTTGGTGGGATAATCTCCTTATAAAAGGGAAATCCGTGGATTTTTGGGCTGTGTTTTTCTTCCAGGAGGGTTGGGAATGCCTTTGGAATCGGCCTGGCGTTGTTTGAAATAAATAAAATTAATTGGAGGGAGAAAATAAATAAATAAATAAATAAATAAATATTTTAATTTTATTTTTATAACTGTAAATACAAATTAACATAAACATAACAATAAATATAATAATAACCACAATAATAAACATAATAATAATAACAACAACAGCAACAAATTAATCCTGAAGAATTCCAGGCCTGGGCCGAATCCTGGTTTCATTCCATGGAAACAAGCAGATAAAATGCTATTTTTTCCCTAAATATTTTTCCCCAATATTAATCTGTGATCCCAGAGATTTTGAAATATTGGGAGAAAATTCCCAATATTTGGGATTTGGGGCGTGCAAGGTGACACAGGCCACGGGTGGCAGGGATGCCCCTCAGTTTAGTTATTCCACATTGGAATTCCCCAAATTCCCCCAAACTGATTTGGAATCCATGCCATGGGGAGCAGGATTTCCTTAGTGGAGAGACCAGGAACTGGGATAAAATTCTTCATAATTTTATCTGGGATTTTTGGAGTTATTTGGGAACACCAGGGGACATCAATGCCCTAAATTTAAATTATTCCAAGTGTCACTTCCAGCTGGGCCTGGAAAACGGAGCAGCCAGGTCGTGGTGTCACTGCCCACAATAAAAATGGGGAAAAAAAATTCCTTTCCCACGTGGATGGATCATCCTGGAAGCTGCAGCAGCCTGGAATATCCCAGAATATTGAAATATCCACGGATTATTGAATTTCTATGGAATTTCCATCCGTTGGATCGTTAGAAGTGAAGGATGGGATGGGATGGGATGGGATGGGATGGGATGGGATGGGATGGGATGGGATGGGATGGGATGGGATGGGATGGGATGGGATCCATGGGATGGGATGGGATGGGATGGGATGGGATGGGATCCATGGGATGGGATCCATGGGATGGGATCCATGGGATGGGCTTTAAGCTCCTTCCCAGTGCAGCATTCCAGGATTTCCTGGCGCTGTCGGGATGGGAGGGGGCCGGGCCATGTTGCGACAGCTCCTAAAGGGTTAAAGTGGAACCAAAACCGAACCGCAGCTCCTAAAGGGTTAAAACTGAACCAGGGCTCCCAAGAGTTAAACCTGAACTGGAGCCAAACCCGGACCCGAACCGAAGTTCCCAAGGGTTAAAGCTGAATTGGAACCACATCCGAACCCGAACCGGGCCGCCCAAGGGTTAAACCGGACCCGGACCCGAACCGGGCCGCCCAAGGGTTAACGATGACTCGGACCAGAACCCGAACCGGGCCGCCCAAGGGTTAAACCTGAACCGGACCCGAACCGGGCCGCCCAAGGGTTAAACCTGAACCGGACCCGAACCGGGCCGCCCAAGGGTTAACGCTGACCCGGACCAGAACCCGAACCGGGCCGCCCAAGGGTTAACCCTGACCCGAACCGGGCTGTCCAAGGGTTAACGCTGACCCGAACCCGAACCAGGTTGCCCAAGGGTTAAACCTGAACCTGACCCGAACCGGGCTGCCCAAGGGTTAACGATGACTCGGACCAGAACCCGAACCGGGCCGCCCAAGGGTTAAACAGGACCCGGACCCGAACCGGGCCGCCCAAGGGTTAACGCCGCTCGGGCCGGGCCCCCCCGCGGGCCGGGGCCGCTCCCCCCGGGGGCGGTGCGGGGCTGACATCACATCACGGCCCCGCAGCGCCGAGCCCCGGCCGAGCTGCGGGCAGCGCTGGGCGCTGGGAGCGGGCACACCCCACCCTCCTCCTCCTCCTCTTCCTCCTCCTCCTCCTCCTCCTCCGTGTCCTTCTCCTCCTTCCCCGTCTCCTCCGCCGCTCCTCGCTCGCCGCCAGCCGCATGAGTGTCCCCGAGGTAAGGACCTGCGCTCCGGTGCCCGCAGGTGCCGCGGGGCCCGGCCGAGCCCCTCCCGGCCGAGCCTCCCGCTTTTCCTGCCCCCGATTCCCGGGATTCGATCGCGGCCGAGCCCCTCCCGCGGCCGCGGCCGCTCCGGCCCCGCAGCTCTGCTGCAGTTTTAACCCTTGGAGGGGGCGGCGGTGCCGGGGGAGCGAGCGGCGAGCGGCGCTGGGACCCCAAACGGAGCATCTCCGAAAATACGGGCATCCCAAAAACCGAGCATCCGCCCCGGGCTGCGCATCCGCGCCGGGCTGCGCATCCCAAAAAGCGAGCGTCCACCCCAGACCGGGAATCCGCCCCGAACCGCGCATCCCCCCTAAACCGCGGGTCCCCCGAGCCGAGCATTCCCCGAACCGGGAATCCCAAAGAACAGAGCATTCCCCAAACCGAGAATCCCAAAAAACAGAGCATTCCCGGAACCGAGAATCCCAAAAAACAGAGCATTCCCCGAACCGCACATCCCAAAAAACCGAATATTCCCGGAACTGCACATCCCAAAAAAACCGAGCATTCCCAGAAAAACCGAGCATTCCCCGAGCCGCACATCCCAAAAAACCGAGCACTCCCCAAGCCGAGAATCCCAAAAAACCGAGCATTCCCGGAACCGCACATCCTCCAGGCCGAGCATCCCCGGAACCGCGCATCCCCCCCAGTTCGCGCATCCCAAAAACCGCGCATCCCAAAACCGCAGGTCCAGCCCCCCCGGGGGTCGCGCATCTCCCGGGACCCCTCCCTCAGCCTCTTCCCGGTTTCCCGGACCTCTACAGGTGGCTGGAAGGGCGTGGAAAACCTCGGGAATGGCGCTGGGATAAAGGAACCGAATGGGGTGGGAGGGAGGCAGGGGAGGCCCCAAATCCAGCCCGGAGCAGCTCCCGGATTCCTGCGGGAAGGGAAATTTTGCTTCCCGAGGGTCGGTTCTGTCTCTTCCCATCCCAGGATTCCTGGGGGTTGATCCCACTCTCCCATCCCTGATCCTGCTCTCCCATCCCTGATCCCACTTTCCCATCCCATTGATCCAGGTTGTGCCCCTGGATCAATCCCAAACCCCTGGATCCTGCTGGATTTGGAGCAGAGGGTCAATTCCAAGGGATCCTTGGGGTTTGGGATCAGGGAACTCCAAGCCTGAGCCAATTCCAGACTGGGGGATCCGTGGGATTTGGGATCAGGGAGCTCCAAGCCTGTCCCAGCCCCAGGGTGTGGCACAGCCGTGGCTCTGGGAGGTCACCAGACATTCCAGGAAATCATTGGGAAGGGTCACGGAGTGGGAAGGGTCAGGAATGACCTCAGTGGGCTCTGGGAATGGGATTGCTGATCCCATAAAAGCCACATGAGTTGGGACAGGCTGGAATATTGGGACAGGGAGAATCCCTCTTTCCCAGCTTTTTGCTTAGGAAAAAACTTGTGGGATGTCACCAGCGCTGCCTTTGGGGCTGGGCATTCCCAGGTGCCATTCCCAATCCATGCCAGAATCCCTGGAAAAGTGTGTTCCCAACAATTCCAGAGAGAGATCGATGAGCAGGCCGGAATTTGGGATAAAAATCTGCAATTGGGATCAAAGAATCCTGAATTCCCGGATATCCAGGGCCGCTTTTGGAAGCCAGGCTGGGAGTTTGGACCTCTCATTCCCAGGATTTTTTATTGGAGTGGGAATGGATTTTTCCAGGAAAAAGGCCCCAGGGAAAGCACCTGCAGCAGGATGGGGAATTTTCTGTTGATTTTCAGGGAATGGATGAGGAAATGGAAAAGTTTCCCGTCTTCTATCCCAAAATTCCCTGTGTTCCCATCAGAGCTCTCCTTGTGGATTTTATCTCCTGCAACGTGGATCGATGAAATCCAAAGAAATTCCAGGAACAGCTTCCTGACCTGGCACAGCATCGATTCCAGGGCTTTTCCAAGCAAAACTGGGCCACGGATCCGGGGAATGTCAGTCCCTGGATGTGGAGAGGGAAAAGGGAAGTGGGACAAGGAGCTGTGAGAGGATTTTCCGGGATGTTTTTGGCTCTCCGGAGTCAGGAAAAGCTCCAAAACTGCAGGGGATGGTGGGATTTGGGGATGGGAATTGTTCCCACAGAAAGGCAGGAAAAGGGGAAGCCCCAGGGAATTCCTGGATCCGCATCCTGCCCCAGCTGCGGCGTTATCTGGGGCAGGAATTTGGGATTCTCCTGCAGCAACTCCTCCCACGCTGGGGCCGCTTCTCAGGCGGAGCTGGAAACCTTGGATAAGATTTCCCAAGTTTGTAAATATTCCTGAGCAATTCCTCCTGGGAAGAAAATCCAGCTGAAAATCGGGAGCAGGGGCCTAAAAGCAGGCAGAGGAATCAGAGAGAGAGCACAGAGAGATTTTCCTGGGATTTGAAGGGCTGGGAAAAGGCTTGGAGGGGGCTGGAATATTTCCTGGATCCATCCCCGTCCCGAGCCACCCCCTCCCTTCCCACGGGAAGGAGCAGCCGGAGCTGCAGCTCCTGGGGGAGTTTGGAACCAGGGAATTAAAAATAGGATGGAGCTGCATCCATGGGAATGCTGGGAGAGCCCACGGCTCGCTCTGGGAGCTGCCCAAATTCCCTGGAATCACAGCATGGATACCATGGAATGGCCACTCCAGCTTTTTTTTTCCAACTTCCAGAAGATCTGTAGGAATCTGGGATAATTCTCCCGTGCTGTGGAGTCCGGTTTGGTCTCCGTGCCTTGGAAAGGGAAAAGCATCCTAAACTTTGGGAATTTTTACCCCTCAGCCTGGGTAACTTTGCCAGGGAACAGGAGGAGCAGGAAGCCGTGGGAAGCAGGATTTGAGGGAGAAGGGATGTGAGGGAGGATGGGAACGGAAACAGGAGGAAAGGAATTCCTTTGCCTTGAAAATGGGAACGGAATCCTTGGGAATATCCAGGTGGGAGTTGTGCAGTCAGGGAGGGGCTGGAGAATTTAACCTTGGATCAGATGCTCCCGAATCCCACCCATTCCAGAGGCTGCTCCCAAATCCCAAATTAACAGATTAATGGGATCTGGGGGCGTGGTCATGTTGGGAAGAGGGAATTGAAGTGCTTGGAATTTTTCCAAAAAATCTCTGTTGAAAGGAGGATGGTCCCAGGATGATCCCAGGGCTCCTCTGGCTTGAACTGGCAGAATCATGCAGCTGGGATCATCCCAAAGGAAATGGAGCCAAACCCAGATTCCAGAGAGGAAATTCCAACTATTCCTTGTCGGGATTCTATAAACGATGCCCTACGGAAGTTCTCCATGTCTGGGAGGTTGGAACGCTGGGATATTCCCAGTGGGAATTCTCGGTGTCCTCTGCTGCCTTGGAAGGGCAGATTCTGTGGCTGGAGCAAATGCTGATCCATGGAAAAGCTGATATCGGATCAATCGGTCGGAAGCTCGATGGAATGGCTGGGCTGTGTCAGCAGAGAATTGGGATTTGGAGAGCATGGATTGATTTCCCGGGAATGCAGGATGGAGGCTTCTCCGGGGGGTTGCTAAAAATGGATTTGATGGAGCAGCTTGTCCTTGAGAATTCCAAATATCCCAAAGGGGCTCCAGGAGAGCTGGAGGGGGATTTGGGATAAGGGATGGGGAGACAGGAAAACCATTCCCTGTGCCAGAGGGCAGGGATGGATGGGATATTGGGAGGGAATTCCTGGCTGGGAGGGGCTGGGATGGAATTCCCAGAGAATTCCAGCTGTGGCTGCCCCTGGAATGTCCAAGGCCAGGCTGGACAGGGCTTGGAGTAACCTGGGATAGTGATGGAGAATCCATGGAATGTGGGAAGTGGGACATTTCCTGCCTCATTATTCCTTAAAATCCTTTCCCTTTCCTTTCCTTTCCTTTCCTTTCCTTTCCTTTCCTTTCCTTTCCTTTCCTTTCCTTTCCTTTCCTTTCCTTTCCTTTCCTTTCCTTTCCTTTCCTTTCCTTTCCTTTCCTTTCCTTTCCTTTCCTTTCCTTTCCTTTCCTTTCCTTTCCTTTCCTTTCCTTTCCTTTCCTTTCCTTTCCTTTCCTTTCCTTTCCTTTCCTTTCCTTTCCTTTCCTTTCCTTTCCTTTCCTTTCCTTTCCTTTCCTTTCCTTTCCTTTCCTTTCCTTTCCTTTCCTTTCCTTTCCTTTCCTTTCCTTTCCTTTCCTTTCCTTTCCTTTCCTTTCCTTTCCTTTCCTTTCCTTTCCTTTCCTTTCCTTTCCTTTCCTTTCCTTTCCTTTCCTTTCCTTTCCCTTTTTTCCCTCATTCCCAAATTCTCCCTAAAACCTGGGAAAAGCCCAGGTGGGATCACCAATCTTTGGGATCGCCGGTGGTTGGGAACAGAGAAGAGGAACCATTGCAATCAGGAAAAGGAAAATCCCCATTCCAATAAAAATTCCCCTCATCCAAGGCAACTCCAGCCCTCCGCTTTTTAATGAGCTTTAATTGGGATTCCGTGCAATTAATTGGGACTCAATGGAATGAATTGGGGTCGTTAACGGGCCCTGGCGGGATCTGTAACTCACACCCGGCCGGGCAGGCTCATTCCCACCCCCCTTCCCGCTTTTTTTTCATGGAATTTTATCAAACCGTGAATAGTCCCATTCATCCCGCGGCTCAATCCCGGATTCCTATCTCCCGAGTCATTCCCGAAATCCGGCAGTGAGGGCAAAAAAAAAAAAAAATTTCCGGATTTGGGAGGCAGTTTCTCGAGTGCCCCCCAAATCCATGGATTCCGGCATTCCCGGAGCCGTGCCAAGGCCGCTCCCAGAAATCCTGAGCTCCTTTGTTCCCGCTGGCAAAGGCTCTCAGCACGGATCTCCGGCTGGAATGGGGCTGGGAAAAGCTCTGGGAGCAGAATGCCCGGGAAAGGCCGTGCCAGGGAAAGGCTGGAGCCGTCAAGGTGGTGTTGGAGCGGAAAAATCGGGATAAATCGGGATAAATCGGGATGAATAAATCGGGATCTGAGCCCAGATTGGGGTCTGGCTGCGGGAAATTCCCTGCTTGATGGGAAATGTGGGAGTGCTGGGAATGGTGGTAGCCACATCCCTGTGTCCAAACTCAACATCCAAGGTGGTGTTGGAGTGGAAAAATCGGGATAAATTGAGATAAATAAACTGGGATAAATCGGGATAAATAAATCAGGATAAATCGGGATAAATAAATTGAGATCTGAGCCAATGTTTGGGTCTGGATTGAGATTCCATCTGATGGGAATTGTGGGAATACTGGGAATGGTGGCAGCCAAATCCCTGTGTCCAAAGCTGTTCCAAGCTCATCTAAAATCCAAGGAATTCCAGGATCGGGATGGGAGCTGTGTCCACCCTCCCTGTGGATCCAGAATTCTCATGGATGAGTCCCTGGCTCGGTCCTGCTCATTCCGACTTTTACTCCTCTCTGACTTCCCTAAACCCCTCCCAAGCTAGGAAAAAGCCTGGAATATTTTTTTCCATGGAGTTCAGCCGTGTCCTGGTGGGATTCCAATCAGGAATTTTCCCCTCTGGAAGTGGTGGATTCTCCCAGCAACTCCTGCTGTGCAAATCCCAACAAATTATGCAAAATAATGATGGAAAATTAAGGAAAAATTATGGGAAAATCCACCAAAAGGTTGGGAAGAACCATGCTCCAGCAAAATTCCCCGTGGGAATCCCAGGAAGCTGCTGGGGATTTTTGGGATAGGGCAGTGTCAGGAGCAGGAATTGTCACAGAGTCGATTCCGTTGGGATTTGGGAATGGGAATGACCTAAAAGGCTGAGCCACATTCCAGGAATGTCCAAGGAAAACTTGGATGGGGCTTGGAGCAACCTGGGATGGGGGAACTGCCCATGGAATGGGGTGGGATTGAAGGTCCATTCCCACCCATCCCATTCCAGAATTCCATGATTTCCAGGGATTCCAGCTGGCAACGCCTGACCCATCATCAATGCCGGATCCCTGTGGATCCCGACCCTTGGAATGCCGCTGGAGCAAATCCCCAAAATCCTCCGGGTCGTTATCCCCGTCCCCCTGTTCACAGTTTGGGATCGATCCCCGCTGGAAGTTGGGATCCAAAGGGTTTCCTTCTTTTCCAGGCTCCTGGAGCAGCCCTGATTCCCTGAGCTCCGTGTCCATCCCGGGGGATCCGGAGGCGCCCGACCAGCCCGGAGCCGAGCAGGGCAGGTGAGGATCCCGAGGGACCCGGAGAGGGATGGGAACATTCCCAGGATTCGGTGGGATAGCCCAAATTTCTCCGCTGGAAGCTGGGAATGTGCTTCCATGCTTTTTTATCCGTAGGATTGCGTCAGCTTCCACGGGTTTCCTCCCAGAATTTGACCCGTTATCCCAAAAATTCTCTGCGGATCAAATCCGTGGAATGTTCAGTCTTTTTGGGAATGAGGATGACGGAAGTTAATTCAGGAAAAATCCAAAATGCATGGAAAAATTGTCCTGGGATGAGAATTCCATGCAGGTTCATCCAGAGGGATCCTGGCTCCCATTGGGATCATCCCCACCTCTGGAAAAGGGAATCTCGTGTGAAGAGCAGGGAAAACTTTTTGATTCCCCAAAAATCCAAGGAAAACCTGGGGAAAAAGTGGGATTGGAGGCACATTTTGGGGCAGGGGAGGGACATCGCGGCCTCTGCTCCGCCAGCTCCCGGCTTTGAGCTGGAATAACAGGGAAAACAAGGAAAACAAGGAAAACAAGGAGAACAAGGAAAACAATCAAGGCTGCCTTGCCTTGCTCCGGAGGGTTCCGCTCATCCCGGGAGCCGGAGCACAAGGAAAGGCTTGTCCAGGCTCGGCTTCCCGGGGCTTGGGAAGGGGGGTCGGTGCCATTCCGTGACTCTCCAGTGCTTCCCGGGAAACGGGAATGTGCAGCCTGGAATATCGGCTGGATCCACATTGTTTTCCTTCCTCTTTTCTGGATGGGATTCGGCCATCCGCATTCCTTGATTTCTGCTGGAAAAGTTTGGGAGAAACTTCCCAAAGAAATCCTTTTGGGATTTTGGAGACACCCCAGAGTGCTCATTCCCAAAAATATTTGGGATTTTTTACGTGGAAAGGGAGAACTGTCAGAGCTGCTTCCCAGAACGCTGTTCCCTGCTTTGGAAAAATCCCAGGAAAAATCAATTTCCCAGGATAAATAAATTTCCCTGTCCTGTACAAAGCTGGGGCTTGGAAAAGGAATTTTTCCAGGCTGTCCCAAAGTTTCTGCTTCTGTGGATTTTTTCCTGGAATTTTTTGATCCTCTCCTACCTGGCATCTCCCCAAGGAATTTTTTCCTTGTGGGATCCCCTTTCCCTGACAATTCCATCCCTTTAACTCCCACTCTAAAGTGGCTTTTCCCCCATTTTCCCATTAAAAATTTGACTTTGGGAATGGTTGGATTGATGGGATCTTCCCACCGGAGGATTTTTCTTGGGATAGATCCAAACTGCTGGATCCCATCTGGAAAACCCCGTTGGATCCAAGGATTTGGGATGGGATGTGAAAGAATTCTCATGGATGAATCCCTGGCTCACGCTCATTCCATCAGGAAAAGCGACTTTTCTCCGTCTCCTCCTGAAAAGTCGGGAAAAAGCCTGGAATTTTTTTTTCCCTGAAGGAAGCGGAATTCCAAGGAGCTGGAGGAGGGGAAATTCCCAGGGGTGGTGCCCCAGGGCAGCTCCGGGGGCTGGGAATGTTCTCCATCCCAAGCTTCCCGAGGTGGGAAGGACTCGGAAAACAGAGTGGGAGGACAACTCCTGGAATTTTTTCCAGAGGGGGAATTCTGGGATTGTTCTCAGCACGTGGGGCCTGGGAAAGTTTGGTTTTCCTCCTCCAGAAGTTTTCCCAGATGGAAAACAATCCAACCTCGGCTCCCTGAGGGTGCCAGGGATGGTGTTTGCATCTTTCTGAGAATTCCATGAGATCCGTGGGAAACTTGGGAAGCTGCTGCACGATCCGGGAGGCATGAGGATTCCTGGGAATAGCTCTGCTCCGTCCAGCCTCGCTTGGAGCTTCTTTCCAGGATTTGGGAAGAGGAGAGGCTGTTCCCAGGATTTCAAGAAAGTTGAAATCCTTGAAAAGTCAAAATCCATGAAATCCCAGGCGCTTCCAGGCTGGAAAAACCTCAGCTGGGAGATTCCCAGCCGGAATTGTCCCACCTCCCACATTCCATGGATTCTGTCGCCATCCCAGGCTGCTCCAAGCCCCATCCAACCTCACCTTGAACATTCCATGGATCCCGGGCCAGCCCCGGCTTCTTTGGGAATTCCAGCTCATCCCCTCCCCGCTTTTCCTAGGGAAGAATTCCTTCCCAATATCCCATAATCCCACTTTTTAAAACCATAAATCCATTATTTTTCTGGAATTCCTCCATCCTCTAGAAGAACTTTGGCAACCATGTGGAATTCTCCAAAAAGGGGAGGAGGAAATGGGGTTGGAACCACCAAAAATTCCCTGCTGGGGGCGGATCCCGGCCCTCCGGAGCAGCAGGAAGGGTTCGAGGCTTTTCCCTGAATTCCTGGGGAATCAATGGAATTTTTTCCTTTCCCTTCTCTGCACAGAGCTCCATGAGGGACCTGCACAAGTCTGAGGTGCTGGGGAGCAAGCGCGGCCTGGTGAGTGTCCGGAGCCGGGAATTCCCACCCGGCTGCGACAAAATCCATGGAAAACTCATCCCAAGCCAGCCCAGAGCTGGGGGAATTCATGGCATTCCCACCCCTCATCCCACATTTCTTTGGGTTTTCCCTTCTTGGGTTGAAGTGTCAAGGTTGGATCAGGAATTCCAAACCCATGACCAGGCTGGATTGGGAATTCCAGCCCTGTGGTGAGGTTGGATTGGGAATTCCAATGGCCAGGCTGGATTGGGAATTCCAGTCAGCTGCTGCTCCCGAGTTTTTCCGTCCCAATGGAAAAAATTCCTGGACTGGGAGGGGAGGTGGCTTTGGAAGGGCTCTCCCAGCACGTTCTGAGGTTTTCCAGCCTGGATTTCACCCCTGGATATCAATCCTAAAAAATTCTAGGATATCAATCCCAAAATTTCTCCTGGCTCCAGCTGGGTGGGATCTCGGATCACCCTAAATCCATTCCCAAACAGACCAAATCCTTTGGGATTTCATCCCAAATCCCTCAGTCCTGATGCTCCCAGGTGCAGATTCCATGTGGAATCCACCGGAAATTTGGGATCACAGCTCTGTCCTGGGAATCCCCCAGGAATGTGGCACAGCAATGAGTCCAGAGTGGATTTTTCTGGAAAAAATTTCCGGATTTTATAATTTTTCCTCCCTGTTTTCCACACAAGGGAATTGCAGGATGTTTGTGGGGTGGGATTGGGCAGCTCCAGCTCCTTCCTGGCTATTCCAGATCCTTGATTTTCCTCTGGAAAAGCGGCTCCTGTTTGTGCCCAGCCTTAATGAGCCATTGATGCTGGAAATGTCAAACTCCAGCATTCCTGACCTTTCCCATGGAAAAAAACTTCCAGGGATGCGTCGGATCCGGAGGGAGGGGGGAAAACAACCTCATCCCTGGAGCTGGGATCGGCTTGGATTTGGGATTTCTACAAAATCCCAAAATTCCTACAGAACTCAGCCTTGAATTCATCCAGAAAATCCCAGACAGGGAATTTTTATCACAACAGGAAAATCTGGAATAGCAGGATTTGGGAAAGGCTCCACGTCCTGGATCCCCTTCCTGAAAACCCCAGAGTTTTTCACATTGGATTTCCTTTTCCCGATGATTTTTCCAAGCAAATCCCTCTTTTTTTCCCTGCTGCCCAACCAAATCCATCAGAAAAACAGCAAATCCTGGAGAGATCCCTTTATTCCCACTAAAAATCCTCGGAACACGGGCAGCACCATGGTGACAGCACAAAAGCTGCTGGAAGGGCACAATTCCAAGGAAATAAAGCTGGAAGGGAGGAATTTTTCCTCCCAGAAATTCCAGGTGAAGGCAGGGATGAATTTCTCCGTGCGCTCGGATGCTCAGGGCGGATTACCGGGAGCTATTTTTAGGATATCCAGGTTTTTTCAGGATTAGGGCTGGGGCTCTGCCTGCTGTTGTGGCCACAGCTCCTTTCCCGATTTTTCCCTCGCTCCCGCTGTTTCCAAGACTCCCGAGGGATGAAAGGATCCTTTGAAAAGCCAAACCCATGGAGACAAGAGCTGCTCCCAGGAAAGGCCGGAGCTGCCAGGAAAGTGGGAAAACGTCCAAGCACGGCTGGGGGGTTGTTCCTGGGACCTTTTCCTGGTTTTCCAGGCATTACTATTCCGAGGGAATGAGGGCAGAGCTCCTGGGTTCTTTCCCTGTTTTCCCAGGCTTTGCTATTCCCAAAGAATGAGGGCAGAACCGATGGATTTTTACTCCTGGAATATTTTCCTGGTTTTCCAGGTTTTGCTATTCCCAGAGAATGAGGGCAGAGCCGATGGATTTTTACTCCTGGAATATTTTCCTGTTTTTCCAGGCATTGTTATTCCCAGGGGATGAGGGCAGAGCTGGGGATTTACTCCTGGGTCCTTTCCCACCAGGATCAGTGGATGGATCCTTCAGATTCCCAAGCTTCCAGGATCAGCTCATGGATCCTTGGGATCCCTGCTGGACCCTGGGCTACTCCATGCAGGAAAACCTGCGGAAAATGCAGAATATTCCCAAGGCTCCCTCCATCCCTAAGCGCTCCCATCCCGCCCCAATTCCCGCTCTCCCGCCATCCATTTCCAAGCCATCACGTTCCAAGCTGGAATTCCTTTGTCATGTGCACCCAGGCGTGTCCTGGATGAGCATTCCCACTCCAAAGGGGAGCAGCTGGAATTCTGCAGCTCTCCGAGCCTTTGGGAGCCCCTCCAGCACTGGGGCAGAGCCGTAGATTTTTCGGGAATATTCATGTCGGAATGGGGCCATCCCGATGCTTCCATGTTCCAAAAAGAGGAGAGCAACCAGGAATGGTTTTTTTGGGAATGCTGAGCTTGCTTTTTGAGCCTTTTGGAAGCCATTTCTCGCTCCAGGGAATGCTTTGGATTTTTTGGGAATGTTCATGTTGGAATGGGCCCATCCCGACCCTTCCATGTCCATGGTAAAAATGCAAGGACAACCAGGAATGTGGGAGGGTTTTGGGAATGCTGAGCCTTCTTTTCAAGCCTTTTGGGAGCTATTCCAGCACTAGGAGAATTCTCTGGATTTTTCAGGAATGTTCACATGGGAATGGGGCCATCCCAGTACTTCCATGTCCATGGTAAAAATGTGAGGACAACCAGGAATGTGGGGTTTTTTTGGGAATGCTGATTCCTGCATTTTCCTGCAGCTATCATGGCAGGAAAAACAGATTGGGAATGGGAGAACAACCAGGAATGTGGGTTTTTTTGGGAATGCTGAGCCTTCTTTTCATGCCTTGTGGGAGCCATTCCAGCACTGGGAAAACTCTAGATTTTTTGGGAATGCTCATGCCAGGCCCATCTCGATGCTTCCACCAGCTAAAAACAACAGAACAACCAGGAATGTGTGGGTTTGGGATTTTTTCGGGAATGCCGATCCCTGCGTTTCCCCGCAGATGTCATGGCGGCCGCAGTACCGCAGCTCCAAGTTCCGGAATGTTTACGGGAAGGCGGCGAGCCGGGAGCACTGCTTCGACGGGATCCCCATCACCAAGAACGTCCACGACAACCATTTCTGCGCCGTCAACGCGCGCTACCTGGCCATCGTCACCGAGAGCGCCGGCGGCGGCTCCTTCCTCGTCATCCCACTGGAGCAGGTGAGATTCCCAATGGGAATTCACAAAAATGTGTCCAGATTCCTGCTGCTCTTCCTGGGGTTCCTTCCTCGTCATCCCGCTGGAGGAGGTGAGATTCCTGGTGGGAATTCACAAAAATGTGTCAAAATTCCTGCTGGTGTTTCTGGGGACTCCTTCCTCGTCATCCTGCTGGAGGAGGTGAGATTCCCAACGGGAATTCACAAAAATGTGTCAAAATTCCTGCTGGTCTTTCTGGGGTCCCTTCCTTGTCATCCTGCTGGAGCAGGTGAGATTCCCAATGGGAATTCCCAAAGTGTCCATATTCCTACTGGTCTTTCTGGGGTTCTTTCCTCGTCATCCCACTGGAGCAGGTGAGATTCCCAACGGGAATTCACAAAAATGTGGCACAATTCCCAGGGAAGTTGGAGTTCCCTGTCCCTGGAATGTTCAAGGCCAGGTTGGAGCAACCTGGGATATCGGAATGGGATAAAATCCCATTCCTGCTCAAACCATTCTAGGATTCTGGGATTCTTGGATTGCTCCCAAAATTCAAGCACTCCCCTGGGATATTCCCGAATTCCAAGCGGGAATCCACATCCCATCCTTGGGCACCTGCAGCGCTGGGATGCTCCCAGCCTCATTCCTAGGGGGAATTTTGCCATGGAAGAGCTGCATTCCCAAATTCCCAGATGCCAAATTCCAGCTGGGAAGGGAAGCTGGGAAAAGCAGGAGCTCTCCCGATCTTTTCCCCCCCCATCCCATCATTCCTCCTACCCTTTCCCTGTGCAGCATTCCCGCCTCTCCCGAATTCCTCGTTCATTCCGGAGGCAGCTCCAGATGGAAGGAATTCTAATCAGGATTTAATTGCAGAGCACAGCTTGAGCCTCATTAATATTCCCAGAAAAAAAACCCAAAAAACACGGGAGCTTTGTCTGAGCACCGGGAGCGCTCCAGCTCCGGCTTCATCCCGGCTCCTTCCTCCCAGATCCCAGCTGGAATCTCCATCCACACTCCCTCGATCCCGAATCCTGAGGAACAACCCTGAATTCCCAGAAAATCCCACTTTTTTTCCCTGTCAAAATCCCTCTGGGATAAAAGCAGAGATGGCGTTTGCTCCCTGTTCCGAAGGGATCCTTGGAAATCCTGGGATATCCAGCTGATCAATCCTGCCTGGAGCGGCCCTAGATGCTGGAGGAGTTAACAAATTCCTGATTTTTTTTTTTTTTTTTTTTTTTTTTTTTTCTAATCCGGAGCCTGATTAGCTCGTTAAGGAGAAACTAATTTTCCTTGGAAACCAGCAGCTCCCTAATTAATTGGGATCCATAATTAGAAACTAATGAAGGTAACCCGGATACCGCGGAGCCGCTCCGTGGATTTGCTGCCGTATTTTTGGATCTTTTCCCTGGATTTTGCCCTCAGCAAAGCTCCTGGGATCTGGGCTGGGCCATCTGCTCCTCCCGCTCATCCCAAATCCACATCCCGGGGTTTATCCAAGGGATGTGTGGGTTGGGAAGAGGGAGCTTTGTTCCTCCTTCCTCCCAGATTCCAGAGCCTCAGGATTGGGAGTGAACCTTGGGATAAAAATATCCCAAGGAAGTGGGCGAAGGATGGGGAAGAGCAGGAGTGGCTCCATAGGAACGGGAGAATCCCGGAATCCTGGAATGGTTTGGGTTGGGAAGGACATTAAAGCTCATCCCATTCCATGAGTTGGACAGGGATGGATTTGGGATGGGGAAAAAGCTGGATTGGGATGGGGAAAAAGCTGGATTTGGGATAGGACAGGGACAATTCCCACTATCCAAGGATGCTCCAAGCCCTCTCCAACCTGGCCTTGAGGATTTGGTCCAGAGACCCCTTGGAAAATATTCCTGCATTTTGAGTCAGGGAACAAAATCCTTGGATGCGGCAATTCCATGGGGAAGCAGCTCGGTGCCATCCTTCTGGAGCTCATCCCAATCTCCCAGAGCCAGGCTGGGAATGTTCTCCTGGAGAAGAAAAGGATTCAGGGAATCTCAGAACCACTTCCAAGGCCTAAAGGAGCTCCGGGAAAGCTGGAGAGGGATTTGGGATAAGGGTTTTGTTGGGATCGCCATGGATCCCTTTGCAGGGACTCACTTCCATGGAAACAGAGGGATTTTTGTTCCTGCTGGGAATGAGGAGCTGTTTTCCAGAGGCAGCCGATGTTCTCTCCCAGAGGAAGTGGGAACGGGAAGGGGGAGCCTCTGTTTATCCGGAGGAAGCTGAAATCCAAACTCCTGCTCCCGTCACTGCTGGGATTGTGGGAATGGTCGGATCTGGGGCAGGAAAAGACTGGATCTGGGATGGGAGAAAGGCTGGATATGGGATGGGAAAAGGGCTGGATATGGGATGGGAAAAGGGCTGGATTTGGGATGGGACAGCACTGGATTTGGAATGGAATCCCCAAACCCTTCCATATTCCCTTGGGATTTTCCATCCAGGATTTGGATGCTGCATCCATCCCTGAGGTTTTCCATGTGGGATTGAAGAATGGGGCAGAATCCAGGGATTTCTCCACATTTGTGGCGCTTTCCAGGGAATGGGGAGTTATTTTTTCCGAATAATTTTCCCTTTTCCCAGCATAACCCAAAGGATTTTCCCTTTTCCGAGCGCTTTAGCAAAGGGAGGGGCGGGAGCTGCCGGAAGGTTTTCTCCTTCCAGCCTTTTCCGTGGAAAACCTCGGAGCTGCCAGAGCCGGGAGCGCTCCAGGCTGTCCCTGCGGGGCCGGAATCTGGGTCACCGCTCTTCCCTCAGCCGGGGATCAGGGATCCAGGGATTAGGATTCACCTTGGATTAACTCCTGCCTGCCGGCAAGGTCCTGCTGAAAAACGGGAAAACGTGGCCGGAATCCTGGATTTTTTAGGGATTTTCCCCCTTTTATTGCCTTTATTTTTCCTTTTTATTTCCCTTTTCCTTTTCCAGGTGGAATGGCACATTCCTTGTCATTTTCCCACTGTTTGCTACCAATTTTAATCAAAATTCTGGATTTCTTGGGAAGAAACATTCCCAAATAACCAAACTCAGCATTGTCCTCCTAAAATCCTGAAAAATTTCGGGAAAAATCCATCAAATCTCCTTGGAAAAGGAATTCACTTGGCTGATTCCTCAAAATGAAAGTGGTGGAATTTGAACGTGTGCTGTTAAAAATTCCATCCACCTGGAACTCCAGTTTCTGCTGGAATATCTGCTGCAGCTGGGATGTGAATAAAGTCCTGGCAGTGCAAATCAGAAATCTGGGAAAAGTGGGATAAGCCGAGCCTTTGGATAAACGCTGGGGACTGGAATATTTCCTATAACAAAGCTAAAACCAGGAATTGCATCCCAGAAATTCACTGTGAGGCAGAACTAAGGAATCACTGCCATTCCCATATTTCCTTTTCCTTCTCCATCTGATCATTGGGAATTTTCCTTCCCAAATTCCTCCCTGCAGCTTGAGGGAGGAAACGAATCCCAAGATTGGGAGCGACAGCTCTGGGGCCGTTCCTGGCCCTGATCTGACTTCCTGGAGCTGCTGAGGGCGGAATTCCCAGCACATTCCTTTGTTCCCAATAAATTGAGCTGGGAGTTGGGCACAGGAAAAGTCAGGAAGGAAAATCCATGAAATATTCAGCGGCTGTGCCGAGCTGACCCAGTTATTCCGCACGCTCCGGCACGGAGCCAGCACGGAGCAGGGAAGGACACCAGGGTGGCGTCCGGACACAGAGATTCCTTGGGAATGGGAAGGATTCCTGTGGCCCATCCCAGTGGGAATCTT